>NC_065587.1:83633844-83941501 GCF_024542745.1 Macaca thibetana thibetana | reverse complement strand
AGTATCCTTGAATTTCTATGGAGGTGAGCTTTGTCCAACTTGTCAATGACTATTGACAAAAGAGTCCAAATTTAGTGAGGTTACATGTCTACATTTTTAGACTTTTATTCAACAGAGACTAAAATAATTATTTATATCCAGAAGAAATGATAATTCCAAAGTTAGGCTTTCTTGTCCTGTAGGAAATTAGCTGCTTTTATCTCTAACTTAGCAATCTTATCTTAATTTTCCTTTATTAACTTGCCTATGAATATCTAGCTCTGCAAACATTCCTTGAACTGGTTCTATCACTTTACTGGTTCTCTCATTTATCAAGAGGTTTAACAAAATCTTCGACATATATTCATTTCATATTTGTGTGAAAGTCCTAGTTTTAACTTTTTCAAAAGTACTCTTTGGCAGTAATCAACCTTTTTACCTGCCGTCATGCATAGCTTAATGATGGGGATATGTTCTGAGAAATGCTTTGCTAGGTGATTTCACCATCATGTGAACATCAGAGAGGGACTTACATAAACCTAGATGATATAGCCTACTACACACCTAGGCTGTATGGTATAGTCTATTGCTCCTAGGTTACAAATGTGAACAGCATGTTACTTTCCTGAATACTGCAGACAATTCTAACACAATGGTATTTGTGTATCTAAACATATCTGAGCATCGAAAAGATACACTAAAAATATGGTATAAAAGATTTTTTTAAAGGGTACACCTGTATAGGGCACTGGCCATGAAAGGAGCTTGCAGGACTAGAAGCTGCCTTCAGAGAGTGAGTGAGTGAGTGGTGAGTGAGTGTGAAGACCTCACGCATTACAGTACCCTACTGTAGACTTTATAAACACTGTGCACTTAGGCTACACTAAATTTATTTTTAAAAAGTTTTTCTTCAATAATAAAGTAACCTTAGCTAAATGTATAAATTTTTAAATTTATAAACTTAAAATTTTTTAAATGTTTTGACTTTTTGGAAATTATAGCTTAAAACACAAACACATTGTATGTTGTACAAAAAGTACTTTTTCTAGATGTATGTGTTCTATAAACTTTTTTTTAAATATTTTTACCTTTTTTTTTAAACTTTTGAACTTTTTGTTAAAAACCAAGACACACACTCACACATTAGCCTAGGCCTACACAGAGTCAGAATCATCAGTATGACTGTCTTCCTCCTCCACATCTTGTCCCACTGGGAGGTCTTCAGGGGCAATAACATGCAGGGAGCTGTCATCTCCTATGACAACAATGCCTTCTTCTGGAATACCTCTAGAAGGACTTGCCAGAGCCTGTTTTACATTTGACTTGTATTTTTCTATAAGTAGAAAAAGTATACTCTAAAATAATGATAACAAGTATAGTAAATTCGTAAAACAATAACAGTTTAGTATCATCATCAAGTATTATGTGCTATACATATGTACGTGCTGTACATAAATGTATGACTAGCAGCACAGAATGGTTTGCTTACATCAGCATCACCACAAACACATGACTCATGTGCTGTGTTACAACCTTAAGAAGATAGAAATTTTTCAGCTTCATCATAATCCCATGAGACCACCATCATTGACCAAAACATTGTTATGCAGGGTGTACTTCATATGCTTACCATATTGTTTAATTAACTTGTTTTATTTGTCAATTACACTGTGACATTTTTATAATCCAAACCTTTTATTTCTGTATTCAAAGTACCCAGCATGGGTGCCTAGCATTTAATAGGTTCTCAATAAGTGTCATTTGTAGGTTGCTGAATTCAATTTCATGACTGTGCACTCATAAATCAGTGGAGCCCAGTCACCTCCATTTGCCCCCAGAGGCTTCCATTTGTCTCAGTTTGGCATCTGTGTGACTAAATAGGATTTATTAAAATTCATTTCACATGACATAAATTAGATCAAAGCTTGTCTTATCTGGTATTTCACATGTATGTATATTCTAAGCAAGATTACATGTGCAGGCAGGTTTTATTTTTGTTCCCTGTATTTGATAAAAGGTATATATATTAACAGCTACACTGTAATCCAGAGTAAAAAAAATTAGCTAAGAGAAAGAAGCAACTTTGTCATTGTCCTATAGTTTCCACGGAGTCTACCTGCATAAAAGCTGGTAATTTGACAATAAAATTTAAACACACTTTTTAGTGTATAAAGTTGCAGAATAATTTTTTTTCCAGAAAATAGGCTCTTTTTCTGGGCCAGCTGCCAACAATTTATAGTACTGAATATATAACTAGAAAGAAGAAAAAGAAAAACAGCCCTTGATAGCGGTAACCAAAACAGGCTTCAAATATTGTTAGGAAATTTCTGTCATTTCCAAATAAATCTAAGTCTACCATATCCATGCCATTTCACTAAAAATTCCATGGTTAACGAGACTTCAGAAACTTTGTTTGATTAGTTTATTGTATCCTCTTACCACACATAGTTCTTAGAAAGGAGTTTTGCTGGCTGGAACATTTATTTTATTTTCAATTGGTTTAAATTACTATAAAGAGCTAAAAGTTTTAAGTAGTAAGAGTCAAATTCATTTCTTTTCCCAGTTCGATAGTTACTACATAATTGAGACTTTTGACCTTTTTTAATTATTCACCAACTACTAGATTGAAGATGTAAAACAATACTCACTTTGTTTTAGGTACTAATTGTATATTTTAGACTTGCTCGATCGCTTTTTCTTCCATTTATTCCACACCAAATTCCTATGTTCTCAGGCTATTTACTTCAATTATATAATAACTCAAGAACTCTAGAACAAGGCAATATATTTTCAAAAGTGTTAACAGAATTCCCAGACATTCTAAATTTCATGTTTACAAAACAAATCTCGTGTCCAAACAGCATTGCTTTTTAAATTTTCAAACACAAAAGAAGAGGAGAGTAAGAGCTGCAAAAAACTCAATATAAACTGAATAAATAAAACACAAAAATTATTTTGTGTAATTGTTTTAAAATCTCTTTAATTTGCTTTTGACCAGGATTTATGAATTCAAGATTCCCAGTGTAGAAATAGATGTCTAACTGATGCTCAGCTAGTTGACAGTGTTAGCTATGTGACATTAGAAAGATATCCAGGGATTAAGCAAGAAAAAAAGGAGTGAAAAAAAGGAGTGAAAAAAAGGAGTCTCTGCCTTTTAAAAAGGGATGTCACAAGCCCAAGCACAAAACTCACGTGGGTAAGTCAGTTTCCTGGGCTCCCACTTAGCTTTTACTGGATCTCTGTTGCCATACAGTTCCAGTTTTGAGTGTCCCATTCCATAGCATGTAGAAGCACCAAGACATAGAGGCAAGTGAGAGACCAAACCAAAGCACTTTCTTGTCCTTATACTATACAATCCTGGTATCAAACATACCTACCTATTTTAATATTGGAACAAGGCAAAAATAACTGAGCTTCTTACTCAAAAAAATATATGCTCTTGTTAAATATAACTGTGACCCAACTGAAAGAGATTGCTGATTACTACCAATAACTTGATCATCAACACTTGCTTTAAATCTTTCACCTCACTGTGCCCTCCAGAGTTCTTATGTCATAAACTCTACCCAATCCCAGACATTTTCCTATCTTGCAAGACTCACCTTAAAACCACCCAGTTCATACCCTACCCTGTAAATGTCTACCTAATTCCCTCATTTTGCAATACTGCCAAGACTGTCAAAGTGATGATCGCCGATTACTACCATAGGTTTAATAAACCTAGTTTTGCTTGGTCAACAGAGTTTTCAGGTGGTCTTGTGGGAGACTGACAATTCAAATAGGCAAAGAGAAGTGGCAAGTGCTTGGACAGGAAGCACCTAAACTTTACAAATCAAACACAGGAACTTAAAAAATGCATAACAGACTAGGTCAATAATATCCCTCTTTATTTCAATAAACCCTCAGAATCTTCTTACATTAGAGTACAGGATAAAAATGAAGTTCATGATGATAAATGACTGAGTTAATGTAATCTTAAATCAGGTTCAATATAATCTGTTTAAGAAGATAGAGAAATATATAATATATTTTATGGAGGGTTCTATCTAAATTAAACAACATTTTTAAAGTTTTGGCAAATACCCAAAGCTTTCTGGAATGCTAGACTGTCCAGAATGATGTATCCCCAGGGGCTCCAGTTAACCGAAGTACCACTATATTGTGTTCACTCAATTGCCAGCTTCTTAATTGAAAAAAAAAAAAAAGTGCTGTACTTTGGCCCCAAATGGTTTACAATTCAAGGAATTCATGTTTGACAAATGGAGGGTAAGTCCACAAGCTTGGGCTTTGTAGTCAGACAGATGTGAATTTTATCTCTAGCTCTAAAATTTTCTAGGATTGTGACCAAGGAAGTCATTTAAATGGTCTGATTCTCAGTTTCTTTGTTAAAAGACAAACAAAAAAGATAATCATAGCGACCTCATTGAACTACTGTGATAATTATAATAGTGTCCTTAGCACCTTGTTTGTTAGATGAATGAAGGATATGCCCTCAGGTATACTCAGTACTATGATAAGTATTTACCATTAATATTAAATTAGCCCAATATCAACTTATCTAACTCTTAAAACTGCTTGAGATAGGAGCTATTAATATCACTAGTCTACAGATGAGAAAACTGGGGCTCCCAGTATTAAATAATTTGATTAAATGGCACAGCTAGTAAATGAGGAGCTTAAATCCAAGCTACAGTCCTGCTCTTTCCCACTGTGCTGCTAAGCAACAAATGATAAAACAAAACCGGAAGGCAGTGGAAGTGTCAAGAGGTCACTGCATTTGAACATCCACCAAGAGTTATTGATGAGTCTGGCTGATATGCCTTGATTTTCCTTTTCAATGAAAAGTACTGGAGAGAGTTAATAAGATCTGTACTGTTCACACATTTTTTGAACTGAATCTTGATCAGTTATCTCTTAACCTGGTGAAACAGCACTCCTTTGCCTCACAAGGCACGGAGAGATAAATCGCATAAATGGAATAAAAATATGCATTGAAAGTTTCACTAATAAACTCATTTCCTGCAGGGTGAAGAGACATTTTCAAGTAAGTGTCCCCTAAATTGGAACTAACCAAATGGGAGTATGATTGAAAATAAAGCAGCCGGGCGCGGTGGCTCACGCCTGTAATCCCAGCACTTTGGGAGGCCGAGGGGGGCGGATCACGAGGTCGGGAGATCGAGACCATCCTGGTGAACACGGTGAAACCCCGTCTCTACTAAAAACACAAAAAGAAATTCGCCGGGCGCGGTGGCGGCCCCTGTAGTCCCAGCTATTCGGGAGGCTGAGGCAGGAGAATGGCCGGAACCCGGGAGGCGGAGCTTGCAGTGAGCCGAGATCGCGCCACTCACTCCAGCCTGGGCGACAGAGCGAGACTTCATCTCAAAAAAAAAAAAAAAAGCACTTTTAATGTTCTATAAGTCATATCAAGGAAAAGTCACCTGTAGGTGATACAGGATGGGGGCCAGCATGAGACCTATAAAATTTGAAGATAAGGTTCCCTTGGAGAATAACATTATATCCATGAACCTAAAATAAATGAGGTTATGCCTTGATAAAAAATAATTTTTGAGATCCACCCTAAGTTATAGATCTTGCATGGGTGACTGAAGACTTTGAAATAATATTCTAATTCTAATTATGGTGAATAGTGTGTGTAGTGTGTGGATGTAGCTCAGTCGATTCTCTCTTCACTAAGCAAGAATAAAGATTGTGACCTTCAGCATATAAAGGAAGTGTAGAGACTGTATCGGTTTCCCATAGGTATCTATAATTATTCTTGCCCCAGAGGAAGGAATGGCTTCACCCATAGTTATGAGTGTCCAGCCCTCGGGGTATGGATGGTGCAGGTGGTAGCCTCCACGATCATAACTTATTATGCTAGTGTTCGCTGCTTTACAAATGGTATGAAATGATTCCTTGTATTACAGTTAACCTTATCATAGTTTAATCATAAGTTAGCTTTGCACACAGATTTAACAATGGGGAAATGAGACCTTATCTTGGAGCTGTGAAGTTGCTGGACCTGCTGCATAGCTGAGTTTCTGACTATAGCTCAGCAAATCAATCTTCTGAACTATAGATAGACCAGGGGTCAGGAAACTCTGTAAAAGGCCAGACAGTAAATATCATAGGCTTGGTGGTCATTGGGTCTTAATCACAACTAGGCAATTTTGCTGTCGTAGTGCAAAAGCAGCCATGGGCATTACCTAAATGCTCAGTGGTGGTCCTACAGCAGTGATAGCCACACCGAAGCCCAGCATCCCACTGGTCTCCCAAAAACCTTCCCTTTCCTGTCCTATTTTGATGACTGAACACACTTGGCTTATCAAAGTAGCTGGTTTGTGATTCTTCTGAGCCTTCAACTCCTCCCGTTTCTTCATTTTCCCAGCTCCTCCCATGTGGTTTAAGTCCTAATTCCTATAACAATTTTTTTTTTTTTGCAACAAAATGTATATGGTTCTGCCTCCATGACCGAATCCTGACTGATACAGCATACTTTAACAGATGCAAATTTTGGACCTACAGAGTCAAGGGGCGAATATGCTGACCCCATCATAGTGATGCCTTGATGCGAGCCAGGCCCTGGTGAGCAGCTGGCTCTGTAGGTGGCATCCTTCTCTGGTGAGTCTGTGGATGCCACGGTGTATCCACAAATTTGCATAAAAGGAGACATTGGATGCAGTGAGTCACAGGAATATGGGTCCAATCCCAGCTTTGCAAGCGATCTTGGCCAAGTTTCTTAATCCTTCTGGTGATTTTTTTCACATCCAAAATATGAAGGAGTGAGTGATAGACTAATCACAAGTATTTGGTACCTTTTGCCTGAGGGAGGATTATCTCTCCTTGTCTCCCTGTCCTGTTCAATGTAGATATGGTCATATGACTTGTTCTAGTTAGTGAAATGTGACAGGAAGCCATGTGTGGCTTTAAGAACCGCCTTCTCTCTCTCACTGTTGTGACAAGCAACAGTTCCAGAGAGAGACAGCTCTGTCAGCCAGTCCCAGAGTGAAGGTAATGCGTAGTGGAGCTGGAGCTGCCTCTGTGGACATCTGGCCTGAGTAAGAACTCAGTCTCTGTGGCTGTAAGCTGCAGAAATCTTGAGATCACTTGACACTTCAGCGTGACTTAGGCTATCCTGACTGGCACAGGATGAAACTATATCTCAAACACTTGATTGAGTTTGTAACAAACTTTGAGATGAATTTATTTAATTAGCAATATGTATGCAATTGTTTTGTAAAATGCTTATATACACATAAAACAGAAGCCTAGTATAGCTGCTCCAAATTAGTTCACAGAAATACATGCAATATAATCATCCTTACCTTAGCCCTTTGTTCAGATGGTGCCTAAAATCTACATAATACCAAATATCTCAAATGACTGAATTGTGTAATCAACAGACTCGAGTTGATAAAGTTAGTTTGGGCCACACAGATACCATTTATGTTTCCTCCTTACAAAAACACTAGCTAATTATTTTTCTTTTCTACTGTCTTCTTAATATAACTCCCTCAGCTTGGAGGTGAGGACTTCATACATGGGGCTTATCAACTTCAAACAGTAGCAATTCAGAAACATTAACTAACTGTTTGGTAGGTAGTTACATTTTTTAGGTTGTTCCCTGGAACTTTCTCAATTTAAACATTTAAAATAGTAACTTGATTAAGAATCAGTCTCTTAAAATTGAAAAAATAGCAGTTTAGCACTGATTCACTGTTTTTCTTTTCAGCTAGTCACTTGGAAAATAAAGATGAAAAAAAAAGAAGATAACATCAGATGAAAGGCGAGAGGGAAATAAATATTAATAAAATATCATTGAGAACAAGAAGATTATGCATAAATACGATTTTCCCAAACCTTTGCAATGAATGAGTATTCTCTGAAGTTGATGCACCTTATACCCAAGTCCTTCATTAAGGAATATAGAGGATGCAATTTGTTTTATGGGCTTTTTGCTGTTGTTGTTTTCTGCCTCCTCATCCTAAAATGCTCAGCAGCGCCAAATGTGCTGCAATTTCATTGAGCAGCATGTTGTAAAACAATACACTCCATGTTTATTCAGTGAGAATTTGCACTGGGGAGCATTTAAGGCTGAGGCTTTCTAACTGAGGAATGAACAAAGACATGGCATTATCATTTATCTAACTTCACCACGTTCCAGCAAATGAAAACATGGCAGCTTTTCAGTGGCAGGGAATCCATTTTGAAGTGAAATATTGCAAGTGGTGAAATAAACAGAACTTTCTATGTTGCATTCAGCCCAGTTTTGATTGTCTGACCCCTACCCCTTTTTTCAGAAACCTAAAATGGTTCCCAATTTCTTTCAAGCTTGGAATGAAAATTCCATTCCCTGCTGGCCCTTGCCTAAATCCTTTCTGTTCTCATAATGCAGACAGCATTCCTACTCGCTCAGAAAAAATACATCCCTCTGCCTCACAATAGTCATCAGGTCTTGATACAAACATGAAGCATTCATAGATTAAACATTCATTTATTTATCCCACATTAATTCTACAAACATTTACTGAATACTTGCTACATGTTAGGCAATATACTCAATTATGGATCCAATAATTAGCAGTGCAGACGTTGTCCCTACCCTCATGGAGCTCATGAACTAGGGAGAAAGAAGAAAAATATTCAAATAACCATAGAAATATAAATGTAAAACGTTTTCCCAAGGAAGAGAAGACAGAGCTGAGATCCAAAGGATAAGGGAGGCAGATAACTCAGGTGAAGGGAGAAGGATGGCATATGCAAAGGTCCTGTGGCATATACACAGAAAATCACAACGTAAAATGTTGAAATGATAAACAAGAAGAAAAAGAGTAAAGGTTTATTATTTCACATACATTCTTACATTTTTCTCAATCCTTTGACTGGTATGTTCACTGTTTTCTGAGAATCTATATCCCATCTTAGGCACTCATGCTAATTAATCATAAACTAAATGGACATAATCCCAATAAAAATGCCAGCAAAGTCAAAGTGAATGCAATATCTGTGCCCATGGAGCTCATGAAAATCATGGACCACTGTGGCAGATAGATAAGTAAATCACCACTGGGGGTATAGTAAGAATAGTGCCACACAAAAGCTGTGTACAAGAGGCTGTGCAGACGCAGAGGCATCTAAATAATATCTGGGGCAAAAAACACAAATCAGAGACTCATCCTAGCAGAAGTGCACCTTAAGCTGTGTGGTGTAGGGCTGGTGAAGGGGATGGAGAGGTGAGGAAGGTAATCTTGGCAGATGGAATAGTCTGTGCTGTCATAAAGGCATGATGATCTTCCTGGACCTTCCAGGTAGCGAAAAAGTTGTATTTAAGAGTGGCAGCAGATGAAACACAACAGGGTGGCCAGGGCCTTAGGTAAAGAAATGCCCTAAAAGTTTCTCCTCTTAAGTAGATAAGTCTCAACAATGTAGTAAGGGTTTAAATACTAACAGCTCAGTACCTATTTTTAAAAGTCATACACATAGGGAAAAATAATACTTTTATTTCACTCTTAAATAACCACAATTATTTGGTAATGGGATGGTGGTCCTATTGGTGCTGTGCAAACCCTAAAACCTTAGAACCAGGCTGGCCCCTGCCGCCCATGTTTCCTTTTCCACATGGATTGTCGTTCTGCATATGCTTTTTAATCACAGCAATAGTCATAAACTCAGCTTGGAAATAATGTGGCATCACATAAAGGAATGTTGAATGATCTAATTTTGAAAGCGTAGGCTACCTTGAAAGTAATAGTTACCAGGACACCCAACAGATGTGAAATAACTGCATTTTTTTTCAAATGTTACAGTATCCTGTCCAACCCCCATGAGATTGCTATGGAGCCCTGGGTGCCTTGGCGTATTGAGAAGCACATCCTAAGGTAATCAGGCTTCATCCTGAAAACTACGGGGAGCCTCTAAGATCTTTAATCAGAGGGAAGGAGTGTATGCTATGGTCAGTTGTGTGTGAATCTTTCTGGCAGGATGTGCAAAAGGTTACAATAACAATTTAAAAACCTTACAGCCTCAAGGAGACCAGTTCA
Source organism: Macaca thibetana thibetana (assembly GCF_024542745.1). Lineage (NCBI taxonomy): Eukaryota > Metazoa > Chordata > Mammalia > Primates > Cercopithecidae > Macaca > Macaca thibetana. The sequence goes on along the minus strand of NC_065587.1, from coordinate 83,931,482 downwards.
GTGGTTCAGCTGAAAAGTGACAGAATGGTAGCTGGGATGGAGTAGAGAGGACAGTACCACAGAGGCTCTTGGGCTGTCCTCCTGCTCCTGGTCCTTGCAGAGTTCCACTGCAGACTACTCCCATAGCCACGGATAACCTCCCGAGACTGCCTGAAGGTGACCACTAGCTCAAGGTGCTAGCTATGCAAGAGGGAGACCTCGAACAAGGAGGCGACAGGGGTTGGTAGAAAAATACCTCAGCGTCCTTGTTCTTTGGCGGGGCAATTCTAAAGCAGCTTCCACATGCCTTCTCAGAAGTTCCCCAACTAAACTGTGCTCCAGTTGCCATTAGCAATCACCTGGTTATTAACACACTCTTCATTGGTTTTGCTCCTTCCCTTTCTCACTTCCCTACTCCCTCATAGAGCTTCCTGGGAAAACTGAACTATCCAATAAATTCCTTATAACCAAGTACTTGTCTCATTCTCAGGGTTTGCTTCAGAGAGAACAGAAATTAAGACAAAGGATATGAGAGTTAATGGCGGGGAGGGGGTGTCTACAGGACTGCAAGAGATGACTGACTGGAAGGAGAGGGGCAAGGCAGACAGACCTAGAACAGCTCCTGGATTTCTGACTGCATGACAAGACTCATGTCAGTGACATTCACAATGGCATTAGCTACAGGAGTCCAAGCAGGTTGCCTTACATACACTGAGACTGAAGGGACGCTGGAGCCTGCAATGGAATTTTCCAGCAGGTAGTTGGATATTCAGTAATGGAGATCAAGACAGAGGTCTTAGCTGAGTTGTGATTTGGGAATCAGGGACATGTAGTCACCGAAGCCCCTATACCACCAGTGTTAGGGTTTGACTGGTACTGGTAAGTGAAGATATATTGCTGTCCAAGAAGAGCAGAGGGTGAACAAAGGAGTCATAGAGGGTTTAAGCCAGAGGTGGCCTCAAAGACAATTGAGAAGAAACGGCCAAGCAGGAAGGAGGAAAGAGCGGAGAGTAGTGTCCTGGAGGCTGAGAGGCAAGCATCCTAAAGGAATGGCCATAAGTGTCAAGTACTGCAGTGAGCTCAAGTGAGATAAACACAAAGAGATGCAGGGAGGACTGCTTGAGGATCACACCAGGAAAGTCACAGAGAGCAGCCCTAAAAGAGTTTGGTAGAGACATGCCCTGGTGGCCTAGAGGCAGTGTGGGATGCACTGACCTCAAGTTCTGGCTTTGCCTAGAGTCCTGGGGTAAGCTTACATAGTTCCACATTTAAACAAGAGAGGAACAGCCTGGGAAGTCCCAGGGGGTGGTGCTTGAAGTCCATTCAGTAGCCTGCTGACTTTGCTTAGAATTCCAAACAGATATTGATTAAAAAGAAAAGTCTGGTTGAGTGCGGTGGCTCACGCCTGTAATCCCAACACTTTGGGAAGCCAAGATGGGCAGATCACCTGAGGTCGGGAGTTGGAGAGCAGCCTGGCCAACATGGTGAAACCCCATCTCTACTAAAAATACAAAAATTAGCTGGGCATGGTGGTGCGTATCTGTAATCCCAGCTATTTGGGAGGCTGAGGCACAAGAATCTCTTGAACCTGGGAGATGGAGGTTGCAGTGAGCTGAGATCGTGTCACTGCATTCCAGCCTGGGTGAGAGAGTGAGACTCAGTCTCAAAAAAAAAAAAAAAAAAAAAAATTAAAAATAAAAATTAAAAAAAAGTCTGCCAAAGCTCATCTATTACCAACTGTGCACTGTCTATATGCAGGGTGCTGCAGAGTAATGGAGATGAACCACATAAACCTTCCATCCTTCAGGGTTTCGCAGCCTAGGAAGGCAGTTATTATATAGCCACTATTAACATGTAAAGCAGGAAGTGGCAGGTCCCAATGGAAAGTTCGATTTATCTCCATCTCTCTTGTGCCTTCTATTTTTTTTAAAAAAATCATTTTTTTTGGTGTAATTTATATAACTTTTCCATCAAGCTCTTCACAGCAAGCATTCTGAGTGATGATAACCCTCCACGTGACATTCCCCATGACCCAACATAAAGATGACTTTTCATGCAAACTCTTATCAAGTTGCATACACTGAGGCCTATGTGTTTCACCATGCAGTGGCATGGATTCCTGAATACGATTTAGAGTCTAGAGAACTTTCCACTTCTGTTTCATTCCTACAGCAATCCTCTGGAATAAACAGCACAAGGTTTTTTTAAAAAAATTTTAATTGTAATATAATTCAAATACCGAGTTATGTAATCATCATCACTATTTAATTCCAGATCATTTCCATCACCTCAAAAAAGATACCCCATTAGCAGTCACACCCCATTCCCCGATTCCCATCTCTTATCCCCAGCCTCTGACAACCACAAATCTACTCTCTGTATCTATGGATTTCCTATGCAGATAAATGGAATCAGGCCTTTTGTGACTGGTTTATTTCAGTGAGCATAACATTTTCAAGATTCATCCATGTTGTACCATGTGTCAGTACTTCATTCTTTTTTATTGCTTAGTAATATTCCCTTATATGAATGGGTCACATTTTGTTTATTCGTCAGCTGGTGGACATTTGGATTGTTTCCACTTTGGGGCTATTACCATTAATAATAATGCTGCTATGAACATTAGTGTATATGTTTATATGCAGACCTATATTCTCAATTATTTGGGTGAATACCTAGAAATGGAATTGTTTGGTCATAACATAATTCTGTGTTTAACTTTTTGAGGAATTGCCAAGCTGTCTTCCACAACTATACCATCTTACACACCCACTGCGTGGTTAAGAGTTTCAAACTTTTAACATCTTCATTAACGCTTGTTTATTTCCCATTGATTTGATTAAGGGAAGATCTTGTTTTCCTTATTTAACTGATAGAAGAAAATAAAAAGATGGGCTTACACAGCAATTAATTAGAAAGGCCAAAACTCAAATATTAGTTTTCAGATTTCTAGCTCAACTTTCTTTCTGTGATACCACAAAGATATTATAAAACCACATCAACATCAGAGTCTTGTAAAGGCATGGATTGCTGGCCCCTAAAAAACTCAGGTTTGGTAACTCAGGGAAAGGAAGTGATGTGGATACACAGTGCACACACAGACACATACACACATACACATACACTCACATTTACATTCATGTATGAGCACCCAATTCACTATGTTAATGGTTTAATGATACACTCACCAAAATACCAATATACTAACAGAAAGTTTCCAAAGAGGTTAAACTTAAATTGTAGTAATAGCTTTGAAACAGATAAGATGATATATTGGCATTAAAGGCACATGTTCCTGTAGTTCTTTAGATTGATTTAGGACATGATTCTAGCCTATGGTTCGTTACATCTGGATGCTTCTACTCATGCCGCTGCATATGAGTTATTTTAGAAAGAGGCACACTATTATCTAAAGCTGAAGTATCCAATTTCTCAAAATGTTTCTTAATTTGTCCCAAAGCACAGTGTCTTTAAATCTGTTCACAACATAGGCTGTTAGAAAAGTGCAAATCTGGATGTTCCTCAACTTATGATAAAACTACATCCCAATAAACCCACGGTAAGCTGAAAATGCATTTAATACACATAACCTATCAAACATCATAGCTTAGCCTAGTCTATCTTAAATGTGCTCAGAACACTTACATTAGCCAACCATTGAGCAAAATCATTCAACACAAAGTCTAGCTTATAATTTAGTGTGAAATACATCATGTAATTTATTGAATACTGTACTGAGAGTGAAAAACAGAATGGTTGCACGGATACTTGAAGTACAGTTTCCACTGAATGCATATAACTTTCTCACCACCATAAAACTGAAAAATCGTAAGTAAGGGATTGTCTGTATTTGAAACTTGAGGGGCATCATTGAATTATTATTTAAGCCAAATTTGTCAAAATTGTAAATGTTGCCACACAGTTATTTGAATACAACAATAGATTTGCCAGTGCCTTGCCTCATAATTAGCTCCTGAGATTTTTTTCTAATAGAAATACCATAAATATATTTTGAGTGCCCTAACAGCATCCCCCTCACTTGTCATAGAAAATAAGTAAATATATTTTATCATTTCAAGCAATAGAAAGGTATTTCTGCAATATGTCATCATCCTTATGTTGAACCAAGATTTGTAATTTGAAAGAAATCAACCATTAATCTGAAAAGAAGACAGTTGAGATTGAATTTTGAGAAAGGATTCTCCTTCCATTTAAATCAAAGCAGTTAAATGTGTAAAATAAATGAAGGCATGAAATAAATGTGGAATTATCCATTTCAAATGCTAATTCTCCATGTCTCATTTTAACACTATCATGGTGAATAGTTACAACAAATCTCTGAATTATTTACGGCAAGTCTATGATGTTATATTTTGGTGATAATGCCACAGGTATATAATTTTATGGAGAGTTCTGCTGATCTTGAATTTGAAATAACTCTCATGAGTAATAACTTACAGTAACAAATGTATGCAAGTAAACCAGTAGGCTAATTAAAAATATTGGCAAATGTGTGCCTAATTTGTATCATTTGCCTGATCCATTACATTTTAGGTAATGCAGACAGAAATGTTTGCAGAGTGTGCCTTTACCACTGTTTAAAACAAGGAAGTTTTTAATTATCCATAATTTAAAACAATGTTACACTAGGGTTGAGTTAGGTAAAATTCCTAATATCAGAAGAAAATCAGATCCTGAGATCTTTTAGCAGAGAAAAGCTATAGGAACTCCTTTCTTTAGGAATACTGTGCCTTTTTGCCAAACCATAACTTCTGGAATGATGCACTTGTAGTAGTGAGAGGAAAAGGAAGTGTCTGCCTATTCAACCATAAAAAACAGCAATGTGGGGTGCAGTGGGGCTTCAAACCAACTGGCACTCCCCGCCTCACAGTCTTCCATGTCTCCAGACCCAAAGTAGGCAGCTGACAGCCTACCCCTGGTATCCCTGCTGTCCAGGTACAAAAACCATCACTTATGCATGAAATTAGTAGATTCTGTTTTGGTGTTGCTATTCGACGAGTAATAATATGATCACCTTGCTAGGCTAGTGTGCTTTTTCTCTAACGTTTATAGCACTGACAAGATTTCTTAAGTCTCATTAACCAGCAAAATAGTATATCAAGCCCTGATTTTTAGCATTTGTTGGTTTCTGCCATGTAAATAGTCTCAACATGGAAAATTTTATACTGCCTATATGATGTCATGGAACATGGAATTGGAAAGGATGCACAGAAATGCACCATTATATAGTATTTCCATCATGTAACTATAATAGACATAAATAAACCAAAGAGCATAGGTAATAGTAAAATGTAGTAATTAGGAATTGCTGTGTATTGAGTACTTATTATCTTTGTGTTTAATATAACATTAAATTGTAAGTTTATAAAATTTAATTTTTAATAAAGCCTGTGTTTTAATAATCAGCTCACAAATTCTTGACATTTAACAATCAGTTCTCATAAACCAGGACAAGCTGGCCCCACTGCATATTTATTTAAGATCTGCATATATTGACCTGTGTGTGTGTACGTGCATGTGTTATTCCTGCAAATGAGCCAGATAACCAAGAAAAATGAGGACTTTCCTGCGATTCTATTATGTGCATGTAGATCAAAATGAGTCTTCTCTGACCGGTAAATACTGAATTCTCAGTCTACTACCCTTTTCATCTGCTTTAAGCAATGTATTTTGCCTCAATTCTTATTTTCCTAGACCCATTAAATTTTAAACCATATCCAAGAGAGAATACAGAACTGTCAAATACATTGGACATTGGAGCAGGATCATGCTCAGTTTAAGAATCCCAGTTCGTGCTGTGATGCACCAGCCAGGCTCTGTGCAGTACAGTGCCCTAGCTTCAAGGAATGTTGCCAGCAGACAGCCCTCAGCTGTCAGCCCTCTCCAGAAATTACCCTTGACTGAGAGGAGCTACTTATTCCAAGATCACACTCCTTCCTGGGTGCAGCCTCCATCAATAACTGGTTGTTTGAGAATGTACAGGTCTAGACTCCTCACACCAACTTGGAACCATTTTGAAACAATCATCTCAGCTTTAGAGCTCCCAATCGGGTCACCAAATGCTCCATAAACACTGCATCATCACGTGACTTCTCCCTCTACCCAATTCTGCTTCCTTCTTCCCTTCTGCATATATTGATTGCAAAAGCATTCCCATATTAGCTTCCTGCACATTAACCTCCATCCCAGAGTGGTTCCTGAGAAAGACAACCTGAAAACTTGGCAAAGTAGCTGTGAAATAATAAAACCTGTAAGCAAATATTTTTAATTTGAAAACCAAAATGCATGTGCTATGAATTTCTAAATTTTACCTTTTTAATAATGTACTACTAAATCCTGTTTCTTGGCTATTTATTAGATACCACAAATATGAGCTAAATGTTTTCTTACGATAGCTTAAGAAGTTATTAAATCTACTTCCAAACATTTAAAGAATACAAATGCTTCACAAACTCTCTCAAAAAATAGAAGAAGAGATAACACTTCTCAAGTTACTCTATAATACCAATACAAAGGCATCACAATAAAGGCAAATTGAAGACCAATATCTCTTATGAATATAGATGTGAAAATTCTCAAATACTTATTATATAAAAAGTAATCCAACAGCATATAAAAATGATTATGAATTACATGACACAACTAAATGGGATTTATCACAGTAATGTATGAATTGTTTAACACTTGAAAAACAATTAATGTATCATGCCATAACAATATGAGAAGAATAAACCTAGCTTTTCATTTTCTTTTATGATCTTGACAGTTTTGAAGAGTATTAATTACCTATTTTGTTGAATGTCCCTCTTTGGAGGTCTGCCTATAGTTTCTCATGATTAGACTATGGTTAAGATTGGACTATGGCTATGGCAAGAATACCATAGCAGTGATGTAGTGTCCTTCTTAATCCATTATATCAAGAGGTTCATAATGTTGACATATCTCATTACTGATTATCTTAATCTTGATCACTTGATTATGGTGGTATCTGCTGGGTTTCTCCACTATAAAGTTAGTATCTGTTCTTTCATATTTAATACATGTCTTGGAGAATCTAATTGCATTTTGTTGATGGAAAAAAAATAAAGCCTGAACCTAATGGAGAACTGGTTCTATTCTGAGCAACAGAACATGTCACCCATTCCTTATTCATGCTTCTGACCACATTTTCCACGAGTCCCTGTTTCCCTAGGGTAGCCAAATAGCCCAAGGAATTTAAAGTATTTAGCATGGATTTGAGCTATTCCTTTTTTTATTTTAGAGAAAAACGCCCTAAATACCTATTTATTTATTTATTTATTTATTTTTACATAGAAAAACATCAAATGCTTGAGAAGCTGTTTCTGGCTTTTCATTGTTTTGAAGACTTTATGTAGTGGTATGTTTCACTTGTTCTGCAAGACAGCTTCCTGACTGATTCATCATACTGCCCAATAAAACGTGATCTTCAGCAAGAGCTGCTGTGTGTTCCTTACAGCCCTGGTTACATAGTCGTCTGTTTTTACGAGTGTAAGTTAACTGAGGGTTGTATTATTCCTATTTCATAGAATTGCCACTTGCTGGATCTCTCCTCAGTTCTATCACCTTCTTAGCTTTTTAAAGATTCAGAAATCACAAAAATAAGAAAAAAAATGCAATAGTAATGAGATAATTGCCCAAGAATGTAATAATAATGAATGTCACAGCATCTAGAAATGATGTGAAACCATCTAATAACAATAGTAAAAATTACTACCAGTAGAATGTAAGCTCCACAAGGGCAGATATACCCCAAGTACTTTGATTAGTGATTGAAACATAATAGTTACTTAAAACATATCTGTCAGGTAAATTATTTTTAATAAGATATGTAATCTACTGAGCACTTTACAAATATTGTTTCTTTATAGCCTCACAATAATCCTAGGAAGTATATACTGTTACAATTTATCATTCTCTTTTGTATATTTAAACATTTAAGTTTGCTTTGTTATGGAAAATTTAAAACATAAACAAACAGAGAGAATAGTATAATGAATGCCTGCATACTCACTGCATTAATCAGCTCTGGATGCCATACAAAATACCATAGGCCAGGAAGCTTAAACAACGTGAATTTATTATTTGTCACAGTTCTGGAGGTTGGAAAGTACAAGAACAAGGTTCTGGACGATTATGTTCCCCTGTGAGGGCTCTCTTCCTGTCTTTCAGAAGGCTGTCTTCTAGCTGTATCCTTGAGAAGCCAAGAGTGAGGGGAAGCAAGACCTCTGGTGTCTCTTCATATCACAGCAGTAATTCCATCTTCAGGGCCTCATCCTTATCAACTCACCTCCCAAAGGCCCCATCTCTATATACCATCACACTGGGGGTTGGAGATTTAATGTATGAATTTTGATGGGACACAAATCAGTCCATACATAAAACCTACCCATCACCCAGTTAAAATGATAAGTTACTGATATGTTATCTCATTTTCCTTTTTCTTCTTCTTTTCCTTTTTAGACTGGGTATCTGGGTCTCACTCTGTCACTGAGATTGTAGTGCAGTGGTGCGATGATAACTAACTCCTGGGCTCAAACGATCCTTCTGTCTCAGCCTCTTGAGTAGCTGGGACTCTAGGCGTGCACCACCACACCCAGCTGTCATCCCATTTTATATAAACAGTGTAATGTACTTGCTGCATTATTTGAGAATATTCGATTCTTCTATAGAAGAAAATAAAAACAAATGGGATATATAACTCGTGTTAAGTGTTGATAATAACTAAGCAACCAGATTTTGAGATACAGACAGGATTCATAGAATTGTGTTAAATGCAGTACTAAGTTAGTAACCTCTAAGACATGCTGTATGATAAAAAGGATGGAACAAACAAGACTGTTATTTTAAAATGGAAAAGAATGGTAAGAACAGGTCAGAAGCATGAATCATGTCACCTCTAGAGTGACAGCAATGTTATCCTCAAATTATCCTCCCATTGGTGATACTCATTATAGTCTCATTTGGCCTTACATCTCTGACATGGCGGAGAAATGGCGGTAAAACCCCCTGCTGTTCACCAATGAACTGATGAGATACTAGCCAGGAGCACTAGCCCCTGTGTCTTTCTGATAGAGCAAGTATGTGTAGTGGGCCCCGGGCACTCACCATCTGCCATGCTCCCTTGTTCAAACCTCAACTATGGTCCTCATAACCACAGCACCATTGAGAGGGTAGAGATGGTAAAGAGACAGAGCATTCAAACACAGCATAACCAGAAAATGAGGTTCTTCCACACATTTGTCACCTAGTCTAAGTGTGTTAACCTATTCCTCTCTTTCTCCTGGCTTCTTTTTCCTTGAGTCAATGTGAGTCATGCCTCTTAATCTCGTCTATAAGCTTTTCTGTTGTGCATCCTCTGGGATAGTTTACCTGCTGGTATACTTGGAGCAGGGAAATTTTCAGAACATGGGCTCAGAAGAGATGGAGAGACTGCACTAAAGTTACTCATATGGACTAAAATCTAGGTGTTTAATATATGGCTGAACTTAATTCATAATTACAAATTCAAACTATAACACTTTGAAAAGACATCCAGGAAAGCAAATATTTCACTTTGCACATTTTTGAAGGGTATGTGTTTTTGTGTGTATAAAACAAACAAACAAACAAAAATAGCTAAAGTGCAGCTTGAACGCAATCTGTGACACGTTTCCCATTAAAAAAATCCTCTTTGCAACTCCATTGAATTGTATATAAACAAGTCAAGAAAGCTTTCTTTCCACTGACAGATTTATTTTTATTTTAAAATTTTTATTGGTTTTATTTGTTCTTTCTCCTTTGGTCTCTGAGTTCAACAGCTTAAGAATAGCTTAGATTCCATACATTGCAATTGCTCTCAAAAAAAACAAAAAAAAAAAAAAAAAAAAAAAAAAAAACCAAAAACAAAAAACAAACAAACAAACAAACAAAAATCTGAACATTTGCAAGAAAAAATGTTCAGTTTAAAGCCATTGCCTTTGCTCTATACTATTAACCCTCTAGATATATGCCAAAATTGCCCAATTGTTCAAACCTAATATCAGGCTTGGGACTCTGTGGTCCGTGTCTTGAATTGACTATTTCCTCATGATACAGTGATCTAATAACTGCTGCTCAGGTCAGGGAAAAATAAAGCACTCAAGATGAAAGCTTGCAATGCAAATCTGTTTACTGTTTCTATACAAATTTCACTGTAATATACTCTCCTTGACAGTGTGCTAGGCCAGTATTTCCTCTGGAAGACACTGTTGTAGAAACCCATAATGATTTTCCTGAGAATGTTCCCTAGCTTGATAAAAGAACAGAAAATAATTATGTTGACAAATCCAGCCAAATTGAGATGTTTTATACTTTCATTTTAAATGTAGTTTTCTTGGTCTTGCTAGTCTTGCTATCTGCAGAATATACAAGTGACTAAAAATAATTCTTTCAAATTGTAGATGAGATGAAGCAAAAAGTTTCAGACACTCTTACAAAAAGAGTTGATCATGGTCCTAAAGTAAGATTTTTGAAGGAAATACATGACAATATATTTCCCAAATCATTGAAAGAACACATAATTTGAAAGAAACTTTATATTAGAATAAAATCAAAGGTAAATTCCTACTTAAATTGCTCACCTCTAATATGTGTCTTCTGATTGATGGAAAATTTTACATGCATCCAACCTTGGGTGGCCAATTCTTCCATAATTTGCATGATGAATCAAAGTTTAGGATTATGAGATCTTGAAAAAACTTTAACTAAGGTAACACAATATGTGATATCGTTTTTCTACTAGCTAAGCATTACATTCACTTTCATAAGTCCATGCATTCTATAGGACATAAGGCCAGTTACATCAATTACCATTTTTATGACATTTATATCACACTATGCTTAAAGAAGCAGAGAATTTGGATGCCTTATTTTAAGAATAAAAATCTTTGAGCAATCTATGTTTAGCATATTGAATGCAGCTTTGCTCTATTAGAAACTCTGTTTAACTTAAACCAATGCTCTCAATTCTATCAGATTCATCAAACCCTCTTTATAACAAATATTTTGTAAAGTATCCTTGCTATGCAGAAATGACATTTATCAATATTAACACTCATCTGCACACACGAAACAGGCATCAGTGCCCCGCCCATATCTGCCCAGTTCTCATCATTCTAGCCCATGCCCATCCACAGCATCTTCTAGCAAATACCCTTGCTGTCACTCTCTGCCTGAGGTTTTTCCCTCTGCCTGCCCAAGGAGGCAGATAAGAAATGCTTGGAAGTTAATGACCCAGGAGCAGCCCTCAGCCAGCTGATGAAGGGGGAAGATTAAAAAAAAAAAATAGTCCAGCTTTTCTTCTCCCTCAGATGGGACCACTTCTAGGCATGTTCTACATGGTTGCTGAGAGCTCCCCAGCAAGACAGAGCCCCACTTGTCCACAGTGCCAACTTATAACACTCCCACTCCTCCTGGCTGCTTTTTCTTCCCTTCGTCACATCCCCACTCCTCTGCACTGTTCCCTGTCATCGCCTCCTATAGAAAGCACGTGCACACGACACCTTGGCTCAGGGTCTGTTCCCAAGGGAAGCCAAATGAAAACACATCGATTTTTTTATAAAATCAATAGAGTGCCATAAGTGTGATATGAAAATGATTTAAAATGAAAGTATTTATAGTAAAATTCTATTTTCAACATGTAAAGACAAGGGCATGACTACACTAGAACACGCAATGAAGAAGGAAGATGTTTGCTTCACTACATAGAATCATTACGAAAAAAATCTTCCTAAACGTGGACTCAGACAGGTGTGAAAAACTCTCCTGCTGCCAGGGCATGGCCACCTGTAGCATAATTTTCTCAGGCACTCTTGGCAAAGTTCTAAGCAAACTAAGTACAAGCACCTCTTAACTTTCATGATAGTCCAGTGTACAGCGAAAAAGAGAGAGGGAGAGAGAGGCTTTGTTTTGATGTATCTTGTTGTTTGTAAACAGAGTTTCACTTATATGACTGTCTGGCAAAACGTTAAAACATTGTGTGGGAGGAGGCACAGTTTTACTATGTGGGCTTGGCCGGACCACATGTCACAATATCCCTGTCCCTGCCAACAAAATGCTTGTGGCACTCCGTAGTGGTTGTAATTGCCCAAAACTACCCTCACAAAATGGTCCCTAGAGGGCAGTACTACACTCACTGAGAACCACTGGCTTAGACCAAAAAAAAAAAAAAAGGCACATAATAATGGAGCAAAGGACAAAGGAACTGCAGAGTGGCTTAGGCCACTAGATTTAGACTACCTCAGTTTAAATCCCACCTCAAATTTTTGTTCAAGGTAAGACCTTAACTTACTTGAGCTAAGACCAATAGTGTTACAGGTCCAACCTACAGACCGTAGGTTTGTGTAATAGCCCACAGAATGCATGGAGTTACAGTCATCAACATAATGCTTAGCTAGTGGAGAAACAGAATCGCAATATGCATCACCTTGGTTTTGGTTCATATCCTTGGATGAGGAATTGAGCCATAGGGAAGGCAGTTTCCTTCTGGTGCATATTCCTCATCTGTAAGATGGAAGAAACTACATTTTCTAACTCAGGAATGTTTTGAGAATTAATGACTAAAACACAGTGCCTGACGCCAAGTGGGAGTTCAGAAACATTTGCTATTCTTATTACTGTATTTCATGGCTCAATGATTGTTCTCATTCACCCTCTAACTCAAATCATCTCTCTGGTGTGGCCATCAAAAGACACAAATTGTGCAGGATCTGTCAATGTGGGTTTGGTTGTGTAACTATCTGTTTCCAAGGCACAACCTGTGAATTTACTATCATTCCATGCCCGCCCTCCTCCTCACCTCTGCTACCTGTCCTGTCACTTGTCACTCCCAATAACAATAACCTGTGTACCTCTGTGCCCAATAAGGAGATCTTACGAAAGGTGAATGTAGGGGAAAAGGAGAAAGAAAAAGTCTTGAGTTAGCTTTTTCCCACACTGGCTAAATCAAAGTAACAGTGGCAGCAGTTAGAGAATTTGAAAAATAAATGAGATGATGTATAGAAATGTACTGCTGTAAACTGTAGAGTGATGTACAAATGCAAAAGTGCCTTTGTTCTTGTTACTTTTTAATAGTATTGTTAGTCACACAGCTGTTAGAAATCCAATCAGGGAAGACATAGAGACTTGGTATTACCCTTTATAAATGAGAAAATGAGACAGGTGAGAACCAAGACTACATATTGCCTAAAAGGAAAATGGAAAAGATCAAATTGACAGCCCTGTAGAAGAGGGTTCTTGGAGATGAAGAGCTGTCTGGGAAATGGTGACATCAAGTTAGGCGGAGGAGCAGAGGTACCAAATGAAAGGGTCAGCTTTTTAAGGCTGCAGACGTGTTCTTGAATAGAGAACTGCATTGATTGATGTGGCCTGTAATGGAAACTCAGATAATGAAACAAAACCAACATTTAAGAATTTCAGGCTGAGAACTCATTGCCATGGCAACCCTCTCAGAAGGGAACTTGTATAAGAAAATAAGATTCACTTGGTTACGCCTTAAAACGAAAACCTATACTACAGTGAAACAACTAAATTCAGAATTCCAAAACTGCTTGATTGCCGCAATGCCTAGAGGTAGCACTGAACTTGTAGGCCCATCATCTTTCCCATTGGAAGCTATTGCTTCTCAAGATCTATGACTCATGGAGGGAACATTAGTTAGCTCTGAGGGATCCCTATTGAAATTGTGTGGTTCCTACCAGCAAAAATTTACAATGTTTTTACATTCAAAAAATCATCCAGCATGATGCCTGTGGAAACCACAGATAGCACACGCCATTTAAACAAACATACAAGTTTTAGTTTGCCCATAATCACATAAAATCAACAAATTCCTATGTCAATTATTTATTTTCATGGGAAAATAATTTTTAGCCTAAGTAAAATCTGGCTTATATTCAAGATTATGATTTTTTCAAACTAAAACATCTACTTTATTACATGTTGTCATTCGAAGAATGTCAGACAGGGTGCATTGTATTTCATCAGTGAAAATAGTTTTCTCGAATATCTAATACCATTGACAAATATAAATCTATGCCTTTGAACTGGTTCTAGAAGAAAAAATTGCTGTGATCCCTTTTGTATGGCATGGATTAGTTTTTTTTTTTAAATGAACATGATGTTAAAAGAAGGGAAATAGAGGTCAAGATAAACACATAAAAATCATTACAAAATAGTTGTATGCCCACAGACAAAAAGAATAAAGACAGCATGATACATGAGAAAATATCTGTCATCCTCTCCAACAGTGCGTGGTGATAATGGATACAAAATCGGGCATTTTCATTTTCCAGCTCTTGCTCAATAGAAATTTTTCTTTCTTGTCTTCACCCCTACACTCACCCCTGAGGTTTCACCAAGATTTTCACCAATACACACAATTTCTGTTAGTATGTTTTACATATATATAGCCAAGGATATCATGCATATGTGTAGTTTTCCTTGTTTCAGGACACACTGTTGTTCTAGAAATCAACATAATTCAGAGGCTTGATTTCACCAATCTGACTATGCATTCCTCAGGTCACATGCATCAGACTTCTGGGATTCAACCTGGGTCTTTTTTCTTTTTTGACATCTATAATATCTTTGTCTTTCCCAAGGTTTTACAGAGAAAATCTGTAGGCTCCCTGATCTCCTTTTAAAGTTTTCTTTTATTCACACTCCAATTTCCAGTTTAGACTGCTAATTATCCTCTTCGTGGTGCCTTAAATTTTGCCTATCTTGCAATCAACAATCTCAAGGTTGTCAAGAATATATATATATGCATTTTTGGGGTCCAAGGGTAACTCATGGTTAAAGAAAAGTAACTGACTTTAACATTTGGAGTCAATAAGGAATAATATTTGGAAGAAATAAGAAACTTGCAAAGACTAGGTCTAGGAGGCATGAAAGACTGGTCATATTTTTTCAATTGAAACTATTTATGGTAAGATTAGAAGGAGAATCAGGATAAAATCTTACATTTAAATATTTCCTGATATTAAGCCCTAAATAATCATTCATAAAAGAGAAATGCCATTGTAAAATGAGCCATTAGATTTGTTGACTAATTTATTTTTTTCTTTTACCACCTAAAGCTAATGTGGATAGGTATGAAAAAACAGCTGTCACAAAGAATGTATGGAGGAGAGAAATGTAATGAATTTTTTCCCCTAAGTTAATAAAATATGTAGTATTTTTTCATAGTAAAAATTTTTATTCACAACACATCTGACACCCAAATCAGTATCTTATTTCTAGATAATTATGTATGACTATAACATTTCCCTCTCCACTATTCAAAAATGATCTCCTCTTAGCAAAACTGAGAGGTAGGTGAAATTTAATTATACCCTACTCTTCTTCTGTTTTTCTCCATCTCCTTTCAGACCTTTCTCCAATTCTCCTCCCCTAAGGCTAAGGTGCTCAGTACTTTTATCATACTCTATCCTGTCAACATGAAAAGTAATTTGATAAATTTCTTCATATTAAAGTATTAGAAAATTAATTATCTACTAATCTCATGAGTATCTGCATTTTAAAGGAAAATTGCAGAGAAAGAACAATGCCTTAACATCCTAAATTACTCATGAATTATGGAATTTCATGCATCTCTGGGAAGATATTTAAAAGTGATGAGAGAACTACAGAATATTCTCAAATCAAACAGTGGACATGATGATCTTGTCCATTTATTTGTCTAGGTGGTCATAAGGTGGAGGCATATTTTGTTAGGAAACAACCATTAGATTTTCTCTATGTCACAGAAGATACCTGATAATGTTGGGGTACACAGTAGGTCTTACTCATATTTATTAAATAAATTATCATACTATTTGTCTTACATTCATTAAAAACATTTGAAGAATCTATTCTTTTGGTAAAATAAGAATAAGAATACATATGTTGGACCCTGTGCTGTGACCCTAAAGCCTTTGGTTTAACCTTAGCAGAAAGTGGTGCCTATCAAATATTTAATTTATTTCTGGATATTTCCCTGTTGTTTAAAAACATCAAGAAATTACATAGTAAATGTCTAGCGTTCTGGTGTTCAGAATAGATATCAAAGAAATAAGTGATATTTCCTTAAATTGCCAAATCACAAGGTGTGAAAATGTCTTATATTTGAAGTAACATTGTCAAATACTTTTGAAAGAATTCCATTCTTCCAGTTATCTTATACTCATTATCCCGACTGATCCCTGTAACAACAGCCTCATGAGATGGACAGGTCTGCAATAACAGTAGTAATTTACTGATTCTTTATATGTGGAAACCGAGGCTACAAAATGTTGACATTACTTGTCCACAGTCACACAGTAATAAGTGGCAAAGCAAACACTAAGTCACTCTGATAAAAGGATTTATGAGAAATTCTTTTTGACAGGTATATAAATGAGTTCAAGTTAAGTTTATTTTGCATCCTAATAACCAGGCTTTTTATAGCAACCATTTCTACCATCTTTTGTGATAAGTTGACAAAATACAAGCCGATACTATAAAACATGTATCCAGTCATAATCATGTTTCTGAAAGTTTTCTATTTCTCTCTACATAATCAGAATGTGATGACATTGGCATTATTATTTATTTAATGGTGATCAAGAACATGACGTACCATATAAAGAAGAAAAACCCATCTACTCCAAAAAAAGGAAGGAAAGAAGGAAGGGAAGGAGGGAGAAAGAAAAGAAAAATACTTTTCTTTTTTATGGGTAAAAGAGACATGACATTTGATGGCAACTGTAGTCTACCATGCAAGAACTTGATGATCAATTTCGTTGGACATTTCATCCCACATTTTGTGTATTTTCTATCTCCATTTTTATTTATTAATATTGGGTTGAATTCAGCTCAGCCTCACCTGCTAATTTCATTCAAATAATATGTAATTGATCCTTCAAAATAATCATCAAAGATGTTAAGGTAGATCTAATTCCTATCAAAGAATGACTAGAGTATTGCAAGAGCATTACTTCAGCCTATCTGCATGCCATTTGTTAAAAAGTTAACTTAGTCCATAATTCTTCCATTCCTTATCTAATGGTAGCAAGTAGAGTAACATGATTGTTTTGAGATAATTATAGAGATTCCTGTCTCTATTAAAAGGTTGAGTGTTATTTTTATACTGTTTCTAGCAAAATTCTTCCTTCTTACTTTTTCTTGGCTTTTAAAAACAAATCATTAGAGATGCCAGTGATATCCAGAGACAGCAAATTCTCTCAGGTCTCAAAATCCATGTTTCCCAAGTTGGAAACTTGTCTACACATCCATTTTCCAAGCACTTCAGCCTTTTGCTTTTTTAAATCAATAAGCCATATTGACAAAATTTTAATTATTCCCTAAATGTGCATGCCTGCTTTGATTTTTCTTATTTTCCTATAGAGAACAAAATTAACCAACTGGTCTTGTGGTATACTTTGCTCCATTCTCTTTGAACTTCAGCTTTCACCTCTAAGAGAGAATAGGATCTTATGTATTGAGCCATTTGCAAACAAAATTTTAGAAAGTCAAAGAGATAAATAAAATATCCAGCTCTGTTAATAATTATCCAAAGATTAAAAAGGACTATATAATTAGGTCATGAAAAGTTTCCTTATTTCAAGCAGACTCACCAATGTTGCATTGAAAAATGCACTTCATAATTACATTCATGCACAAAAAGTATAGCAACCATCCAGGGTTATCTAAATGTATCTGTTTCTCAATGCTTCTTCATGCAGATCATAAAACCACTACTTCTGTGAACTATCAAGCAATGCTGATCTATTCAGTCTGCTATGAAATCAAGTATTTAACTATTTCTCTGCCCCACAATTTCAGCGAGGCTATAATCTTTGTGGGGTAGGGGGAACAACCAAGGGATTCCAGCCAAATTAACTTATTACTAGATATTTACAGTGTGTTTTTCTATAGTTTGATTTTCTTGGTGTAATTGAGATGTAATAAAGGTAGAACATGTTGCAAAAGAAAAGCAGGTGAGTAAATACCTCCAAATCCAGCTAGAAGAGAATTCCTTTCATCTCAGCCTATTGGTAAGGAAATAGATTAGATCCACATTTTCTGAACTCCCTTTGTCTACTGATAAAACTTAGAAGAGATGTGGTATACCCAGCTACCACCTACAGAATATTAGTCTAATAAGAGTAAACTAAATCTAAAAGAATAACAACATTCAGGTTAAAATACATACACAGAGTAATTTCCTGCAAATAAATCATGTCTGACGCTAGCATGAGAATGCATGCAGACCCTAATGCATGTAGACAGAGATTCAACATAGCTCCAGAATGCACAAACATACAACCAATATATATTAAATGCACACTATTATAACAAACTCAGTATTTGCTATTTTCCTTCTTTAAATCTGCTGGCCACTACCCCACTACCATACTATTTACTTTCTCCAAAGGAAAGTAAGTGGCAAAATGAAGAGGAAAAAGTAGATAAGATAAATCCAGTTCTGGCGTTTTATAGTTTTAAATTCTGAAACATCATGAAAAATTCAGTAAATATTTATAGCACACCAAAGAGGAGAGTCATGATTACCAAATTGGCTACTAAGATCCTTAAACTTAGTTCTCAAAAGTTTAGAAATGGTTTCCTACCTCTTTTTAGACAAGACAGATTTCTAAAGCATAAAGGCTGAAAAAGAGTGAGAAATAAAAACCATAAAATTACTTACAACTGATCGGATGTTATTTTCTTTCACCAGCTTCAGAGATGATTTATAGCAATTTGCAAGGTCTTCCTTGTGGGAACCATTAATATGGCCTCTGGCTATTGGCCCTACAGTATGGATGACATCTGTAAATACAAAAGGAAGGAAAAAGAGGATAAGCAAGGTATTTTTCACTTTTTACATAAATAATACTTTGTTTATTTTAGGTATTTGTGTTAGAGCCTGGAGACCAGCAAGCTAAGCAATACATTGGCGATGCAAATATTTCTCTGGTAGAAGATCTTAAGTAGCACAACCTCCTTAAGTAGGCAATTTCCCAGGAAGATTCTAATTGTGAAAAGGAATCCCCAACCAGTGAATTGTTTCATAGTTTTTGGTCAGATTCAAGTGACACAGATTATAGTATAAGATGTACATAATTGGTTCCCTGGAAAAAGACAAATCCTTGGTGGGAAATAAACTGAGGAATAATTGCCTGCCAAAGGAACATCTAGATTGACATGGGAAGGAAGAGCCAGTGCTAGCCTAGCTTACTTGTAAGGCAATTTTCAGGCATTGTACACAATAAAGAAAAGCAAGTTTCTGAAAGAAAAAAAAAAAAAAAAAGACGAGAATTTTTAATAATCAGTAATAACCTTAAGAAGAATAACTGCAAAACATTCCGGCCAATTTAGAAAGTGTAACCTACCAATCATCACCTACATAAGATACGCTAATAGTTCATACCTATTTTAATAGGTTAATAGTTAATTATCTATTTTATTGTATTATTAAAACATTCAAACATGTTAATGCAATCTATAGTTTTCAACTCCTATTTATGTTGAAAAACACAAAATTTGATATTTTTATATACACAACAAGCCATTGTGCTATTCTTTCAATCTCTATGCACACATAAACTTTTAACTTTAGGAACGTAGTGAAAGAGGACTGTTCTCATTTTAAGAAACAGTAGAAGAAAAACCCCACATTTTAATCAAATTTACTTGAAAATGCCTTGTAACTCTTGCTTGCCAGTCTTATCGGTGAATTGAATTATTAGTCCATTTCACTGATGTAAATCATAACAACTAATCAACTTTGATCACAAAGACAAATTCAATCTAATGTAATTGGAATATTATAATGAAATTATTTGTGTTGACTAATCAGTATCACTCAATTCCAACAAGAATGACAGAAGAATAAGAGTATTCAAAAATAAGAATATGGTATAGTCAAAAAATGCATATGGCATTTGAATATCAGCAAATAAGTCACTATAAGAAAAATCTCTCCGAGCATGGTGGACCACGCCTGTGATCCAAGCACTTTGGGAGGCTGAGGTGGGCGGATCACGAGGTCAGGAGATCGAGACCATTCTGGCCAACATAATAAAATCCTGTCTCTACTAAAAATACAAAAATTAGCCGGGCATGGTGGTGCATGTCTGTAATCCCAGCTACTTGGGAGACTGAGGCAGGAGAATCACTTGAACCAGGGAGTCGGAGGTTGCAGTGAGCAGAGATCGCACCACTGCACTCCAGCCTGGCGACAGAGTGAGACTCTGTCTCAAAAAAAGAAAGAGAAAAAAGAAAAGAAAAATCTCTATTGGTTGCCCACTAAATGTTGATACTACTATTTGATGTTTAAAAAAGACCTAAAGCATTGGTTTCCATGATTAATTCTGAAACAGTATTTAAACCCTTGTCAGCCAATATTAAAGAGGGGCTCATGTGATCAAAGGAGGCATACAAAACTTCACTAATAAACTCACGCAGATGTTGTTTCACAGGTAAACTTACTTTTAAAGTGAGAACCACTACAATATAGAAGCGAAGGATGAAGGGACTTGAGGTGTACTTAGGAAAAAAAAATAGCACACAGTGATATCATTTTTTTGGAACAAAAGTAACAAGCAAGAGTTGCATAAATTCAAGCAATGCAAGTCCTGTACCATAGTAAATATATATGAATACTGTACTTTAGTTTCTTTAGTGAATGTTAGAATCCATAAAGGAAGGAGGTTGTGCTTAGCCTTACTTTATTTCCCCCCTTGTGGCTACTTGTTATTTATACCCAACTACGATATTCTAAGTTTTCTAATGGATACAAATGGCAGAAAAATTGAACTGGAATAACACACAATTCTATAAAGCAGCATTTCCCCAAATGGGTTCGGTATGATATCGGTTTAAAGGTCAATTAAATTTGGGAAAAAAAAAAAAAAAAAAAAAAAAAAAAAGGTGAAATTATATCACACCAGTTACCTTACTGCAAGACTTCAGTGGGTATTTAAAATGCCATAAGGAGTTGCGCATCTCCAGGAGGAGAATACAAAATGCTCTGTTTCCTAAATCCAGTTGAAACCTGTACTTTGAAGAACACCTCATAGGACTAGATTTCCACAATTTTACCTTTGGGAAATGTTGTTCCAGGGCCATTTTGGCACTCTTGTTCCCACTGTTGAAGGCAAAGTCTATGCTTTTTACCCCCTTCCCTACTGCTTCTAAACATCAAACACTTAATATACGAAAGAACGGCCGGGCGCGGTGGCTCAAGCCTGTAATCCCAGCACTTTGGGAGGCCGAGATGGGCGGATCACGAGGTCAGGAGATCAAGACCATCCTGGCTAACACGGTGAAACCCCGTCTCTACTAAGAAATACAAAAAAACTAGCCGGGCGAGGTGGCGGGCGCCTGTAGTCCCAGCTACTCGGGAGGCTGAGGCCAGAGAATGGCGTGAACCCGGGAGGCGGAGCTTGCAGTGAGCTGAGATCCGGCCACTACACTCCAGCCTGGGCTACAGAGCGAGACTCTGTCTAAAAAAAAAGAAAAATATATATATATATATATATGTGTATATATATATATATACACACACACGCGCGGTGGCTCAAGCCTGTAATCCCAGCACTTTGGGAGGCCGAGGCGGACGGATCACAAGGTCAGGAGATCGAGACCACAGTGAAACCCCGTCTCTACTAAAAATACAAAAAAAAATTAGCCGGGCGCGGTGGGGCGGGCACCTGTAGTCCTAGCTACTCAGGAGGCTGAGGCAGGAGAATGGCGTGAACCCAGGAGGCGGAGCTTGCAGTGAGCCGAGATCGCGCCACTGCACTCCAGCCTGGGCAACAGCGTGAGACTCCGTCTCAAAAAAAAAAAAAAAAAAAAAAAAAAAAAACAACGGGACATGACCATGGTTCTCTTATTTTGTGGATGGAGAAGATCAAGAATAAGTGCCTCTTATCTGGAGTCATAAAAGACATTGAGCAAAGTAAAGAGGAGGCTTAGAGATATTAACGGGGGCGGGGTGGGAGGACGGGAAAGAGGGAGGGAGGAGGGAGGGAGGGATAAGGGAGAAACAGAGAAAGAGAAAGCGAGAAAAGCCCATAAGTGTAGGAAATAGTGACATCATAAACTTTTCCTTTGCTTTCCTTTAGTCATCATCATCTACAAAACTTAAATGAAATTTAGGAAAAATTATTCCTTGCATTTCTTTAGTTCTCCATTTCATTTAAAGGTCTGAGGATAAACAGGCAATAAATGAGCCTCCTCAGCATTAAAATATTGATCTTTGTATTTATGCTCTATATTAAATTTACAGCATCCAAGATCAAGTGTTATTATCGACCAACATGATGACCTCTCAGATCCACAAAGCTGGAGATGAATCAATATGAGGCTAGACAGGAAATCTCCTTCATTATTGTAATTGTCTGTAGTACTTATGAGTAACTACTCCACACTGAGTTTCTCGTTTTCTGTTAGAAAATTCAGTCAGGAGGCCTGTCTTTGAATTCCTGCTCCAGCCCTTTAGTCATCATGTCTTAGATAAACCCATCATTTCAGTGGTCCTTGCCTTTTTCCTTATCTGTAAAATAAATCTCCTGTTTAGATTATCTCTGTTGTCTCTTCTGTGTTGTGCAGCATTATTAATATCTAACCTTATAATAGAGATGGATAGAAAATAGAATGATATCTGGGCAGTTAAAAGTGATCTTAAACATGGTTAAGCAGCTCACGGATTCTAAGAATTCTTTTTAATATCAAAATATCATGACTAATTATTCACAATAATAGTTTCAAAATCCATTGAGAACATGTTAGAGACAGAGAGCTATTATAATTTTAATGATGCTTTGTATTGATTTATGTTTTATTAAACACAGTAGCATCTTCATAGTGGACATATATATGTAATACACATGGATGCAAAGTCTATGGACAATGCTTTATCTTGCACATGAGTTTTGAATCCCTTGGTATAAATAAGATAATGTAAACAGAAGTATTAAATTCAAAGTCTGATACATAGGAAGGCTCAAGAAATGGTAAATGTCATCGTCAACAGCAGCAGCATACAAGGAATCCTCAGCACACAAGCAGGAATGACAGAAAGTTATCATCTCTTTACTCATGTGGAAAGAACACCAATTCTAAGATCTGACTACAGGTTATAAGTCCCAGATCTGTCACTAATCAGCTATGTGACCTTGTGCAAGTCACTCTCCTCTTTGGCCTTCAGTATTCAAAGTCAAAAAAAGGAATAAATCAGAAGAGCATTTTTTTTTTCAGCTCTCCAGTGCATTTCCTTCTGTACATGTCTAACAGGAACTGAGCTACAGATTCTAAGAAGTCTAATTTATTTTTGTCCAGATAAATGAGCATCAATCATGGTTCACGTTTCTCAAACACGATTATACAGTGAAGTGCAAATTGGCACTATCCCCAGAGAAAATGATTTAATCATATCTAACAAAATTACAAACGTAGACTTCTTTTGATCCAGCAGTTCTATTCCTAGAAATGTATCCGAAAGATAATATACTTGTCCATATGCAGAATAGTATTTACACAGGCCATTCCCTGAAACATTATATATAATAAGGCAAGATGGGAAACATCTAAATGCCCAACAATAGGGGACAGACTAAACGATGTTAGTAAAACGATGGTTCATTTATACTATGAAATATTACCCTTCTGTAAAACAGACAAAGAAGGCCTTCATGTATGCATACGGAAAGATACCCAAGATACATTACAATGTAAAAATAAAATTCAGAAAAGCACACTACCATTAGTGTTAAAAAAAACCTCCTCTACCAATGTAGGGAAGAATACAGGTTTGTTTTAGTTACATGCATAAAACATCTCTGGAAGGATAAACTAGCAGTTAATAACAATAGTTACCTACTAGGGGAGTGACAGAAACTAGAAAGATGGGGGCGAATATGGGGAGGAAACTTTTCACTGCTTTTATTTTTTGATGTTCAAGTTATGTGAATATATTAGCTATTCAAAAATTAAATAAAACATTTAAACAAAGAGTATATGATTTATTAATCCATATTCCTGAATCCCATTTACTCTATCCCTGTAACATTAAAGATCATTAATGTGCTTTCCAAAGATGAGCTTATATCATTACACATATAAAAATACTCTTAAAGAAAAAGATCGATATAATTTCAAGGAATTTAACAAAATGACTCCCCTAGGTATATCTTTCTTTTATTTTCCTACCCTCAATAATTTCTTTATATTAAAAAATTATTTTCAGATAAACATAAGGTTTAAATGATGAACAAGAGGGCATTTTTTTCCTACATGGCTAGCATCTACTATTAAAGTTTTACTATAATTTTAATATGCAAACTGAGTGTGACATCCCTTAAAGTGGTAACACAGGATAGGAGCATATATATATATATATATATATATATATTTTTTTTTTTTTTTTTTTCTTTTAGACAAAGTCTCGCTCTGTTGCCCAGGGTGTAGTGCAGTGGTGCAATCTCGGCTCACTGCAACCTCTGCCTCCTGGATTCAAGCAATTCTCCTGCCTCAGCCTCTCGAGTAGCTGGTATTACAGGCATGCACCACCATGCCAAGCTAATATTTGTATTTTTAGTAGAGACGGGGTTTTATCATGTTGGCCAGGCTGGTCTCGAACTGCTGACCTCAAGTGATCCATCCACCTCGGCCTCCCAAAGTTTTGGGATTACAGGCGTGAGTCACCACGCCCGGCCAGAGCATACTTCTTATGCTCCTCCTTTGGTTATCTCAACAACCAAAGAATTTTGAACAATTGTCAAGAATTTTTAGAGATTAAAAAAAGACTATGTAAAAATTTAATCTATGCCTACTTTCCAAGGAACCCAGAGAGACAGAATAATGTGCCCAAAGTCAGAGATCAATGTGGGGAGATAATGACAGCATCACAATGACAACATCACAGTCAGTAACAATATGATTATGAGTAAGTTCCTCTCAAGGTGACTGCTTATTGAAAGAAACGAATGGCATACATTTGTATATATACATTTTGGCATGTTTGTCATGAATCTCATTACTTTAGCCTCATGCTTGTATACATGCAAATTCTGGTTAGTTTTGTGGTTAGATTTGTTGCAATATGCAACAAATTACCACAAAACGTGGTGGTTTAACACAGCAACCAGCATTCTATTATTTCTTTTGGCTTCTGTGGGTCAGACCTTCTGCAATGGCTTGGCTAGGGGGCTTGGCTTGGGGTCTCTCATTTGGTTGTAGTCAACAGGTGGCTGGCACTGGAGCAGTGGAGGACTGTGGGAGCCAAAGGCTGGACAGGCATCTTTCTCTCTTCATGTGGTCTCAAGGACTCTCCATGTGGGCTAGTTTGGGTTTCCTCACTGCACAGCAGCCTCAGAGCAGTTGGATAACTTAAACAACAACTCAGCGGTCTAAGAGCAAGTGTACCAGCAGGTGGACGCCATGTTGCCTTTTATAACGCAGTCTTGGGAGTCACACAGCATCACTACCACGATATTCTATTGGTTGCCACTGTCAGAAAGATCTCACATTTTTTCAGGTGGAGGCACCTAGACCTCACCTCTTGACGGGAAGAGCAGTAAAAAAATTTTGGACATATCTTAAAACAGCTATAATGCAGGACGCCCCAGACAGTTGGCACTTTATTTTGGTGAGTGCCAACTACAAAGTCAGGTGGCAGATAAATAAGAAATCAGAGAAAAGGCTGAGATGATTAAAATTATTACCAGTATGGAGCTCTCAGACCTATTATCTCAATCAGTCAACTGCTAATTTAATAAAAATCTGAGGTAGCCAAAGATTGAAATATGAGATTAGTATTAATTGTAAACACAAGCTAGTTTGGGAATAATGAATGCAATTGTTGCCCCTAGACAGAAATGACTGGCACAGTGCTGGTTTAGTTCTTTTGCTTTATAATGTGGCAGGAACCTGTGGACAGAGGAAAGGGCAGGCATGGCTGTCACAGAATCAGCATCATAACGTCCCATGAACGGTGAAAGTGATGTTATTTCCCTAAAGTGTCTAGCTCCACATTCAAGAAAGGAAAAGCAGCCTTTGTGCACTGAAGCCCTCTCCTATAGCACTCAGGAAAGCCAAGAAAACAGCAATGCAATTTGTACATTTAATCAACATTTCAAATGCAACCCCTTGAAGAGCTATGGAAAATGAGATGGCAGGCCCTTTTGTGCTTCATCAGACTAAAGTGTGGCAAGACAAATGGAATCTGTTTTTGCTCATCTATTTCTGAAATCAATCAGTCTGTAAATCAGCTTTTTTGTTCTGAAGAGATAACTACCGCACCACCTTGCACTCCCCCACTCCTATTTATCCTAGGAAATTAGTCTGAATTATATAGAAAAGGAGGATAGGAGAGAAGGTTTTCTTTGAAGAAGGTGTGGAGGAGAGCCTATTTTTATTTCCAAAAGTGTAAATTGAAAAATATGTGATTGAAATGCCAAATAAATATTGAAAGCAGTAGAATTATTTACAAAGATTCAATCAGACTTATCCTTGGCAAAACAAATGCAGCAAAAACATTCTGTGAAAAAATATTAGCATAATGAATTTTAAAACAAATGAGAGAGTACAGATAGGTTGCTCTCATCATTTTCCATTTGAGAAGCAACTGTGCTACATTCAAACTGTTAATGAACAGTCAGACCAAGTGTAGAATCAATTACACATTGCTTTCATTCACTCCACTCTTGTATTCATAAGCATAATCGGTCCATCTAACAGACTGCATAATAATGCTGTGCCCTGTCACTCACATCAAATTGCATGAATTTTAAGAAGAAAACCAATGCATGGAATTAAATTGATTTTCTTTTTTAGAGATACAACTACAAAACTGAGCGCTAAAGATACTATTTGTAAATCTTATTGGCCAATTTATATGATAAGCACCACCAATCTATGACCTGAAACAGAATACTTGAAGTTCAGTTAACAGAAAATTGAATTACCACCTGATAGCATTACAAAGTAAATGCTGCCTCTTCTTTCCATGTAGGTCAGTGTTTTCATATACACATTTTCAAAGTTTGTTTTTGTTATATTTCAAGAAACAATCAATTGTCCATAAGATGTTTCTTTTCAATCTGCAGAAGATACCATTTAAAATGTGCTTCAACACGCCCTGCGGCATTTTTCTAAATTCAGATTATTCTCTCATACATTTCTTCAGCTGCATGAAGGATTTCTGGCTATGTCCAGAAAGACTATAGTCATTCAACTCTTTGCATTGAGTTTGGGATAAACTAGAACTCACGATGTTATTTTTAAATCTAGTTTCCTTTGAGTTTGTGAGTTCACACATTGCTGTTTTTCACTGTTCTTGGTTACAAAGGGCTTTTGGTTTACCTCTCTCACCCTCCTTGATGCTACGGTTCTCTGAATAAGATATCTATATCTAAGGTTACATACACAGCAACTGAACATTTGCATTTTACAGTTGATAAAGGCATACAGAATGCACAGCCAAAGCTCAAATGCATATTTTCAGCTCAACTGGAGAGTTGGTTCCATTTTTACATGAGAATGTGATAATGTTATTATGTTTGGGGCATCATGTGCTGATAATATGTTTTATTCTTCATTGACTTCAAAGCTGGGATGTTTTAAGTCCAAGTTATAAAATACAATTCAATCAATTTCTACTAAAATGCCATCCTCTATGTTAAAAAAGAAAGAGGCAAAGCTCATGTTTAATTTTTTATCAGCTCTCCCTTTCCTGCCCAAATCTATTTAAGATTGACCTTGTTGATGGGACTGTATCCTGTTTCAAATTGGACTCCTACATGTAAGGGCCCATTTTTAATAACACAGATTGAAACTCATGAAAAAGGGATATCCTGTGGTCAGCCATTGATAGTTTTGAGATTCCACAGGGTATTGGGGGCATCTGCATCACAATAGTGTTATTTCCAACAGAGAGGGGTCTCAGAGGAACTGTGGGAAGCTGAATTATCTGCAGAATTCCAACATTTCATGTCATTTTAGAATGAACCCAAAGAGAACACATCCCAGAAGGAAGTGAGTCAAATGCATGGCATTTCTAGTGCTTCAATAGCAGGGGTGAGAGGAGGTGAAGGTCCAAATAGACAATATGACTTTTTCAAGGAAGATGATAATGAGATCTTTGTTCTGGTTCAAGCGATGTGAGCAACTTGCAGCCTTTTCAGAGAGATGCAAAATCAGTATTTTATTAAGATGCGAGGGGGAAAATCGGCTTTAAAGACTCTATGCTGTGGGTAAAATGAATGAATGTTAGTCCCCACTGCAAGGGTAATTCTACAAATGTAGAATCTAGGCTGGGACTGAAATATGCAGATGGGTCAATGTCGGGACACGCAGGCTGATGCTGAGGTTGCATGTGCTTGTCATCAGCATTCCTTTACCACTCCCATGCCACCACACGCCTGGACAAGAAAGACTCTCCTGCAATCGTCCACTCAGTCATTAATTCTGTTCTTTATATGATACATATTTTGTGAGAATCCACTATGTGCCAGTGCATAGGGCAATTGTTCCATGACTATCACCAAACAGGTCTGTGCTTTTCTGACTCCAGGACTTTCCTCATTTCTGGAGAGCCCTCCTATTTTTTTCTCTGAAAACCCTTCTTATGAAATAGTTTCTCATGGAGACTCCTACACTGTGAAGAATTTCGCTTCCTTAAAGATGAGATCCATAAATTCCTCTGTATGAACAAAGTTTGAATTCACTTCACCTCTGTTACTCTATAATATCACTTATGATAAACCATCAATATGACTTTGAACATGAACATTTCTGAGAAGTTTCCATCGGTCAGCGCTCTCCAATCATATGGCATCCTGCCTGAGGAGGCAGGGAATGTCCTATCATTCAAGGCAATCAGATATGACTACCTAAGCCCCAAGATTCTTGCTAATTCTGCAATGTCATGATTCCGTGATTTCTGTTTTCCTGTAGTGACTCGATGCTTCCACTGCAGGGAACATGACAAATCTATGTCTGTGTTTCCCACAAAGCCAAGAATTCTATGGGAACAGTTGCTTAATAGATAATTAGTGAATTTGTGGGTGATTAAATAAAAGTTGGCCCGATATAATCAATCTAATCAGAGATGATGTACTGGATTAGAGAAAACAATGAGGTAGAAGGGATAATCTAGACTGGGCAAGCAATGACATCTAGTTAAACTGGTTCAGCTCATTCAGCATACATTTTATAGAGCTGAAAAGCTGTTTCTTCATAGAAAGACTCACTAAAACCTCATCAAAGATCTCCTAATTACTGCACTATGGAAGATTTAAAAATAAGACTCTAACACTGTCACACTCTTTAACAAAAGGTATGAGATTCTATCCAAAGACTCAAACGGGAAAAAAAAAAAAAAAATGTGCGGTGTTTCCTTTTTTGTTGTTTTGTTTTTGTTTTTGTTTTTTCCAGGAGATGATTAAATAAGTGAATTCTCTAAACCTGTCATTTCCCTCATCTGCATGTTGCTCATTTTGGAACAAATCTGCTTTGTTTTAGAGATGGATTTTGGTTCTCAAATCACAAAATGGAACATGACAGACTTTCTAGACATCCTCTGAAGGAATTAATGGGCTCACTATTCACATTTCTTTAAAAAGTGGCATTTAGATGTAATGAATCCACCTCTCCATCAAAATAAACCAGATCTGATTTATCTCTGAAATTGATCCACTCCTAGGACAGCTCTGGACTAAACCTAGGCCCTACATCTTCACTCCAGGCCCTACATCTCATTTTCTTAAGGAACAATTGTATTTAGAAAAGAGAAATGAGAAGAGGCTACTTCAAGAATTACATTAACATAACTTCTAGGCAAAAGAATATGTGAAAATTTCTGTACTGTGAAGTTACATTATTTTACGAGTACAACTTATTCAAATTCAACAATATGAACAAAGTGTCGGTGGAATGAGAATGATAAAATATTTAAATAAAAAGGGCAATTTATTTAAATGTTTCCTCAGTGAGCGAGTGTTAGAGCAGGAGAAGGAGCAGGTTGGCTTACATTGCTGGGCCCCAATAGATCAGTCAATATCCTCACCTACTTTTTAGAGATAATGGGTTTACTGTGTACTAGAGCTATTTTCAAACTTTCTGGTGACACTTTCAGAACTGCTGCATTATAGCTTCTCACTGTGCAGATCTAATAATTAAATAATATTTACTTTTCCAATGCAAAATGAATATCATAAACTATTTTATCTGGTCCTCAAGTTTGAAGAAACAGTGATGTCTTTCAACTCCATACAGAAAATCATTTGTATTGAACTTAGTATGAAATGCTATGTCACTAATTTCACTTTTATTTGGGTTAAGGGATTTTTAGGCGTAATTTTAACTAAATGCAATTATTGTTTTTTGCTCAATCTTCAAAATCTAGAGAAATTGCTTTTTCCTCTTCTGTGAGATAATAGGGATATTTCTACCCACCATCCTCTTAAGAATGGAAAAGCACTTCTTAAAGAGTTTGCAAAGACTCGAGAAAACAGTCCAACATGGCTGCTATCAGATACACTGATTTACATGGAGAAGAGAAGGGTGGGAGCAGCTTTTTAAGCAGTAATTCTATAAGACATCATGGAGTAAAGCCAAGAGATATTCTTTGGAAACATGAATTCCCATGCAAAATCATGACAGTGGTTTTACTTTCTCATGCTTACTCCTTTGCAGAATGAATTGGAGGTTACAAAAGGGAAGAGATCAGCTGACATGAAAGCAGAGTCAAAGGCATGAAAAAGAGAGGCAGACCATTCAAGAATCTTAAAGGTGAACTAGCAAACTGTGATGATGGTTTTAGAGTGGATGGGAAAAGAGAAAACAAAGAGTAAAAATTGATTTCAAGGAACTTGACTCTAAGTGACTTAGTTGGTAACAGAAATAGGGAAATAGAATGGAAATAGAATTGGGGTCTGAGTTACTGCAGTGCTTGTCAGGTCTTCTGAGAGCCTATCCTCAACATAGAAATAAGATGCAGAAAGGGGACAAGAATAAGAGAAGTGTTAGTTAAGAGAAAAAGAAAAAAGGACAATAAAAAATAACTAATTTTTTCAGTATCAAGACAGATTTTCTTTTTTACCTTTTCCCTTTTTTTGCCTATTTTGGGCCTGACATAGAATCAGTGAGGGGAAGAGAATATATCCCTGAGCCTTTCAAACATGATTCATTACGAGACTAAGATCACAGAGGTCAACGTGTGCCTCTGCGAGATTATTTAGTAGAAACTATTAACGTAAAACCACTCAAAGGAAACCAAGAGACCTTTCCACAGTAATTCAGATGCCAAGAATGAAATGTTGGCATGCAGGCTTTGAAAATTAAATAATGAGTATCAGGTTTAAAAAGAAAAAAAAAATACCCGAAAATAAATAATATCTGGTGACTGGCTCTTTGATAATATACTGTTGTGATGCAGGCCAATTAATACAAATTTTCATTCTTTATTTAGAAATGGCGTTGCGGTTGAGATGATATGATAAAACGGCTCAAGAGGCACTATAATGAAAGAAGTTAGTGGCATTAAAAATGGGAAGATTTGTTATGAGTAGGAAAATATGTTACACAGCAGTATCTAACAAAATCAGGAAAAAAAGATCAATAGAATGTGTAATTATTATCAGACACCATGATATCAGGAGAGAGCAAGAAAAACAAGTCTCCATAACCCAACAGCACACTCCACTCACTAACTGTGTGAACTGGAGCAAATTACTTTTCTTCCTCTCTAAAAAATAGAATAATATCTGCTTATCAAGTTTGTTGTAGGGAATAAATTATGTAATATATGCGAAGGCATCGACCAGAGTACCTGGCATGTGGGAGGTGGAAGGTGATAAATTCTGACTAGCTCATCACTAGTACTTGTACTTAGTTGTATTTACCACGTGCATAAATGGGATAGGAATACATTCTTCTCTATTTAATCAGTATTTCATCATTATACTCTCAAAGTTCACGGTTATACATATTAACCAATTATGTCAGAACTGACATGTTACTGGTTTCTTTGCTTCTACTACTTCTTGGACGCCTGGTCTTCTCACTCTTAAACTCATTTTTTGGTGTTGCGGATGTATATTCTTGAGTAATTCTTTCAGTGATGGTCTGTGGCTGGAAATTTCCTAAGCCACAGCATTTCCAAAGGTTTTTAATTTGTTCTCATTTCTGAATGCTGTTTTTCTGACATATATGCTTCCAGGTTCAAAATTAATTTTTCTCAAGAAAGATGTAAAATACATAGTGTGTCCAACAGTGACAAGTGCTAAGGAGAAAAATGAAGCAAAGGAAAAGGATAGACTGTGGCGAGAAGCAAATGGGCAGAGAATGTGAGGAGGAGCAGTTTCACGGGCGTCTTCTGAGAAAAGCGCTTATTCTCAAAATAAGATGAGTGAGGAAAATAATCTCCATCATTTCTGCCTTTGACTCCTCAGTGTGAAAGTCTGTACTTTCTCGCTGTCACAGTCAGCTTACCATTGTGAGGGTCAAAGCCTGAGGCCAAAGTGCAATACAGAGTGGGTTTAAAAACATAAAAAGGGAATAAATTGGAGACTTCCATAATACTGTTCATTTCTTTTGTTATGTAAGATACTCAATTTCTAATTTTTAACAATTATTTTTTCTCTCAGAATGTTGAATATTTTTCTTCATTCACGTCTACTGTGAGAAAAAGACAGTTTGATTTTTATACCTCCATAGGTAAGCTGTTTTATATTTTTATTTTTTCTCCTTTCCAGAAGTTTTATGAACTTCGTATTTATCCTTGAAATTCTTTTCTTTCTCAGTTTTTAAATTTTTATTTTTGTGGGTACATAGTAGGTGTATATATTTCTGGGGTACATAAAGTATTTTGATACAGGCATGTAATATGTAATAACCACATCATGAAGAACGAGGTATCCATCCCCTCAAGCATTTATCCTTTGTATTATAAACAATCCAATTATACTTTTTAGTTATATTAAAATATACAATTAAATTATTATTGACTATAGTTCCTCCGTACTATTATCAAATAGTAGGTCTTATTCATTCTTTCTAACTATTTTTTAACCTTGGGATTTTGAACTTTCACCATGCCTAATTCAGGACAGGACATTTTCTCCTCCTAGTTATAAAATTATTACTACTCTTTCATTTTCTCCATTCTTTCTAGAACTCTTAATAGTTGAGCTCATATGTCTAGGAGTAAATCTCATTTCCTTTGATTTTCTCTCAAATATTTTATCTGCTGTACGTTCTAGAGTAGTTCTTTGGCTTATTCTTCTGGTACAGTAAGTCTTCAACTGTTTCCTTTCCATCATGCATTCTTTCACTTTGAAACTTTTGTTCTTGCTTTTATTTCCAAGAATTTTTATTCTTTGGTTGTTCTTTCTCTTCTTCTTACTGGAACTTTTTTTTTTTTTTTTTTTTTGAGACGGAGTCTCTCTCTGTTCCCCAGGCTAGAGTGCAGTGGCAAGATCTTGGCTCACTGCAAGCTCCACCTCCCTGGTTCATGTCATTCTGCCTCAGCCTCCCGAGTAGCTGGGACTACAGGCGCCCCCCACCACGCCCGGTTAATTAATTTATTTATTTTGTAACCTCTACTTATGTCATATATAATTATTTTTTCTACCAATCTTTTTACTGGATATAAATCTGTTTGTTGCCTAGGCCAAGACTTGGTAATAACAAGCCCTTAGTGGATTTTAATTCACTTAACATATGCCTTCACACTTTTTCTGATAACTTATATAAATATCTAATTTCATACAAATTTTATGTATTTTCATCAGGGTTTTATTAGTAATGCAAATAATCAATTCCTTGGGAGAGTACCTCAAATAAGAAAAGAACATTAGTGATGTAATTGCTCACCGAATTATGCAAATAGATATTTTAACAAGGAATGTATTCCTCACCTAACAGACAACCGAATGGTAGAAATTGCTAAGATCTTCATAGGTTTTTTTAATGTTAAAAGGTAGGATTTTATTTTCCCGACATGATAAAAAAGCATATGCTTCCTGGTTGAAAGCACACACACACACACACACACACACGTACACAAATACAGGGAAAAAAGGAGAAAAAAATATATTCAATATTTTCATGACTTTGAACTAGCTATTTCATAGTGTTTCGTTTAGAACTGATGACAGCATTGTTTTAAGACAGATTTATTTTATACCTCATCTTTTATAAATATTACACACTTTAAATAAACATGGATTTACACATTTTCCAGTTGTTTTTAGATACCTAATTATTATGCATTAATTACAAGTACTATTTAAACTGCTTGGACAAAAAGGGATATTTATTTTTACCCTAAACATTAGATTTATATGCCTTGTTACAAACTTAGCTGCCCAGAGATATTTTAAAGCAGAAGCACATTAAGCAGCTGAGTTACTTTCCAAAGCATCCTTGCTGAGCAGTGTTTTGAAGCCGCAGCACATGATATCAATAGTGTATTTTGATAGAATTTTAACAGTTTTACTGCTTGTCTCCTCCTGAAGGAGCAATAGTTAGGATAGTGTCAATAGTTCTCTCTAATACAATAAGTGAATGCCAAGAGTGTGTTTGACACTGCTATACAATAAAAATGCTAAACAACCAAATTAATCATTCTAAAGGAATTGCCATAGACAATTTTATTGATAGGACAATATTAAAGTTTTCACAAGATTAAATCAAATATGTTTTGTTATTTCTTGCATTTTAATATTCTTTTTAAAGAATTTGCTTATCTGTTTTGTTTGTTTGTTTGTTTGTTTATTTGTTTTTAAGAGATAGAGTCTTGCTATGATGACCAGACTGGTCTTGAAGTTCTGGTCTTAAGTGATCCTCCCAACTCTGCCTCCCAAAGTGCTGGGATTACAGGCTTGCAATATATAGAATATCATGAAGACAACTTTGGTCCTTTTCCAAATGTATCCTCTGGGCCTGAGAATCTAGCCATGGACTTAGTTATTAGGTTCTGAAAAGCCTGGGAATTGCCAAACCCCAGCAGTTGCTAGCAGCATATGGTGGCATTCCTTTAAATGGGTCAAGTCACCATGATCCTGGACACAGCCAGAGAAAAATAAAGTCACATTGGATTCTGCCTTGGGAGCTTTGTCACGTAGGTATTTTGTGTGTACTTCTTCGCATAGGAAAAATAGCTGGAGAAAGCACAGAAGCCAGAAGTGAAATAAAAGTTTTTTTTCTTTTTCCTACTGTTAGAAAAGAAGGGGGTGGGAGCCATGGCTCACACCTGTAATCCCAGAACTTTGGAAGGACAAGGTAGAAGGATCAGTTGAGGCCAGGAATTTAAGACCAATCTGAATTCTTTTACGGAGACCATGTCTCCACAAACAAACAAACAAAAACTTAAAAAAAGAATACAGAAAATTGCCCTTGGAATTATCTTGTGATAGAAAGAGCACTGTCCTTCCTAGGACATAGCTGGCTGTGTTTGCAGCTTCTGATAAATGTGGCTTTTTGACATCCTTCCAGAGAAAGCCTGTGGGCCTATCTGAGAGACGGCCCCTCTCACAAACCATTTACTCTTCCAGATGTCGTCCTCATTTTTCCTATGACCTGCTCTTGCCAACTTGGATGAATGACTTCACTCAAGGAGTAAGGGTGAGAGCCAGATGTGCCCACACTGTACTTAGTAACTTACCCCAGTTCTTCCCATCCCAAAACATTGGCCTTGCTTCACCTTTATGGACCCAACTTACTCCACGTTTCCCTGCACCCAGCATAAACTCAATCTCTGTCGCCGTTCTTGACTGCAAAAGACCTACGAAAACAATTCTTTGGGGAGAAGACTTCCCTCTAGATTTTGCTCAGGGGCCTCCTTAACTAACATAGGAAAAAAAAATGGTCCTTCCTTCTAAAGGAGTTCATTAACGCATGTGGAATGAGGCTGATTATTTCTACTGAGTAATTTAAGTCCAAAGAAGAAAACATAACAGATCCCTTTAACAAGCAGAATGCCTGATACACTAGGGATAGCAACTTCAAGACATCAAGTAAGGACGTTTGCTCTCCTTGAACCTCCCTGCACCAGAATAATCAGGTTTCCTTCATTCCAAGGCCCACTCTCCTATTCCAACAACCAGTCATTAAGTAAATTCTGGCTAAGTGAATGTTGGCTAATTCCATGGTAGCAATGTAGCATGGGTTATGCTTAACTTGCCTTTGGCTACAGCCATACCCTTGTTTGTTGTGTGTTCTCACTTAATCCTAAACTGTGGCGTCATCCCCAACCACCTTTTTTTTTTTTTTTGCACCTCCTTAAAAGTCTTGGTCAGTAGTTTTCAAACTTGAGGGTAATCAAAACCTCTAAAGGTTCTGGTAAAACAAAACACAGGTTTCTAGGTCACACTCTCGGTATTTCTATTTCAGTGGTAGGTCTGGAATGGAGTAGGGGTGGAGAAAAAGGATTTGCATTTTTAACAAGTTCTCAGATGCTGCTGATGCTGCTGGCCTAGGGACCACAGGTTGAAAACTACCAGTCTAGACTGGACCCAAAATGTCAAATGTGGAGTTGTCCTATATGGCAGTGTACAGTTCTCCTACCAAAATTTTACCCATCACCAATATTTGAGTGTCAGCTTGACACCCAAGACTCTGACCTTGTTTTTGTCCACCAGACTCACACCAACTGCACCCACAGCTATGATCTTTGGTTCATTATATTGTGTTGATGACCTTGACCTGTGTTGCCTCTTCTGGCTTGCCTTGCCCTGTTGTCGCACACACTAATGACAAGCTATCATTTTAAACCCTTCCATGTAGAAGCTAAACTTGTCCAAAAGTAAAACCTGTCTACTCTTTACTTTAGTTCTCATAAATTATAGCAAAGTGCCAAAAAAAGAGCTCATTTTGCAGTAGGAAGAGCTCATTCTGGATTAAATGTCAACAGAGCATTAATGACATTAATCGAGACATTACTTGAAATAATTTAAATTATAAAAAGATCAGGGTGTGTGTGTGCACTAATTGTGAGAAGAAAGGAAGTTTAAAGAAAGCATACTTCTAAGATAAGCCAAAAAGTGAACAGGCCAAAATTAAGGAAAAAAAGCTAAGCATATAACTTGTCTTTTAATACATTTAAGGAAGAGTCAAAGAAGGGTCTGAGAAATGGTTGTAAAGAAGATACACAAATGGCCAATAAGTACATGAAATAGTGCTCAATATCCTAGTCCTTCTGGAAATGCAAATCAAAACCACAATGAGATGCCACAATGAGATGCCATTTCACACTCATTAGGATGGCTATCAACAAAAAGGCAGATGTTAATAAGTGTTAGTATGTGGAGAAAATAAAACCCTCATACATCAGTGATAGGAATGGAAATGCCACTTTGAGAACAGTTAGTTCCTCAAAATGTTAAAGACAGTTACTATATCACTCAACAATTCCACTGCTGGGATCACCCAAGAGAACTGACAACACACGTCCACACAAAAACTTATATGCAAACATTCATAGCTGTTTTATGAGTCCATTTTCATTGCTATAAAGGAATACCTGAGGCTGGGTAATTTAAAAATAAAAGAGGTTTATTTTGGCTCCCAGTTCTGCAGGCTGTACAGGAAGCACAGCACCAGCATCTGCTTCTGGTGAGGGACTCTGGGACGCTTACGATCATGGAGGATGGCAAAGGGGAGCCAGTATGCCACGTGGTGAGAGATGAGAGACTAAGCAAGAGAGTGAGGAGGAAGTTCCAGCATCTTTTAAACAACCAGCTCTCACGTGGACTCATAGAGTGATAACTCACTCATTACTAAGGATGGCACCAAGTCATTTATAAAGTATCCACCCGCATGACCAAAACACCTCCCACCAGGCCACACCTCCAACACTGGGGATTACATTTCAACATGATATCTGGAGGGGACAAACATCTAAACCATTTCAGCTGCGTTATTTATAATACCTCCAAATGGAAACAACTCAATGTCCATCAACTGATGAATGAATAATCAAATGTATATCCATCTAATGGAATATTATTTAGCCATAAAAAGGGCACTAGTGATATATGCTACAATATGAGTGAACCATGGAAATCCTATGCTAAGTTAAGGAAAACAGACACAAAAAGCAATATACTATATAATTCCATTTATATAAGATGTCCAGAATACGCAAATTCACAGAGGCAGAATGTAGATTAATGGTTGTTAAGGAGTGGGGAAGGGGGAATGAACACTGACTGCTAACGGGTATAGAATTTTTTTTAAGGCAATAAAAATATTCTGGAATTAGTGGTGTTGACAGTTGTACAACTCTGAATTTGCCAAAACCACTGAATTGTACGCTTGAAAAAAGTTGTATTCATTTATTCTCGTACTGCTATAAAGAAATACCTAAGACTGGGTAACTTATAAAGAAAAGTGGTTTAATTGGCTCCTGGTTTCACAGACTGTACAGGCAGTATGGCTTGGAAGGCCTGTATTAGAATCATGGTGGAAGGCTAAGGGGAAGCAGGTACATCTTACATGGCTGGAGCAGGAGAAAAGAGAGAGAGTAGGGAGGTGCTACACACTTTTAAACAACGATCTCATGAGAACTCACTCACTATCACAGGAAAAGCAAGAGAGAAATCTGCCCCCATGATCCAAACAGCTCTCACCAGGCCCTTCCTCCAACACTGGGGATTACAATTTGATATATGATTTGGGCAGAGACGCAAATCCAAACCATAACAAAAGCTAAACAAAACAAACAAACCAAAAAAAAAAAAAAAAAAAAAAAAAAAGAAAGAAAAGAAAACAGAAGAAAAGAAAAAAAAAAGGTGGTGGACATGCCTGTAAATTCAGGAACATGGTAGTTAATAGATGGTAGACGGCTGCTTGAATAGATGAAATGGTTAATTATTTGATATTGACTATGTCCAGAATATGCAAAATATGGAAGGCAATACTCCTAAATAAGACCAGGAAAACAGAGTCTGTCACCCCCATGAAATCTGTCCAGGGGTGTTTTTAGCGCTATTGGAAAGATTCAGATAAACCTTTTCCACTGGAGTCCCATTGGACAAACCCTCTGTGACTGCCTTTCCTACCAATAACTGGAAAGAACATACAGTAAGGAAAACTATGTGCCATACACAACTGCCTACAAATCTAAGGACTGAGAGCCACTTCCATTTTTTCACAAAGCTTGCTTGGATATTTCAGTGCAAACTAGTCAATTGACAGCAGTGAAAATGTATATGGAGTTCATAAACAGTGAGAGAGAGATGAACTACAGTGATGCTTAGAAAAGACACACATCCATCAGAAGATCTGAAGCCCTCAGATGTGGTTATGTTAGCTGATCACAGGGCTTGCTTTAGGAATAGAATTACAAAGAGTCTCCAAAGAAAGCACAATGGTTTATTTTACAAATAAACTCTATGTAGAACCATTTTGCCATTAGAAAACATTAGGTCAAACATTTACAGGCAAAAGTTACCATCCTCTTAGGAACTGAAGTAGATCCCTTCCTATGTCCTTCCGGAAAGATTTTCAGAGTCTGTATGTTTTGGCCCCAGGTTTGTTTGTCTTCATCAATATGTAAAAGTTGGAGGTTTTATGTGTGTTTATACATGTGCATGTACTATCAGCCACAAGCACAAACAGGCCAGGAGCAGCTACCTCTGTGATGTGTGTTAAGAAATGCCAGGAAGGTTTTTGCATCCACTAGTGAGGCTAGGACTTTGGATAAGTCTCCCTTTGCACCCCTCTTCCAAACCTGGGCATAACCTGTCCTACAAGAGAAGATTAGAATTTTAGAGACACTTAGATTGTACAAAGAGAATAAGATGATCCTCACTGAGTGCTTAACATGTGGCAAGTACTGTTCTAAGTCTAAGGTTATTTTCATCTTTTCCTAACTTTAGCACTCACCAAGACCTAGTATTTAAAATACTCACAAAAAAGCAAAAAATATCTAGCTCTGGACTGAGATTGAACAGATGGACTTCTCCCTATTCCTTCTGCTAAATACAGCTTAAAACCCCGGACAGTATACATAAAACAAATATGAGAAGACTCTGAAAGGTGGACAGAAGAAGGCAGTCCATAGGATCAACACGGTGATGAGTTCTCCAGGTTTTCTTTTTGCCTCACAGATTTCAGCCTTGGTCCCAAAGAAGTCAGCATCCCAGAAATGCTAACAAGAGCAGACTAAAAAATATAAATAAATAAATAAATAAACAAACACACACACACACACACACACCACCACCACAGGAAAGGGGCGACCTAACAAAACAGAAAGATTAAAAACTATCCTATACCAACCAAATAGCACAGACAAACCCAAGGCTTCATCCCTTCCCCTGTCATCAAAGGTCCAGTGGGGAGCCGAGATTTCTACCTGCACCCTACTGTAACAAGGCACTTCCTGTCCTGAGTGGTATCAGAGGAGGCTGTGTTAGGAAGCCAATTTCAGCCCTTGCTGGTGGTTAACAAGCCCCCTCCCTATATAATGTCACAGCAGACCATGTAGGAAGCTGGCACTTTTACTACCACCTAGCAGGCCTCCTCACTACTAAGTCAGTGGAAGCTAACTGGGGAGTAGTAACAAGATAATGACGTTTCCCCTCCCAGCCAGGGTGGCACTCGCTGAAGCCCAGCAGGGAACCTGAAATCCCACCTCTTCCCAGCGGAGACAAAACACCCCTGACTCCCTGGAGTGTCAAAGGAAGCTGAGAGAGGAACTGGACCTTCACCCCCACGTGGCAGTAATGAGGCAGAATCCCCTTTTCCTGTAGGTGTGATACAGTTTCAGAGACAGCCTGCTAAGTCAAGATTTTAAAAAGATCCAGAGTCATATAACATACAGGGTATTATAGAAAATCACTCATTATACCAAGAACTAGGAAAATCTCAACTTGAATTAGAAAAGACAATCAACAGACCCAACAAAGAGATGATCCAGGTGTTAAAACTAAGATTTTAAAGGAACCATCATTTTTAAAAATGCTCCAATAAACAGTTATGTACATGATTGAAACGAACAAATAGAAAGTCTCAGCAAAGAAGAGAAGATGTAAAGAAGAACCAAATGGAAAATTTAGAACCAAAAACTACAATAACTGAAA
Source organism: Macaca thibetana thibetana (assembly GCF_024542745.1). Taxonomy (NCBI): domain Eukaryota; kingdom Metazoa; phylum Chordata; class Mammalia; order Primates; family Cercopithecidae; genus Macaca; species Macaca thibetana. The sequence continues at coordinate 83,890,389 of NC_065587.1, read as the reverse complement.
TAAAAAACTCAGTGGCTGGGCTCAACAGCATAATGGAGAGGGCAGAGGAAAGAATTAGTGAATCTGAAGATAGAACAGTAGAAATTATTTAAAGTGGAAAACAAGGAGAAAATAGAAAATAGAGCAAACAAACATTAAAAAAAAAAGAATAGAGTTTCAGGGACCTGTGGAACTATTACAAAAGATCTAAAATCATATCATTGAAATATCAGAAGAATAGAAAGAAAGTGGGGCAAAAATAGTATTCAAAGAAATAATAGCTGCAATTTCCCACATTTGGCCAATGAGATAACCTATAGATTCAAAAGGTTTAGTGAACTTAACTGGATAAAACAAATAGGAATTCATGCTAAGATAAAATATAAACATCTGAAAATTAAAAACAACAAAAAAATCTTGAATGCAGCAAGACAGAAATGAATTGTTATCTATATTGGAGAAAAACCATTTAGATTACAGTGGATTCCTCATCAGAAGTAATAGGGGCCAGAGTGGTCAGGTGCAGTGGTTCAAGCTTGTAATCCCACCACTTTGAGAGGCTGAGGTGGGTGGATCACAAGGTCGGGAGTTCAAGATCATCCTGGCTAACATGGTGAAACACCATCTCTACTGAAAATACAAAACTTAGCCGGGCGTGGTGGCGCACACCTGTAGTCCCAGCTACTCAGGAGGCTGAGGCAGGAGAGTTGCTTGAACCTAGGAGGCAGAGGCTGCAGTAAGCCGAGATCAGGTGACTGCGCTGCAGCCTGGGTGACAGAGCAAGACTCCATCTCAAAAATAAAATAAAATAAAAATAAAATAAAATAAGTAATGAGGGCCAGAAAAAAAGTGGCAGAATATTTATCAAGTGATAAAATTAAAACTCTGTCAAACCCAGAATCCTATATCCAGCAAACTTACCCTTCAGGAATGAAGGGGGAAATAAAGACATTCTCAGACAAAGGAAAACTAAAAGAATTTGTCACCAGCAGACCAGACCTACCCTAAGAATGGCTAAATAAAATTCTTGAAACAGAGAGGGTGTGAAAAAGGAATAATTTTCAGACATCAGGAAACCAGAAAAAAACAGCAGAAAAAGCAAAATTATGGGAGAATGGATAAACTAATTGTGCTTCATACAATGAGATACTACTGACCAATGAAGAATAATGAACACTGATACATGTGACAACATAGAGAATATCAAAGACTTCACACTGAACAAAATAGACACAAAGAGTACATTGTGTATGGTTCCATTTACGTTAAGAAAAGATACAACTAATTCATAGTGATAGAAGTCAGAACAGTGCCTTTGAAAGCTAAAGATTCACTGGATTGGGCATGAGGGAAAATAGAACAATAAAAATTACTTAATACAAAATACTTTCTGATGTGATGGAAATATTCTTCACATTGATTGATGTATGTACATAATCAAAACTCCAGATGGCATATTTAAGATTTTTGCATTTTATTCTGTCAATGTTATCTAAATTCTTAAAACCAGAATGACTATATAATTTTTAAACACAATAAGCAATAGCTCCATGTAAGTTCTAATGTATGATTTTCAAAGTAGAACGTAAGTACTGGAAATTTTTGAGTGGTAATTTATTTCTCTATTCAGATCTAGGTTATATTGCAAATTACTTATGGTACAGCAAATTTAGAATCAATATTTGCTTCTTGATATTTTTATATTTGGAAATGAACCAATGTATTCAATAAAATATTTATACCTAAACCATAGAGTTTGAAGGGTTTTTTTAAAAAAAGAACCCAAACATTTGATCTGTAGAAAATGAATTAAGTTTTACTTTTGCTTGTCATCACATACACACAAGGCAAAGGGGTACTTTCTCATTACAGTAATTTTCAGAGAGATGTTTAAAACAATAATTTATACCTGCTGGGGGACTGCTTCCTTGCAAACTGCTTTACTGCCCAACAAGCAGTAACACAAAGTTGGCTCATTCCCTGTGGCAGGCTGTATTACCCAGAGATGGCCAAAATAATATCTCTCATCTCATTTGCTTTTTGGCAATGTGGCCTTGCCACTCCTTTAACAAAAGCTGGAGTATAAATCCCTTCCCAATACTTAAAACCAATAAAATGTCTTAAAGTGATTCTATAAAATCAAATATGTTGTTACTATAGCAAAAAATTAACAAGTTCCTGTCCCAACACCAACAAATAATTTGTGGCAGGGATTTAAATTTTCTACCTCTATCTATTTTCTCTTCTTTCTTTGAAGTAATAGAAACTTAATATTTAGCTAAGTTAGGTGTTGCAACAGAAGGTGATAAGCCTTACTGGTTTTGCCTCAATCTCTTGGAATATTTGCTGTATGGATGCTCCTTCTAGGAACTTGACTCATTCCTTAACATGGATTATAATTACTTCTGACCATATTATCCTAAAAAAAAAAATAGAAGCCCCTGAAGTGTGATGTAACTTTTGGGTTTACTTGGAGTCACACTTTAACATTATCATCATCCTTCTTCCAAGGTTCACTGTTACTGATTCTGATGGCATTAATTTGACTGAGTCATGCCATAGTGTGTGTTGAAAATAGCAGACAAGCTATGGCAGTCTTCTGTCTAGATGTTTAAATTCCAGCTTTGCCACATACCATCTGGTGATCTCGGGTGATATTTTGAGACTTGCCTGTAAAATTATCACACTGAAACTTTATTCATAAGAATCCCTGAGATTATTTGAAATAATGATTAAAGTACAGTGTTTGACACAAGGTGTAAGTACCCATTTGTGTCTATTATTATTAGACACACTTCCTCACATATATAGAACATTATTTTATCTGTAGAGTAATGAAAGGTTTACTTTCCTTCTCTACACTAGGGCTGTTCTAGTCAATACATGCAAATGACAGGGTGTTTAGCAACTGAATTGCTGGTGGTCCTTTAGTCATTTTATTAGGGTGCGTGGAAGATTCTACATCATTATGCAGTGGAAGCTTTTTCTTTCTTTAGCCTTAGAATAGTCACTCTAGTATAGAAATTCTCTGAGAAATGCTTCCAGGAATTCCCATTAAAAAGCCTAACAAATGTTTTCCAACTAACACATTATGTTCTGAATTTATAGGCACAATCTGAGCAAAAAAGGTCTTGGCAGTCATTTAATGGAATTATTACAAAAGCAAATTAATATGTAGATTATTGGACAGTATTCATTTCATCATACAGGAGCATTTTTAAATTAGTTTCAGAAAAAGGGCACTCCATAATAAACTTTTAATTTCAAGAGTTGCACAAGGTAAGGGCTGAAAATTATACTAGGCCACGTACCATGTCATCTCTGATATACTACAACACTTCTTTATGAGCACATTACAATTCAGAGAGCTAATAATAAAAAGAAGTGATGCTGAGATGATGAATTAATGCTATGCAATTAGACCTATTAGAATTCACAAGCGTCGACAGGCAATAATCAAACCCTTTTCATGCTGCCCATTGCAATTATCTTTGCACTTAAGAATCAACAAAGCACATAATGACTTGCACTCGATTAAAGAATTCATGAGAAATGGAATTTTAATTAGTGTGTGGAAAATTTGGGCCATTTATTACTTTACAGGACAACTAATCGTGAAAACTAGTTGAGAAGTTAAAAACAAGTGATAGATGCTTGGCTGGTCATGGTGAGAAAATTGGACAATGAAAATTTCTAATAGTGCCCCTCCCACCATAAAATTATGATTAATACCTTAAAACCTATTATTGGGGAAGGGAGTCGTAAGTGCATCATTGATATCATAATTGACTGATACACAGACGTTAAATCCATTCCCAATTTTGACTTTCCCAAACCACAATATTTTAGACCATTCGCACTCACATACGCACAAATGTAGTCACTTATACACCACCTACATCAGAATCAATGAATATCTATTAATTACTATCTGTGTGTGAAAAATAAAGTATATAATCTTAGAAGAAGTGAGGGTATTAATTCAACATAGGATTTTTAAAAGCTTAGTGAGTGGAGATGATTATTACTCAGTTCACAGATTTTTGTGTTAGTCATGAAAAACTGCTGTGTAATGGCTGTGTGTTTTTAATGCTGTTTATTCATAAAACACGTTTTCTTTTAATGCACTTGACCTTGGACTAGAAGATTAAATTATCTTGTTTTAGTTCATTTCAGATATAAATAATAGGTTTTGGCAGTTAACACATAAGTTAATGGAAATTCATATTTATCCGAAGTTTCCTGGATATTGAGTAAAAGGTACCATGTTTATAAATAGAAAATGTAAAGTGCCAATTTACAATGCAGTCAATTTAATAACATATTTCTCATGCTCAATTTATCATCTGATGTGAATCTAAAGTACAAATAGTCAAGGAAATATCCACAATCACTGCTGCACTCTGTGAATAAGTGAAAACAACAACAACAAAAAGACTGAATACAATGGCCCTTCTCACTCGGTTCATAAAACAACCGGGAAAAGAAATCAATATTTATGAAAATAAATCACTGATTCAATCCCCAAACAAAGTCAAATTGTACATGAACAATTCTGGAAGTTATCTGTCTCTCATTTAGAAATCTCATTTACTTTGTTGTTAAAAATTATACTAATTTGCGATGTAAGATTTGAGTGTCTAAAATGTGGAAAATATTTGAATAAAAATGTATCTAGTGTGGCATCAGATATTTTAAAACTTTATGATCATTTGAAAAATCAAATGTGTGGTTTCTACAACAAAAAAATTAACCAGTTCCCATCCTAATATGAACAAAGAATTGTGGCAGGGATTGAATTTTTCTATCTCTATCTATTTTCCCTTCTTTCTTCAAAGTAACAGAAACTTAATATTTAGCTAAGTTCACTGTTGCCAGGAATAAAATGTTACATTTTTCAGTAGTCCATGCCAGTAGATGTGGTCATGTGACCAAGTGTCTCATAGAGCCTCTGGAAAAGCTAAAAACATCAAAATGATTTCATTTTTCTCTTCTGACTTTCCTTTTTCTTTCTGTCTACACTGACATACACTAACCTGATGATGGCTGGAACTCCAGCAGCCATCTTGGGTCATGAGGTAGATAAAATATCATAATACCTGTCAATTATAGGAAGTTTTACACAGTAATTTGCATAATTCTACCACGCACGTATTTTCCCATTGGAGATGTAGGAACTCAGCAAGATAGGTCATTAAACTGTTTGTTTCTTTCCTTTCTTTTATATGCTGCTTCTTCCTGGGTTAATGTGATTAGTTTAAATCATTAAAAAAATAGATGAACTTAAAAGTACAATTCCACCAAGGCATTTAGAGGAAAATAAATATTAATGTGTAAAAACCATGCCATGGGCTGAGTCAAGTATTGCAGATGAATACCAAATTTAGTGCTGAGCTTCCAGGCAGCTAAAGAAAGAAATACACGACCGGGCGCGGTGGCTCAAGCCTGTAATCCCAGCACTTTGGGAGGCCGAGACGGGCGGATCACGAGGTCAGGAGATCGAGACCATCCTGGTTAACACGGTGAAACCCCGTCTCTACTAAAAAATACAAAAAACTAGCCGGGCGAGGTGGCGGGCGCCTGTAGTCCCAGCTACTCGGGAGGCGGAGGCAGGAGAATGGCGTGAACCCGGGAGGCGGAGCTTGCAGTGAGCTGAGATCCGGCCACTGCACTCCTGCCTGGGTGACAGCGCGAGACTCCGTCTAAAAAAAAAAAAAAAAAAAAAAAAAAAAAAAAAAAAAAAAAAAAGAAAGAAATACACAAAGTGTCCAAAGAGATAATCTGCTCTTTTCTTAACCTGATAGTAAATTTAAGGACGTCTACCTCGTTGAACTCCCATGTAAGGACTACTGAATGACATAGTGGATGTCTTAAGCAGTAGTTATGCAAATGGTGCAGAAACATTCTGCATATAGCCACCACACTGTCATCAAAGAACCAGAGGGTATATCATTATGTCTTGATTTGGAACAAGATTTCTCCATGTAGCTAAAATGATATGACTTCAGCATAGTCTACTTTTTATATGGTTCAATTTTAGAGCATCTAAAGGAATAAGTGGTTTGTTTGGTCCTTCAAATGTCTCTCTCAAATATCAGGCACCTCGAGTGATCTTCGAGTGATATTCAGGTTCAGGTAGCAGTTCCATTATGACCACCAAAACAATACTGCCCTAGATCCAAGCAATAGGTGCCCCTTCCGTGGGTCCTGAATTTTATATACATGACAATTTACTTTTGTCACTGGGATTCAGTGTTCAGCTCTGGCAGAATGTGATGTATAATCCTAAACATCTGATCTCATCATTAACACTGTTCAGACCCCAGGGAGGTGCTTATGTTTCTTTTCCTGTATCTCAGAATAAAAGGAGACTGCATTTGAATGTCACAAAGAGTTGTGGATTGTGCAAATGCAAACATCAGAGATGGACACCCTTTCAGAGTGGAGGGAGGATTTAGCAATAGAAGTGCTTAGGTAAGGGGAAAAATAATTAATTAACTTGTCAAATCCTTCCTCTAAAATAGCTTAACTGCAAAAGATTCTCAAATAATAAAGTGTTGTTTCCTAGGAGAAACAAGTATCTGTCTCAATTTCCTTTAAGTAACAAACTATGGTCTTGGCAGTATTCGTGAATGAACGTTGGATGTATGACAGTTGTATGTGGTGGCTAAGTCACCTATTGCAATAATAAGTAATTTGTGTCATTGTCTCATGTACTTGTTGGCTTAATGTATAACTACTAAATATTTACCCATATGGCATTAGGTGTCCATTGGTACTCTTGTCCTGGGTCCTGCAAATGTTAGAGGAGACATGGCCAAAATAGTTAAAACTTGTGTGTCAAATTAAAAGTGTATTCCTCTGCTTGGTGTGTGAGATATCTGGGGAGGGGGGCACTCATCATTTGGCTTATTTTATAAGTGAGGAAACTGAGATCTGTAGAGAAGCTCTGTGCCAGAGAACCCAGTTTCCTTCTAGACAACCTAAGAGATTTTCCGCCAACCCAGGTTTGATCTCACCATAATTAACTTTTGTTTTATGTCCGAGATGCTACCCAAATTGTTCATCCTACCCAAATTGTGCTTTGCGATCAGCAGCAGCAGCAGCACCACCTGGAAGCTGGTTGGGAATTCGAAATCCTGGGGCTCCACCCTAAACCTGCTGAATCAGCCTCTGGAAGTAGCATTGGAAATCTGTGTTTCGTGAGCTTCCTAGTGAATTCTTTATGTACTCCCAGTTGATAATTTGCTTCTAACCCCTTGTTACTCAAGGTGTGGTCCATGGCCTAGCAACAGGAGCATCTCCTGAGAGCCTGTTACAAATGCACAATCCCAGGCTTACTGAATCAGAATCTCCATGTTAAAAAGATGTATGGAGGATCTGTATAAACATTAAAGTTTGAGAAGGGCTGCTCTGATTGTATCTGTAACTTAAACAAACACCAGTTAGATTACATGTAGTGAAATCGCATAGAATTAGTCTCTGAACTACAAATCGGGATCATACCTTGTGTCATTTTATAACTTTCTAGCACACGGAGTTTAAATAAACTGCAATGAGTGCTAGCAAATAGCACAATCTGGGTTCCTAGTGATCCCCTTACATAGTTAATATGGTTTCACTTAGTTTCATCATTTTAAGTCTACTCAGAGAGTGGCACATGTTGCTTAGCCATTTAGAAATTTAAACATGATACAGCCATACTGGTGAATGACTCTTTTAAAGCCTCAGCATACCTTGTAGTCAGCTACTAACAGTGATTTGATCTTTTCTCACCTTTACCCCACCAAAAATGAGGTAACTGGGTGAGAGGGTCAAGCATTGCAAAGAAAACCAGATTGAAAAAATAAGAGTATGGCAATTTGATCCAAAGGAAGGTGACTAAATATATAGTCATCAAAGTAGCATGCGAAGTTTCAGTATTTAAATCAGTCACTAGTGAATTCGGGGAGGGTGGGGGAGACTATCTGAAACTTCAATTTTTTTACTCCAGTTTTTTCTTCTTCAACTTATGACCCAGTATGCTAATGAAACAAGGCCTTAACTGAAACTATGAAGGCCACATTTCAGAGGTTAAGATAAATTTGCGGGCAGGTTTTTGATAAGAAGCTAATTTTTCTCCTCTTATTTTTAATGGTTATTTACTCTAATAAATGTTTAAGTGTTTAGACTTGAAAATAACTACAATCTGAGTTGGTATCATTATGGATGACATCTTCAGAACTGAACTTTTCAACTTGACTTCTGCCTCATTATTGAACAGTAGGTGCTGCATGCTCTTTATATTCCTGTCCCTTGAGGCTAATAATAGTAATGACCAAATGGTTAGAGGATACTCAAAAGGTTGTGGCTACTTTTCATTTCTGTTAAGGGCTGTAACAACTTATTTGGTCCTCATTTTCACAAAACACAGAAACAGAAGTAAAATAATTTAACAAACTTTAAAACAGCATGAACAAACTGGAAAATATTTCCATAAGCAAATATGACAAATGATTCATATATTTAATCCATAAAAAGCTCATGTACACCAATAGAAAATATCTATTTCCCCAATAGATACTTGAAAAAATGTTAATTATAATTTTAGTAACAATTATAACAAAGTCATTTAATGGCTCTTTACCACTGCCAGGAATTGTGCTAAGTGTTATGCTTACAATATCTCATTTAATTCTTACAATTCTGTGAGGTCTTTATTATTATCCTCATATTGCAAATGAAAAAATGGGAATTCAAAGAGGTTAAATAAATTGCCTGGAGTCACACATACATACATTTACACAGTAGTTTTTTTTTTTTTTTTTTTTTTTGAGACAGGATCTTTTTCTGTTGCCCAGGCTGGAGTGCGGTGGTGCTTTGACTTCCCAGGCTCAGAGTGACCCTCCCAACTGAGACCCCCAAGTAGCTGGGACTATAGGCATGCACCACCATGCCTGGCTAACTTTTTTAACTTTTTGTAGACATGAGGCCTCACTATATTGGCTGGGTTGGGCTCAAGTAATCCTCTTACCTCAGCCTCCCAAAGTGCTGGGATTGCAGGCATCAGCCACTGCACTTGGCCTACAGTGCAGATTAATGTTACATCTGTCCAGTTGCCACTATCTAAAAGGACGTGGATCATGTACAAATTTAAAAAAAAAAAAAAAAAGAAGTCCAGATGCTAAACATTTGGAAAAAAATGCTCAATGAAGCCATTATTCAATGACATAAATTCAAAACAACTATTAGAAAAGACTGAACAGTCTATGAAACTCGAACCCAGTCAGGAGGCCATGAGATAAGCACGCATACGCACTGGTGGGGTCACATGTCAAGAGCTTTTGATATGCTTCTAGTTCCCAGCAGATTCCTACACTCTAGGGAGTCTCTTCTATGGAAATAATTTTGTAAACGTAAATTGTGGGGTTCATAAAAATTGCCCTCACAGGATTCTACACAAAAGAGAAAATTGGGGAAAAAATAAACTGCCAACCGCAAGAGAACAGTGAAATGAATTACGGTCCATTAACCCAAAGGAATATTATATCATTATTAAACAGTAATTATGAGAAAGTTTACACAGGATAATACTAATGATATAGTAGTCTATTGAAAACATGAAGACAGTTGTATATCCAGTGATCTCTAGTATACAAACATAAATAAATAGGTATAAAAAGTAGGAAAAATGCCAAATGTCAAATGTAAGCAACAATTATCTCTGAGCAGTAAATTTATAACAAATTTTTGCTTTTTATTATGTCTTCTAATAAACATATTCACTTAGAACTGACGTGTTTGCAAGGTTTATAATGGGACAGTTAAGAAGAACTACCCTAACTTTTAAAAATTGGAAACTTCTGGCCAGGCACAGTGGCTCACACCTTGTAATCCCAGTACTTAAGAAGCCTGAGAGGCCGGGCGCAGTGGCTCATGCCTGTAATCCAAACACTTTGAGAGGCTGAGGTGGGTGGATCACGAGGTCAGGAGTTGGAGACCAGCCTGGCCAACATAGTGAAACCCCATCTCTACTGAAAACACAAAAATTAGCCAGTGTGGTGGTACACCCCTGTAGTCTGAGCTACTTGGGAGGCTGAGGCAGGAGAATTGCTTGAACTCAGGAGATGGAGGTTACAGAAAGCTGAGACTGCACCATTGCACTCCAGCCTGGGTGACAGAGCAAGACTCCATCTCAAAAAAAAAAAAAAAAAAAAAAAGGAAGGCCGAGGCAGGCAAATTGCTTGAGTCCAGGAGTTCAAGACCAGACTGGGTAACATGGCAAAAACCCGTCTCTACAAAAAATATAAAAATTAGCCAGATGTGATGGTGTGTATCTCCAGTCCCAGCTACTCAGGAGGGTGAGATGGGAGGAGTACTTGAGCCTAGAAGGCAGAGGCTGCAGTAAGCCACAACCATGCCACTGCACTCCAGCCTGGGCAACAGAGTAAGACACTGTCTCAAAAACAAAGTAAAATAAAATAAAAATTGGAGGCAGGGCGTGGTGGCTCACGCCTATAATCCCAACACTTTGGGAGGCCGAGGCGGGCAGATCATAAGTTCAGGAGATCGAGACCATCCTAGCTAACACAGTGAAACCCCATCTCTACTAAAAATACAAAAACATTAGCGGGCGTGGTGGCAGGTGCCTGTAGTCCCAGCTGCTCGGGAGGCTGAGGCAGGAGGATGGTGCAAACCCGGGAGGTGGAGCTTGCAGTGAGCCGAGATCACGCCACTGCACTCCAGGCTGGGCGACACAGCGAGACTTTCCATCTCAAAAGAAAAAAAAGTTGGAAACTTCTCAAAATAATCACAGAAAAAGTAAATGTCAAAAAATTATTTAGGGGGACTTAGGGAAATGAAAAAGAATAGTCACTTTAAAAAAGTAATAAGCATTAAATCTGAACTCTATAAAACTTGGCTGTAAGCCATAGATTGAATTGTCTGGTGGGTAGTTTTATTCCTGTTCCCTTAAATTAAGAAAGGCTTGTATCTTTCAATACAACTAAAATACAATACTTTAAAAATATTTTAAACATTTTATTGTCACCTAGTGGTAACACACGATAATGAGATATAATCTATTTAAAGCTCTAAGAATATGATTCAAAGTTTAAAAATCTATGAAATTATGAAAACATGTATATATATACTTTTTAAATTATTAGCAATATTTACTAGTATTCTCTTTTTGTGAAAAATATAGAAAAGTAAATTTTCTCCTTTGGGGTGTCATTTTCATGATGAACATTGAAACTAAACTTTGAGCAAAAAGCCCTTCATGGTTAACTGATGAACTAAATGAAGAAAAGATTAAAGGTAGCTTGAAAAAAAAAAAGTCATGCATATATGGGGAACCGGGAAACTCACCAGGGCATGCAAAGGAGAACCAAACCAGACATGAAGAGAATTAATACAAATTAGGGACCTTATAAGAGTGAGCAAAATACTCACCTGCATAAACTGGCTCTATGTGACTCTCCTGACTGCTGAGTTTCCAAAAAATGTGCTCTTTGGATACCTGAGGCCCAAACGGCTCCGATTTTTAAAGGCTTTTTATGTAGTCTTTCCAAAATAGGCAAAAGTATCCCTGGTAAGGTCTGAGCCTGTCATTTGCTTCTCTGATAGTGGCCTATCTGGTATGGACAGGACTCAGGCACTTCAAGGCAGAAGAGAAGGGTAGAGAAATATTATGGGTGGGTGAAGTGGGTACTTCCCGATTTCAAGTACACATTGTACCTTCTTCACAGTTCTCTTCTCAGTCCTGGCCAACAATGAAACGTAACTTAAAAACCATGTCAAAAACATATCCAAAACTTGGAACAGGTGAAAGAGTGTTTTTGCAGAGTAGTGTTGGGCTTGACTTACTACTGATTGGACTACTTTACAACTCTTAGAATGCAGAAGTTAACCCATAGATTTTTGTCCAGTAGAGATGCAAATTATTTCTTTCCAATGGAAGGTATAATCCCAAGGATTTGGTTTATGGTCCTCTAAGACATTCACCAATTTTGTATCTAACCCAGAAATCTTATTTTAATATCTTGGGTAAAATTGCCATATATCTTAGCTCCTCAAATGCTCTTTAAGACTGATTTTAACATCTTACTAGTTTCCTCATTAATTAATGAATTAAATAATACATTTGTTGTGTGTTCTTGCTATATTGTGTTTGTTGTATTTTTAGTTTTTTGAAATCAATTTTTTTTTCATTTTTTAATCTTCAACTTCTATTTAAGTTCAGGGTACATGTGCAGGTTTGTTACACAGGTAAACATGTGCCATGGTGGTTTTGCTGCACAGGTCGTTCAGTTACCTAGCTATTAAACCGGGCATCCATTAGCTATTCTTCCTGATGCTCTCCTTTCCCCTACTCCACTCTTTAGGGCCCCAATGTGTGTCGTTCCCCCATGTGTCCATGTGTTTTCATCATTCAGCTCCCACTTATAAGTGAGAACATGCAGTGTTTAGTTTTCTGTTCCTGCATTAGTTTGTTGAAGATAACAGTTTCCAGCTCCATATATATCCCTGCAACAGACATGATCTCGTTCCTTTTTATGGCTGTGTCATATTCCATGGTGTATATGTACCACATTTTGTTTATCCAGTCTATCATTGATGGCTATTTGGGTTGTTTCCACATCTTTGCTATTGTGAATAGTGCTGCAATGAACATAGCATGCGTGTATCTTTAAAATAGAAGAATTTACGTTGTTTTGGGTACATCTCCAGTAATGGGATTGCTGGGTCAAATGGTATTTCTGCCTCTAATCTTCAAAGAATCACCACACTGTCTTCCACAATGGCTGAACTAATTTATACCCCCACCAACAGTGTAAGAGCATTCCTTTTACTCTGCAACCTTACCAGCATCTGTTGTTTTTTTACTTTTTAATAATGGTTATTCTGACTGGCATCAGATGGTATCTCATCGTGGTTTTGATTTGCATTTTTCTAATGATCAGTGATGTTGAACTTTTTTTGTGTGTGTTTGTTGGCTGCATGTATGTCTTCTTTTGAGAGGTGTCTGTTCATGTCCTTTGCCCACTTTTTAATGGAGTTGTTTTATTTCCTGTAAATTTGTTTAAGTTTCTTGTAGACTTTGGATATTAGAACTTTGTCATATGGATACACTGCAAAAATTTTCTTCCATTCTATAGGTTGTCCGTTCACTCTGATGAAAGTTCCTTTTGCTGTGCAGAAGCTCTTTAGTTTAATTAGATCCCGTTTGTCAATTTTTGCTTTTGTTGCAATTGCTTCTGGTGTTTTTGTCATAAAATCTTCGCCTGTGCCTATGTCCTGAATGGTATCATCTAGGTTTTCTTCTAGGGATTTTACAGTTTTGGGTTTTACATTTAAGTCTTTAATCAACATTAAGTTAATTTTTGTATAAGATGTAAAGAAGGGGTCTACTTTAAATTTTCTGTATATGGCTAGACAGTTCTCCCAGCACCACTTACTAAATAGGTAATCCTTACCCCATTGCTTAGAAAACGATTCTTTAACACCACAAAAGTTAAAACTGAAAGACTTCTTACAAAATAATTTGTCTATACTCTTAAAAATTTCAAGATTATGGAAAAAAAAAAAAAAGATAAGGAACCACGAGGCTAGAAGAACATGACAGCTAAATGCAAACGGTAATTCTGGAGTGGATCCTGGACTAGAAAAATGTTTTTCTTCCTTCCACTGTAACAGAAATTAGTGAAAAAAATTGGTAATACTAAGATCTACAGGTTAGATAATAGCATTTAATCAATGTTAATTTCATGGTACTGTGATTACATAATACAATTGTTTTTAAGAAATATTCTCTAAAATATTTAAGGGTAAAGAGCACCAACTCTACAAGTTACCTCAAATAATTCAGGAGTTAATAATATATACATATTATTGATATTATGGAATGATTAAAAAATATGATAAAGATAGATTTCACTGAGAAATCATGAAGGGTGTACTAGAATTCTTTGCATTATTTTTACAACCCTTCTATAAGTCTAGAATTTTTCAAAGTAAAAGATTAAAAATATGCTACATAAGTAAGAATCAGTTAAAGTATGCATGAAATCATGTAATCAAGGTCATCCATAACAACACTAATAAACTCTGATTTAATACTGTATGGTTGATACAATTATTTTCCTTCCCTTTATTATCTAGCTTTACCTGACTGATTTCTTGAAGAAGTGTTTTTTTTGTTTTGTTTTGTTTTTTTTTTTTTGGGGGGGGATGGAGTCTTGCTCTGTCGCCCAGGCTGGAGTTCAGTGGCTCAATCTCGGCTCACTGTAACCTCTGCCCCCCGGGTTTAAGCAATTCTCCTGCCTCAGCCTCCCAAGTAGCTGGGATTACAGGCACCCACCATCATGCCTGGCTAATTTTTTATTTTTAGTAGAGACCGGGTTTCACTATGTTGGTCAGGCTGGTCTTGAACTCCTGACCTCCAGAGATCTGCCTGCCTTGGCCTCCCAAAGTGCTGTGATTACAGGCGTGAGTCACCACACTCCATCTACCTGACCGATTTCTTTTAAACTTTCATGGTATAAACATTTTCTCCCCCAATTGAAGCATGGAAAGATTCAGCAACCGTGATATCATTACTAATCTGGTGATTTTGCCAATACCTGATGCTGTTTTTTACTATAGACACCAGATTGGAGATTTTCCAACTTGCTCCTTGGGACATAACCACCAAGGGAGGGCTGTGACAGTAGGAGAATGAAGGAGTGACGGGGGACTGGGGCAATAAGAGGATGAGGGTGGGAGCCAGTGTGTAAGATGGCAGGCTATTTATTCATCATTCATCTCCCATTTCTTTCTTTCTTTCCTTGAGTCAGGGTTTTGTTCTTTCACCCAGGCTGGCTAGAGTGCAGTGACGTGGCTCACTGCAGCCTCAAACTTCTAGGCTCAAGAGTTCCTCCCACCTCAGCCTCTCAAGTAGCTGGGACTACAGGTGTGTGCCACTACACTTGGCTAAGTTTTTTTTTTTTTTTTAATTTTTGTAGGCATGGGGTCTTGCTATGTTGCCCAGGCTAGTCTCAAACTCCTGGCCTCAAGTCATTCTCCCACCTCAGCCTTCCAACCATCTCCCAGTTCTATCAACTGTATGTTAGCTACCATTCTTTTCTCTGAAGTCTGTCTTGATATTACACTACAGTTCAAGCAGAAAGAGCTATTTGGGAAGAAGCAACTATGGCTCTTTCGGCCAAGTTAATTTGACATAGATTTTGGAAGAACTTCTTTTAAAGTAATACTCTAATACATATTTCTGGAGACTCAGAAAACTTATGAGAAAACAAGATAAAGAATGAAGTAAAGAAAAAGAATAAAGGAGAGAGAAGAGAAAGAAGATGGGAGGTAACCACACAAACAGGCAGACCTAGAGCCCGTTGATGACCAGTGGATGTATTCTCATGCACAACCGAAAACTCAGATTGGCTTCTTCAATGACACCAGCTTTCAACCAGGCCACCAGGACAGCACAAAGCTGACAGCTCTGTCTCTGTTAATAAAGACGCAGAAATAGCTCAGCCGTGTGTTTTGACACCAAAAATTCACTGTGGAGTTAGAGATCAGTTTGTTAGGAACGTTGCAAACTGTAAAAATCTAAAAGGTTTTTAAATATTAATAGCACTTGAATGGTTTTCTCCCAGATGGCCACAAAGCTGACTATCGTTCTCTCCTAGAACCCTCTGCTGTTTATCCTCTAAATGTCCCCAATATAAAACAGTTTTAATCTTTTGTTGCTGCTGTAAAACTTGATCTACTGTGGAACAACATAATTAAGTGTCAGTGTCTGGATGTATGGAGTGAGAAACAGACAGAATAATCCAGGATGTATGTCACCAACAATTTAGTTTATGGCTCAGTGATAATGGGATCCCTGATTATTAGCAGGATGCCTGGCACTGAAGGCTTCTTAGCTCGAAGCCCAGGTGTGTGGACATATGAGGTGGCAGAGGCAGTGCTGGTAGGAGCACGTGAGCCTCACTTTTTGCCTATCTTTTCTAGTTTATTTGCCTGTTAAAAGTCTACATCACTCTCACAGTACAATTTTAATGTAAAGCCAGTTGGAAAGGAACAACAGTTTGATTTGAAAGATTTGATGTTTCGTCATACTTGTTCTTGTGAAAATTATGAAAAGGTTGTGAATTAAAATATAAGTGCCAGAGAGCTACTGTCTTGATGTTATGGCTTGCTGGCAGTGTTGGCAGGCAAACCCAGAAGGTGATCCAAGTTATACCTACAAACAACGCGAGTTATGAACAGAGAGGGGAGGAAGCAGTGAAGACAGAGGGGACAGAAAGGGGAAGAATGAGAAGGATCAGAAGGAAAGGGAAGAGAGGATTAGTATTTTCTGGGATCAATTCCCAAATAAACTATATATATATATGGAGAGAGAGAGAGTTTTAGGTATTTAACTATATAACTATATATAGTTGTATATATGTATTAACTCTCTCTCTCTATATACACATATATATGTATATCATTAAAAATTTAGAAAACTACACATGTGTATATATATACACACACACATATACATATATATATACACACACACACACATATATATACACACACATATATATATACACACATACGTGTAGTTTTCTAAATTTTTGATGATTTGGTTGTTATATGACTTAAATGCTTCATAAATCAGGCAAAATTTCACCTCCAAAATGAAGATATCCCTACCTCCTGTCTAATCCTTAAGTCAGAGTTTTATCTTCCCTGTGCAATGCTCAGAAAGGCATAATAACATTTATCCCATTTATTTTCTTCTTTCTCTGTTTTTCATAGCCGACAGGAAATATTTCTGATTGGCAGAGGGTTTTTCTTTCAGCAGGTGGAATGGCTTATGCCCTGCCAGCCTGGGAGTATTTTGTCTGTTGAAAGTGACTTTGTATGTGGCTGCTCTGACCCCTTCTGTGTTGGTCATCTTAGGGTTTGCATCTCAAGGAGCAGGCTTCTTTGATGTTCCTCAGTGAGGGGCTGGGTTGGGGGGACTTGTGATGAAGCTCACAGTTTTGGCTGCCCCATGCCACACCCTTTGGCCCACTTCTTCACTGTAACTGCAGTCAAGAGGTGAACTGTTCCTGGCATCCTAATGGCTTCCCACCTCACATGCCTTCAGGGCAATCACCTCTTCTGTCTCAGGGCTTTCTCTGAAGCCTTAGGCACAGTCTGTGTGTGTGAGCTCATCCCAGCAGTGCATAGATGTGAATGTCCCTGCAGACAACCCTCAACCACTGGGGGCTGAGAGTCAGGGAATAAATACTTCTGCCTCTTGTTCTCTGTAGGGACAATTCTGAGGTACATTCTACACAGTTGCCCAGAGGAACCTCAGTGGAAATGAGCCCCAGGCTTCACTGTCTCACTCTCCCCACTTCTTCAGTTTTGTTTTCTGGGGATCACTTCCCAAATAAACTATATGTGCCCTGAATTAACTATACATGTAGTTTTCTATATTTTTGATAATGTGGCATTGCCGCCTTGCTGACTAAGGAGGGACTGCCTCTATTAGGGTTGGTCAGTTCTTAGAGATAGCAAATGAGCCCTAGAGAGCATGCCTTTCATATCCAAACCAACCAATCCAGAGCCCGTACTCTGAATCAACTCCTCTATATGACTCCTAAACATGAGAGGGCAATAGTTCTTTCCCATAATTATCCCAGGCCAAGGTACCAGACCACTAGAGATAGTCCCTAAATGCCAATTCTAACCCTGCATATCCTGCCTTGCCTGGCTCTTCCTGCAGAAACCACTCTAAGGCCTCCTGTGCACCCTTTCCCCTCACTCCCTTTGCCTCCTGACTGGGCCTGGTCCTATCCCGTGTGGCCCCACAGGGCATGGCTGCCCCCTCCTCTTAGGAACTGTGAGTAACAAACTGTCATTTCAATGGTGGTTACCTCCTGACCTGTTGGCCTCATAACACCTGAATAATAATAAAACCTATGCTTTAAAACAGTCCCAAATTCTTATGTCAGGCTCTGATTTCAGAGGAACTCAAAGACTGATGATTACCTATACATATTTTCTAAATGAATGCATGATCCAATGATTCTCAAGAGGTAATTCTACAGAGGAGGAAGGGGAAGAACATTCAGTTGAATGCCCTCTACTGAGGGGTCTGTGAATATGGGGTGACCACTGAGCTCACCTGCTGAGTCATTTAACTACATGTCTCACATCCTTGCAGCACCTACTGTATTATTACCCAGCACTCCTTTCCTTAAGGTGTCTTGGAGAATCATGGACAGCAAGTAGCTTGCAACATAAGACACCAGAGGAGAAAATGAGGTTAAGAAAATCAAGAAATTAAGTTAAGAAAAATCTGTTTAAAATAAGAAACACATACTGCCCTTGCTAGGGGATAGATTTCCCATTTTTATTTTTAAACTGAGAGTACATTATAGTTATATGTTAAATATACATCACAAGAGGATAAAGAATGAAAGTCAAAACAAGTTGAAGAGAAAGAAGGAAGCAGTATGTATTTGAGCCTCTCAGTGAGAAAAGAGACCATTTTTCATCTCAGGCCCCAGGGTATCTGTTAGTGCATTGGGAGAGGTAATTCATTAAATGAACCTAAGGTTAATGCACCTTCAAAAGAGAGCAATTTATCTCCTCTTCTTCAATAGGATCAGGCCAGGAGGTTCTACCGCTGGAAAAAAAAATCATCTCGGTGAGATACCCCTGTAATGATCTCAGGTCCCCTGAATTCCATCTTTCTCATTTATTATACCTACATGACTAACGCACTGGGTGAGAGGATCTGTATTTTCTCCTCAAGGTGTAAGTACTTAAGTTATCTCTTGAACACCAGGATATTTTTATATTTCTCTTTATATATTATATATTCTCCCTCCCCTACTGAATTCTCCTATTCCAGCCTGACCGAAGCGCAGCCAGGGAGGCATCAAAAAGGAGAGACACGCTAGTTTAAAGGAGTTACTTAGAAATTTTAATAGCCTATTTTAGAATAAAGTCAATAATAGCAGTTACGATGTTATTATAAAACCTGCTGAGTTAACCAAGTGCAACCAAGGGAAACAAACACAGCCACGAGTGAAATTTTTCATACTAGATTGCCCGAGTTCTGGTTTATTCTCAGAAAAATTATTCAGCTTCTCTCTCTCTCTCTCTCTGTGTAAGTGTGTGTACATACATATACACATACACACATATATTTATTCACATATATATATACCCACATACACACATGCATATTTCTAGAATTTTAACAGTATGTCAAGCACTATGTTGGTCATGGAAAAAAAAAAATATTAAGTCCTGGTTTCTGCCCTGTTCATGGTAGTCACTCAGAGACTCAGCCTGATCGAGGCTCCACGTTGGCTAGGTGCTTGCATTATTACCTTACGAAAAAGGTGGCATGATAAATCATGTATTAGCTCTCAGTCCCTTCACTCAGAAGTGAACTATATCACTATTGCCCACATGTCATTGGCCAAATCAAGTCATATGACCATGCTGAACCCTAAAGGGGATAGGAAATTAAAATCTTATCTTTGGGCTAAATGGCAGGAAACTAGAAATGTTTGATAAATAGCACTAATGTCTATGACATTTACCAATCAACAGTGGTGAAATTTATTTCCCTTCAGGGTTTATGTAACTTTAGCTGAGTTAGAGTTCATTGCCCAAGGCTGAATATAGTTCCAAAAAAAAAGAGCAAGAGTCAGTTCTTACTATTTTAAGGAGGACAATTACAAATTGCCAAGCAGAATTGCTAGATGTATTTCAAGGTCAAAAAACTCATATTCCCTTAGGAACAGTGCCTTATAAATAAAGTCATTGTCATAAATGACAGCGCATTTAAAGAATCACACACCAATCACATAGAGTTTTCATCACCCGAGTCTCTCCGAATAATAAATGTTTCACAATGCACTTGAGGCATCATCTCATGACCTGGGCTTACAATGAGGAAAGCACATCTTTGAAAAGTATGAAGAGAAGAATATGGGCTTTCACACAAAATGAACAGTGCTGCATCCACTAAATAGTCTGGCTTCACGGGAAACTGCTAGCACTAAAAACAGAGGGCCCTGCCCAGACACTGAACCTGATTGCAATCGGTTAACCCTAATAGGTTAATATACTAACCGTGTTACTTGAGTCTGTGGAGATACAGAGGTTGGAACACACGCCATTATGGGTATTTTATTGTTATCTGAGCACAAAGTAGGTATTTTCCATTTTGATCTGCTACTTCTTTCTCCCCTGGCTCCTTTTCAGCATTGAACCAGGGGCAGAGGGAGGTGAGGGAAAATACACTTTGATATGGAATTGAAGCGAGTGGTCAGTTCTGCTTTGTCAATGATAGACAGCCTAGACAACTAAGGTCAAATAAGACTGGAATAATTTATATGAGAAAGTGAGGACTTTATGCAAAAGTATATTAATATATCCAATCAAAGGTGATGGCTGTCTTACCATTGAATGTTCTTTTCCTATATTGATGTGCTGAATTTTATAAAAATCCTACGATTGTGTTTCTGAAAGCCCCCATTATATTCCTGTGTAGGGGATGGATGGAGTGAGAATCCAGGATACTTAAGGATATCAGAAGTATCCTTAATACAAGAAGAAAAAGGAAGAAAAACACAACTTTTTGGAACCTCCCTTGCGAAACAATTTTTTAAAATGAACCAAACATTAAACAATCAATTTCTGAGAACACAGAACAAATTGCTTACTCATGGATAATTATGAACAAATGAACAAATAGCAGGCTTGGAGATTATGATAAACCCTTAAAGGAGAAATATAATTAATGATGATGATAAAAATGCTAAGTATTTGTAATAATAATTATAACATGTCTGTCTCCAGAGGTCCTAGTTTTTAATGTTCCTTTTTAGAAAACATCATCAGAATTTAATCAAAGGCACTGAAGGAAAATATGGATAATTTTCTCCTTAACTACACCGAACGTCCATGTAAAAGCTCTTGGTTATCATTGAGAGATGTTCCAGTAAGCACTGAAATGGCCCCTGTTGTGCATGGGGACAGCTGTCTCATTATCCAATAACCTTAAATGTTGGGTGTGCATACAAGGTTCCTTTCCTCCTAGGCTAACTTCGGTCGATCCATAATAGATCTATTAGCTAAACATTTATCTAAACCATTTTAAAACTTATTTATATTGTGAATATTTTTTCCTTTTTTGGGGCTCAAGTGCTTAATAAGATTATTGAGTTTGATGTAAGGCATATTTTAACATGTCTGAAAACAAGTATCACAGAATTCATAGCTGGAAAAGACCTCGGGTCATCATAAAGGGACAATGTCATTTGCCTAAAGTCACACAGTCAGTAAAACGAAAATCCTGGCTTCTGAAACCAGTTCACTGGACTCCAAAGTAGCCTCCTAAAACTAGCTTATGTGCCAGCGAGGTCTGAAGCAGTGGCTCTCAACCATCAATCACGTCGTTGGCTCTTTGGCAGTTTGGTGGTGCTATGGACACTTCACATAGTAGTGTTTCCAAACAAATAAAATACAATATATAGGATTACAGAGAAAATGATTCATACTAAAATATGCTTCCTAAAAAAGACATAGATATTTTAAAAACTTGTGAGATATTAATATAGCCATCATTATTAGCACACAAATAGAATTTAATTGAAGTTTTAATAGCTAGCATACTTTTGAAGCAGTTAGGAACACAAGTGAGGCTTCTAAGATATCTGCAAGTGCAGTGTGATACAAACATACCTGAGACTTCCATGGGAGGCCAAGTTTCAGGCACTGCTGTAACTTTTGGAGTTTAAGGACTACATTCATCATTGAAGGACATTTAAATTTCAGTTAGTACTTAGTGAACAATAAAATTTGTTTTTTTCCTATTCTACTTCATGGGCCCAAAGATTTTGAATCCCAGACCCCAGATTTACCAGATTTAACCCGAATAATGTATTCATACATATACCATTGTATATTTGGGTATACCATCTCCAACAAATACTTATTTAGCACTTCTTTCTTCCTTGCTGCTGTCCTAAGTCCAGAAGAAATACAGTGAAGAGTTCCTGTTTTATGGAGCCTAGAATTTAATTATGAAGACAAGATCCACACACACTGGTATTTTAAAATATTCCGTAAAAGAAAAAAGTAGACTTCAGATCATTGGAGGGCAAGGCTATCTAGAATCTGGTGCCAACTGAATGCTAAATGCATTAAAGCAGGTGTGCAGGTGAACAGAACATGGGCACTAGTTTGTCTGCTGACTGCCTAATCCACCAGGTATGATGATGGAGAGAAAGAATAAGTGGTACAAATAACCTACAAATCTAGATAGAGAGCCACATAGCCAAAGCAGATCCCCCAAAATGTGAAGCAATACATCAGCAAGGCTCAGACTAAATAGACAAAGTTCAGGGCTCTCCAGAAAAAAAAAAAAAAAAAAAGGATGTTTTCACTGCATGATGAGCATAAACGGAGGTTTTTGGGCAAAGACCCCATTGTCTTTGGTTTACATTCACTTTCCATCCATCTGTGAAAGCATACATATACCCCAGTCTTTTGCTGACATACATGGTTCCAAATTTGATTCCTAGGCTGGCAAACAAGGAGTCATTTCTTATGAGTGAGTGATAGACGACACTGCATTCCTAAACATTTTCACCCCCAAATTCTCAAAAGAAGTTTAAATGTCCACTTTGAAACTTGATGATAAATGTTGGAAACTCATTTCCTTCTAATATTGGTGTTAGAATAAGACTTATTTAGCAAACAACAGATTTGTCAACTCTGAACTAAGCAGGAGAATGGCATCTGGTTCATAGTTTAGAAACTGAGATTTCTTTTGCTTTTATTGAATACGTTCAACAATACAAAGAAGGGAGCGCCTAGGTAATTTTAACTCTGTTATCAGACCATCTAAGTTGTTACGTTCATAAATTAATTATGTAGTAAATTTAATAATAGGTAGAAGATATTTGAAACCAACTTCCTCTAAAGAGTTCCTAAGCTAATAATGACTATACTCACCAAAAATATGACATAACTGCCTTGAAACTTAATCTGATCCACTTTAGCCCAGATAAATGATACAGCATGTTGCTTAAATGAAATCAACACTTGTTACACACTGAGGAAACTGTAATTTTGGGTTAAGTGTTGTGAATTATTTGAAGATAATCTATTTGGAAACCATAGAATGAGCCACCATAGACATTTCGAGACATCAGAAAGAAAATAATTCAAAAGAATATTATATTATCTCATGTACCAAAAGTTGAAACTATTAAAAGCTGACAGACTGATTTTTTTCTTCTCAAATGGTGAGTCTGTGTTTATTCCCTTTTCACCGGAAACTCATTCATTCATCAATTTGGCAAATGTTTATGGGCACCCCTAGATGTCTGGTAATAGGGAGGATACAAAGATAGAGTGTGATCTATGTACTTAAGGATTCGCTGATACAGTAACAAGATAAGATGTACACACAATCAACAAAGTGTCAAGCTCCACATGGTTAAAGAGGATTTCTTCATATCTGCCCCCACTGTATTTAAGTCCATTAAAGCTCCCATCATGTTACCAGAGTTGTTTGAATGCCTGCCTCCCTACTGAAACATCAGCTCCTGAAAAATATGGAAGTCATCTTATCATTTTGTCTCTAGTGCCCACAATAGGACTTGCACGTATATTTTAAAACATATATTAATTGAATGGAAGGGCAAGGGTATTTCTAATTAGCATTATCAGAGAGTGTTCTTGGATCAGCGAGGTTTTTAAGCTGGCGTGTGAAAACTAACATGATACTTTCCTCCTGGGGAACTGGGAAGACTGCATTTCCCAGAATTGTTGCACCTGCCTGGGATCAGGTGGCTGAGTGCTGGCCAATGTGGATGAAAGCTATGAAGGCCACTCTCAGGTCCAGCCATGAAATATTCCACGTGATCCTCTATTTTCTCTCTTTTGTCCACATGGCTAGAAGTGGAAGACTTGGGAGGGTAGAACCACATGTTGGAAGGACCCTAAATCCCCGAGTTTACTGCTTACAGGAAACTCACTCAACTAGGAGGATGACATTGGCCTTTGTGTGAAAGAGAAATAAACCTTTATTAAGTCACTGAGATGCTGGGGTTGTTTATTATAGCAACTACCCTATTCTGACGGACACATGTGGGTAAAATATTGACAGGTAAAAATAGGGGGCAGTGGACGGAGCAGGTCATTCCTTTTGGAGAGGATGACATGAGTTAGATCTACAAATCCATGGGAAGGCACCCAACCCCAGTATTTCCCCTAAAGATACAATTGTTCTCTTAGCTTACTTTTAGTTAGGATATCATGAAGCAGGAACAGTAAGCTCATGGGCCCAATCTATTCCTTTAGATGTTATATTTGTCTAAGGGAATGTTGGTCCACACATTATAAAAAGTTGAATTTTAGCCAGGCGCAGTGGCTCACGCCTGTAATCCCAGCACTTTGGGAGGCCGAGGCGAGTGGATCACGAGGTCAGGAGATGGAGACCATCCTGGCTAACATGGTGAAATCCCGTCTCTACTAAAAACACAAAAAATTAGCTGGGTGTGGTGGTGGGTGCCTGTAGTCCCAGCTACTCGGGAGGCCGAGGCAGGAGAATGGCGTGAACCCAGGAGGCGGAGCTTGCAGTGAGCCGAGATCACGCCACTGCACTCCAGCATGGGCAACAGAGCAAGACTCCGTCTCAAAAAAAAAAAAAAAAAAGTTGAATTTTTTGTTGCTAATAATTTTTAAAAGGGGAGGGTTCCTTGAAAAATTCGCTATCCGGAATGATTCAGGCTGAGTAGCATCTGATCCCTTTAAATAAGGCCTGGGTTCTTTAACCTTATGCAGCATCCACCACTCCCTCCTGCCTCACACCAGGTCTAGTTCCAGCAGATAGTTGAGTTTGACACTCCTTCCTTTCAAGCGATTAAGGATTGGGGTTCCAGGCCCAGGCAGTGACTGTGTGTTTATTTGATCGTTTATCCTCATCTTGTTCCAGGTAGTGATTGTACCTGTTCCAGGGGAAGATGCACACTTATAAAAATGTTAGTGGTGCGATAAAACAAGGGCTTTTGTTCAGGATGTGATTGGGAACACCACAAGCCTATCATCCTGGATGCTGCCAACTGTTTTGGGCTTAACACAGCATTGCTGGTCTAGCCATTGCAATGGACATTAGGAAGTTTTACTCTCTGCTCTCTTCATTTCTGCATAAATGATAATTATTTCAGAAAGAATTGCTTTATTTGAGTATATGCTAGAGGTATGGGGCATGAGGAAAGGATAATCCAGAATAACTATCTGAGTGCAATATACTAAATAAGATCTTTTTTTTTTTTTTTTTTTTTTTTTTTAAAGACACAGGGTCTTGTTCTATATCCTAGGCTAGCGTGCAGCCTCAAACTCCTGGGATCAAGCAATCCTTCCACCTCAGCCTCCAATATAGGTGGGACTACAGATGCATGCCACCATGCCTGACTATTTTTATTTTATTTTATTGAGATGGCACCTCATTATGTTGCCCAGGCTGGTCTTCAACTTCTGGCCCCAAGTGATCCTCCTGCCTCAGCCTCCCAAAATTCTAGGATTATAGGAGTGAGCCATCATACCTGGCGAGATCCCATTTTTAATTGCTGAGAAATGGGAATGTAGAATTTATGTGATTTTTTATTATGACTACAAGTTTCCATTGACTGGGTTATTTTCCCTCTTACTTAACACAAGCAGTGTAAGTGTATTCTGAAGTTCTAGGATCTGGCCACCATTCCATGTGGGCTAATCAAGGCAAGAAATGCAACCAAGTACCTCTACGGATGGTGGTGGAAATGAGAATGGGAAGACAGAAGGCAGCTTGTACAAAAGCAGTTATAATTTTACAACAAAGTAAACCCAGCTTCTGACCGGAAAAAAATGATGCATTGACCATGTAGCTCATAATGATATTTTAATTTGTCCATTTACTTGCAGGTACCTGTCTGCACATGTTTATAGATGTCACACCAATGAAAGTATAGGTATGTTTAAGATGCACCCTTACAGTTAACACATCCTAAATAGAGTACCTCCATGTCAGGGCCAGAAGATTAAATGAATGAGTGAGTAAAGAAATGCTGTGTGAATGAATGAATTTCATAAAAGTATCAACCATCCCACACAATACCAGATGGCTCTAGTTTTTCTACACAGCAAATCAGGAAGTCTCCTAAAATATTGATAGAAAGAGATGCCTAGGGGAACACACCTGCATGCCTCTAAGTTATAAATAATGCTCCTGTACTCTGAGTACAGAAAAGATAAATTTTTGTGCTCATTGATATAAATTATTCTTCCCTCATTAAGGTCTAATGAGCCAAGATTAGGATATCCTGGATTCAGGGTCTTCCGCCCCAGGAAAATCAACTAGGTTCTTTGTGTCTGAGCTTATGACCTTGTTAGCTGGTTTCCTGGCCCACATTTTTACATATTTCCCCACCACCTTTATTCATAGCTCACTAGATTGTAAATGTAAGACACAATTGCACAATCATTTACCCTGGAGATTTAAGTCAGCATTAAACTTACCAATAGCTTTATTGCTCCAACAACCCATTTGATGTTTTATTCTCCTCCCTCTCTCCACTCTCTTATCCCCAACTAAATGAATTTATAGTTTTGTTACTGTGGGAAGACAGCTTAGGAATATGAAAAGATATCTGAAGCAAAACAGCAGAAGCAATAAAAATTAGATGCAGGGGTTTACTTAGACTACTGCCTTTTAGGGTCTGTTCTTTTGCTAACCACAAATCTGGTTTCAGATTTTCATTCTACTCAATTCTCCAGCAGAACAGATGTGAAGGTCCTGTATTCTAGGGATATGATCTGACCACCTATTTTATAATAAGCTTTTTTTTTTCAAAGTGATGAATTGATTCTCAACAAAAGGAAACTTTCTTTGAGCAGAGCATTCACTGGATTTAGGAAATCACAACCTCAAGGGAGGCAAATAATATTCTTCAAAGGCATAACTAACTGCAAATGCAGGGGCCCATCATTTCCAAGAGGAATTGAATTTAGCAATACAAAGCAAAGTCAAGGGATGGACATGGTGAGATGTGTAAAAATATAAGGCAACAGGAAGAGGAATGTTTCTCAGACTTGAATGTGAAAATTCACATCAAAATGCATTCCTAGAAAGTACTAAAATAAGGAACACCATCTATAGTAATCCAAGCATGCTATCCAAATACAACAACAAACTAGTTCTAACGGGCCGGTCTTAGAATTAGAAAAAAAAAAGGTTATATAACATGGTATATGTAAAAGGAAGGAAAACACACACACACTTTCTAATATGCATTGCTTAATATTTAATCCAAAAGGATAGACATATAACCCCAACACACTGCTGTTGGCCTTTGGCAGTTGAGTACTTTGGACAAGCATTAATGGCAATATTAATCCAGAGTAATCAATATGGTCCTATCTCTCAACCTGAATCCTGATATTTTATTCTATTAATTAATAGCTATTATTAGGAAGAAGATTCCATTGCAGCATTAGCTATAATTGCAAATACAGTTGACCCTTGAACAACACAGGTTTAAACGGCAAGGCTCACTTTATACAAGGATTTTTTTTCCCAATAAATATAATCAGTGCACTGTATCTGCAGATTCTGCATCCACTGCCAAACGTGAATCGAAAACACAGTATGTGTAGGATGTGAAACCTGTAGATATGGAGAGCTGAATTTTCTCTACTCGGGTTCTGCAGGGCCACCTGTAGGATTTGAGTATGCTCTGATTTTGGTGTGGTCAAGGCCCCCCTGTATACAGAAGGACAACTGTGATTAAAAACAGCCCAAATGCACAAGAAAAACATGTGAAACTTATATTCTACTTAACTAATGGAACCACTACATATAAAGTCATTATGAAGTCACTGTAGTAACCACAGAAAATGTTTTGACATAATTAATAAAAAAATTGGAACATAAAATTGCACTTAGAACATGATGATTGTAACTAGAAAAAAACATATCACATTTTCTGGATTTTATGATGCTGTCCATTTTGAGGTTTTGAATTAAAACTAACTATATGCTGGCCATGTGCGGTGGCTCACACCTGTACTCCTAGTGCCTTGGGAGGCTGAGGCGGATGGATCACTTGAGGTCAGGAGTTTGAGACCAGTCTGGCCTGTAACCAGAGGGTGTAGATATTTAGGTGTAAGGACAAAACAAGCTTCTGGAGAAGAGAAAAGCTGGGTAATTAGCTATAGAGGGAAAAGTGCTCCCAGAGAGGGCACAGCACATGCAAAGGTCCAGTGACATGACCGTGCATGGTGTGTCTGTTGAACTAGAAGTTCCTCCAGGCAAACGCTGCAAATGAAGGAAAGGGGAATTCACTTCTGAAATTTTAAAACCTTATGTGATATTAATTTTCTACTTATCCCTAATTTATCAGATAGGAGTTTAGATTTTGTACCATAATTTTTCTGGGTGCATAGGCACCATAATTAGCTTGAACTATACCCCATCTAAATTTCTACAAATTCAATTAGATTAAGCAAAAAGCTAAATGGATTAAAAAAAGTACTTTCAGGTTCCTTATAATCAACAGTCTGAGTTGATACCAGCAAAACAGACTGTTATGGACTAAATTGTGTCCCACCCCAAGTTCAAGTTGAAGCCCCAAGCCCCAGTACCTCTGAAAATAAATGTATATGGAGATAGGGCCTTTGAAGAGGGGGTTAAGTTGAAATGAGGCTATCAGGGTGGGTGAACCCTAATGCAATCTGACTGGTGCCTTTGTAAGAACGGGAAATTTAGACACACAAGCGAAAGAAACCAGGGACACACGTGCACAAAGGGAGGACCATGTGAAGAGTAAGCAAGAGGGTGGCCATCCGCAAGCCAAGGACAGGAAGCCAAACCTGCCAACACTTTCATCTTGGACTTCTAGACTACAGAACTGTAAGAAAATAAATTCCTATTGTTTAAGCCATCTGGTCTGTGGTATTTTGTCATGGCAGTCCTAACACACTAACGCACAGATGCAATTTGGGAATCATTAAATTGTCCAATAATATGAAAATGCAAGAAGGCCTAGGTGTTGATTAGTAAGAATGACCTTGTCAGTGCCAAAAACACATTAATAGCATCACTTGTAGCATGCTGTAAGTCATAGGTGGGAGGGGAAAAGAGTACCCAGAGTCCCTGTGCTCTCAGCATCCTGTGGACTGGTATCCTTGGGACTGGGCCAGTTGGATGCACTGTAGACTGTTCTTGGAGAGGGGCCACTTTCCTTTATTTAGAATGAGAAGAGAGCTGTCTTGTAAGCAGGGCAAAAACAGTCTGGGGGTGAGTGCAAAACAGTCTGCACCCAGATGCCACCTTTTTAGGGCTGATGTCTGGGAGTGTTAGCTGCTAGCATCTGGCAATTTGTGAAACTTGGGTTCAGGTGCAGACACTCCTCCAGGAGATGGAGGGGGTGGAGGGTAGGGGGGAGGGGGCTTTGATTCCAAGTAGCTTGTTACCAGGCAATCCAGGAAATCTGGATGGTAATTTACTAAACAATCTGGCTTGTCTCTGCACAGGTAGAATTGTTTCATATTTGTCAATAAAAATAAGCTAGCACAAGCATGAGGTAAAGTGCACAAATTTTAAGTACCATTTGATAACTTCTTATATATTTACTGGAGGTAACCACCCTAGGCAAGGCAAGATACAAAATACTTCCAGAGAGCCTCTTCATGCCACCTACCAGTCAATACTCTCACCAAAGGTAACTAATCACCATTCTGGATTTTTGTGTGAAATTCTGATTAGCTCAGTAACCTTGGGCTTATCTAAGAATTTTAGCAGCTACATAGTATTTACTCAGGTAACCACGCCATGTCTGCCTCCATCTTGCTCAGTCCTCCCTTATGCTTCCTCATAGTCCTATCTTCTCTTCCATCCTCTTCTTCAGCTGTTCAATTTGCCCCTGCTACACTGTGGTCACTACCCATTACCACAAAGCATAGAGAGCCATGGAAAAGCATGCTTACCCAGATGGGCTGCTTTCCATATGGAACACTGCAATACCAGGGAACTTTCTGGCAAATTGGCAGCCTGGCCTGCTGTAGTGGTCATTTGTAACATTTCTGCCATGCACATTTTCCCTTCTGAACCTGCCCCTCCTCCGCTGTTGTGGATGAATATCATGCCAATGGGAGGAGGTGCAGGACACAGAGATTGGTGCAGGTTGAGCAAGGACTCATGCAGAGACATCAGATCCCATTTTCAGGATTGATACGGAGGTTAGAAGAGAGAAGGCATCTTTCTCCTCTGTAGATCTCAAGCTCTAGAGTAACAACTTAGAGCAAGGGTTATATGCATGCATAGGTGCTGGAGCCAAACTAGCTAGGCAAATCCACTTCCATTCTTTATAATTTTGTGACTTTAGACAAGTGTCATAACCACATAGAATAACTGTGAGGATTAAGCAAATACTTCACAATCATTAAAGTTTGAAGAAGGATGCCCATAAGAAGCACTTACTAAGCAGCAGCCATTACTAAGGTTACTTTAGAGTGGAGTGCTGGAGGCATCTTCCCAGCCAGCTGAGGAGTATCTGCATGAGGCAGTCCCTATAAAGGAATACAATATCAAGAGAAGGAAGGAGAGAAAGAACTGGAGAACTGATGACAATCATTTTATGCCTGGATGAAGCCTTACCTGAAGCCACAATCACTGCTTGGGCTTTTAAGTTACATGAGGCAGTACATTCACTCTCCTATTTTTCTTACACTTAATGGAATTAAGTTTCTGGCATTCACAGTTAGAATGGATTCTGACTACTACGCCCATATAGAAATCCCACAACTCTGATGCAAAGTGTAAACCAATGCTTCCTGCTTTCAGTTATGGTTCACTACAGAAAAAAAAAAAAATACATGCCATTTTCTCATTATACCAGGATATAATGTACTTCTAGGGTAAGCAAATGACACAAGACCCAATTGCAGGTTTAATTTCTATATTCTTAAATAATAGCCATGACAGCAATTTATTCAATGGAAATTTAAATTTTCATTTTCTTTGTCAAAAATAACTGAGCTGAAGTAAAACCAAGCAAGAGGAGGGAAGAAAAAGTTTTCTTGTGCTAGTATTCTGTTCTTTCTGTCTTTCCAGAAAAGGAGGTAAATTGTACAGGTGCATTTATTTACTTATTCACCAGCAAATGTCACATTCATTAGTGAAACTCTCACCATAGAATGAGGCAGATGACTGGGAAGACAGAAAAAATGCAGAGTCTAGTCTTAAAGTTCCTGTCAGGATACCATTGAAAATAAATTCAGATGAAATGGCAATGAATGAGTTAAAGAGGAATTTTCAGCAGCAGTTCTGACATGTGTGAACACAGACTGGCAGAGTTGTATTTTTCAATTTGGAAAGTCAGGCTACAGAGGTTTAACACAAATGCATACACAATGACAATCTTCACCTTCCCCTTTCCACTCCACCCCACCAGGCAGGGAGGAAGGCAAGAAATCTGTTTGGACCAGTGTGTATTCAATCTTCTAGAACGATCTGGTGTTTCCTCACCATTCAAATAGTATTGTCATGGGATCTATGGAGTGTCTCTTTGCCAGCCAGAAACCTCTGTGGCCAGCAGTGCCTTCTGCCTGAGTATTGTTCACGCCCACTGGACTCATTCCACCCACTCGGCCTAGGAGGCTGCACTCAGCTCACACTGCTGTCCTGGATCCCACACCTGCCAAAGGTGAGCCAGGCACAGAGCAGCAAGAGGTGTGTGGGCAAGTGAGTGCAGGGTCCAGTCACTGTGCACAGCCAGGCATGCTGGCTGCTGCGGTGGGGTGGGCAGCTCCAGACACTGGCACAGGTGCCAGCTCCATTCAAGGCTGTAGTTGGACCAGATGTACTGCACACAGCTTCTGCTGTGGGTACCCATGTCTAGATGAGGGGAATGCAGTGGCATCTGGACCCCTGGAGATGCCAGGAACCACAGAGCCCCAAAGAGGGCGTCACAGCTCTGGCTAGGGCATCCCCTAGGTCTGGACTCCCTGAAGGGCTACATCTCTTCTCTCCTTCTCATTGCCTGCAACGTGGAAGGATGGGAAGCATATTTCATCCCTGTCTGTGTTACAGTTCTGCTTGGGTTACAGCCATTCGGCGGGTCCTGAGTTCTTGTCCCACATCCAGAAAGAATGAGATAGACGGATAATTGGGGGATGAGCAAGGTGGAGAGGAGCTCCATTGAGCTCCAGGCCCCTGAAAACACAGAGATTCCCAGGTCTGGAGCCACAGCTGGGCAGCTGCTGTTGCACCCAGGAGCACCGGGCTTCTGACCCGTCAGCTTGGTAGGAGCTGGGGCTTCCGCCTATTCCTGGCCCTCACTGGCTCCACGGAGCACACAGCCATGGTTGCACCTAGCCATTGCAGCCAGTGTCTTTGCAGTGGCTCCTCCAGATGGGCCACCACTGCCATCAGTATAAAAAACTAAAAATGAAAACTACTATCATAAATTATTGTAATATATCTTTGCTTGAATTCTCTCCCTGAAATTTCTAGTTCATCCCCCAAATGGCAGGCACAAAGTTATCTTATGTTTCATGAATTTTCCAGCAGCTAAGTCAATATGACCAAGTCTACCATTAGCATTCAGCAATTAAACATTTTAAGTAGTGTAATTATACAAGAAACCTGGGTGGTAAAATGACTATCCATGATTTCTATATTCATTGTAAAAGTTTGCAATGTGTATCTTTTATGCTCATATATTTTCCTTTAAAATATATGCTGGGTTATTATCTTAATCAATTTAAAATTCTTCTCCTAAATAATAAAAACCACAAGTAACATTTTGCTACAAATAGAAGAAAGCAGAACAGATATGAAGAAACCATATATTTAAAGATTTTATATTAAGACAAGACATTGTGCTTGAGCATAAAAATGATAAAAATTTATCACTTATGTAATAATCTACATAGTCTAAAATTACCATTTAAATGCACAGCAAGAATTAGGAAAATCATGATTTAAAAGACTTGGGTGTATATGTTTGTGTTTCAGCAATGAAGTAAGTTTTCAGTGGTAAATTATGCTGCACTCAGAATTAGACTTATAAAATAAACTTCTATCACTGATTAGTAGCTTAGAGAATACAGATGCTTTTTAAACCAATGAACAAAACTTTTTATCCTGAAGTCTGTGCTTCAGGAGACATGTAGGTAAGAAAGATTAAGTCAACAATGCAATATTTCATTGTATACCATTAACCTATACTTTTTGAGTTCATGAGGGGTAATAATAGAGTAATACTTAGATTATAGTAGGACTCCTTATGAGTGCTTCAATTAAAAATATGCAAACGTGGTATCACCACGCTAAAAATTGATTCTGCATGACTGAAGCTGAGGCCCACTGAAATGACTGTATTTATACCCAATTATCAAGTTATAACCTTTGACTTCCCTTTAAAACTGTCTGCCAAAAAAAAAAACTGAATTAAAACACAGATTGAAATTCAGCCAGCTTCCAGAATTCACCTTAATGGAATGGATTCTCTATGCTACATGGGACAAGAGTAATGTGATGAAGGTTTTTGCATTGACATTTAGGGATCACAGCCTCTTTCTCTACAGTAAGAGATTCCTTCGATTTGCCAAAGTGAGTAAGGAAATCGCCTACCCCCAATTAGGAGAAGATAAAAAAACAAAACAAAACAAAACAAAAAAACAAAAAAACTCCTATCACTTTGATCTGATAGTGAATATGCTCCATTGGATTGAAATAGAGAATCTTTTTGGACAGCTTCTCTTTAACTGCATAGGTCTGTTTAGCAAACATGCAGTGAGTGAGTTCTCACTTTCTCATCTGAGCAAATATCAAAGGAAGCATCTTCTTTTTTTTTTTTTGAGACGGAGTCTCGCTCTGCCGCCCAGGCTGGAGTGCAGTGGCCGGATCTCAGCTCACTGCAAGCTCCGCCTCCCAGGTTCACGCCATTCTCCTGCCTCAGCCTCCCGAGTAGTTGGGACTACAGGCGCCCGCCACCGCGCCCGGCTAGTTTTTTGTATTTTTTTTTTTTAGTAGAGGTGGGGTTTCACCGTGTTAGCCAGGATGGTCTCGATCTCCTGACCTCGTGATCCGCCCGTCTCGGCCTCCCAAAGTGCTGGGATTACAGGCTTGAGCCACCGCGCCCGGCCAAAGGAAGCATTTTCAAGAAATCATAATCCAAACCTGCAACTATTTAGAAAAAAATGTGCAAAATGAATTATATGTGAGTTAAATTAAAGTTGCACAGTAATGGATAATTTCTTTGAGTCTAGGGTTAAATTAATTTTCATGATTTATTATTAAGTATTTAAAATTTGCAAAATATTTGAGTCCCTCAAAAAGTAAGATAAAAAAGTTTAACACACAGACCACCCCCCCACACACAGACACACACACACAAAGTTTATATATGCTCATATTATATTTTTAATTAAGATTCTTTTAAGTTTCTGTTCATTTTGAATGCTTTTTATGTCACTTGAAATATGGGGGCAAACTTATTCATAACATGCATGAAACCTTTCAAGCATTTTCTCTTATGGATTAGTAAAAATAGTAAATTTTCAGCAAGCCATATACACAGAAATGCTTCCCCAATTAATTGTATTTTCATTTTAGTATGGCTCTACTGGAAGGTTGCTAATAAATTGCTGGTAATTATTAATCTACACTTGACTAGTCAATGTTCAGATCTTTTTCAAGAGAGGCACTCCATAAAGATTTACAAGTTTTGCCAAGTGAGGGGTTCACGTCTCTAATCTAAGAACTTGGGAAGGCCAAGTCTATAGAATGGCTTGAGCCTAGGAGTTCAAGACCAGCCAGAGAAATATAGTGAGATTCTGTCTCAACAAAATTAAAAAAACAAAAGACAAAAAAACAGTAGCCAAATATTGTGGCAGGCGCCAATAGTCCCAGCCACTCAGGAAGCCTCATGAGGCAGGAGGATGGCTCCAGCCCAGGAGTTCAAGGCTGCAATAAGCTGCGACCGCACAACAGCACATTCAGACCCTCTCTCTAAAATAAAAAAGAAGGAAAGAAATATTTACCCGTTTTATAAAGGCAAGTGGAATTTCTCTTGGTAAATCTCAATATTCCTTCCCCAATTTGTTTTGTCCTGTCTCCAGATTTTTGGCCTTCTTTAACTGACTTATATCAACCTCCATTTTTGTTCCACTGAAGTCCCCAAGACTACAAGATTTGTAGATTTTTCCTTTTTGCATCTTCCTCCTTTCCTCTTCCTCCACTGTTGTACACATTTTGGGATCCCTCGTAACTATGACAGAATCTTAAAAGCCTCTCACTGTCTTATGAATGCTTCTCTGACTCCTATGATTGATCTCAAAAATCAAAATGGGAAGCCATCTTGAGCTTAGGCCTTCTAAGAAAAAAAAAATTCGAATATGCTTATTCAATATCTCCCTTCTGGAAAACTCTAAAATTTGATTGTATTCATTTATTCATTCATTTTTTATTCATTTACTTATTTATTTATTCAGGAAGAATTTAGTAAGCACCTTCCATGTGCCAGGTATTAGGCTAGCTGCTGGGTAGATATTGCTGATAAAGGGACATGGCCCAGTCCTCAGGGAATTTAGAGTTCAGTGTGTGGGACCAACGAGCCATGAAAATACAACTGCATCATTTAAGTTGTGGGAATGTCAAGAAGGACTTCAGAACAAAATGCAGTGATACAGAATAATGGGATAGAAGGAGGAGAACATATTTCATTTAAAGTGTTTTCAAAGAAAGTCTCTTTGAAGAGGTGACTTTAGCTGAGATCTGAAGTATAAACAATTGAGAGAAAGAGAGGGGAGAGAGAGAGAAGAGAGATTGAGTGGGATGGTACGATGTAAGGGCTAAGGAAAGTAGAAGTTAAGTTTTTGAAGATCAGGAAGCAACTTGTGAAGATTCTAATACTACAAAGAGCTTATTGAATCTTGTTACTATGTAAAAGTGACTACGGGGTTTGGGGGGTGATAAGGAGAGCGATGGGGGAAAGAAGGAGAGTGATGGTGAAGGAGAGATGGAAGGTGAGAAATGGAGAAAGAGAGACGGAAGGAGAAAGGTGGGGGAAGGATGGAGGGGAGGAGATGGAGGGGCAAATTTGGATAGGGAACTAGAGAGATAGTGGTGGAGGAGGAGAGATGGAGGGAAAGACAAAAGGAGAGAGATAGAGGAAGTGATGGAGGAGTAATAGAGGGGGAGATGGAGGGAGAGTGATGGAGGAAGAGGCAACAGAGACCATGACGATGAAATAGGCCAGAGTCTAAGTACTGCCTGTAAACACAAACCTCCAACTTAAGAGATTTTGGAAGAATATTCTTAGGATCCTCCTCCACCCTAGGTCCCCCAGCGTGATTTTGCTTGGCTCTCCTCTCTCTGGCTGTCATCTCAGGGTCCTGCTTGACTCCAGCTTAGGGTCTCTGAAATTTCTTTCATGGTCTTAGGTGACAGCAACCACCCTGCCATACTGAGTAAAACTTTCCACCCAGGCCAAAGTGCTCAACAGCCCTGCCAATTTCTCTGTAAGCTGGGCAGCCAGCAGTGGGTTGGTGTCTAGGTGTTCAGCACCATGTTAATGCTGGAACACTTGGTGTTTCCAACTCTTCAGCAGCTTTTCTCTGGGGAAGCTGAAAAGCCTTTGCTAACCCTAAAGTTTCTTCCCTGTGACAACTGAAAACATTGTTCTTTGGGGCTTGTACTATATCACATGGTTATGCGGGAATTGCATTTCCCAGAGTCCCCCAACTCAAATGGCTCTGGTTTGAGTTGGCCAGAGTATGAGTCTGTGGGAGCTCTGAAGGTGAATTGGTGTAGCCGCCCTTGCTGTCTTCAAGTGGTCATGGTCCTGGTCAGAGATGGAGAGGAGCCAGCATGTCCTAACTCTCCCTATGCATAGCCAGCTCTCCTTCCAGACCTCTAGGGCTGCTGACTACTAGGCCCACCAGACCCACCATTGGACACAGACATGACAGTTTCCTCTGCAGTTTCTCTCCAGAAGCTGGTCCTACCTGACGTCACATTTGTCCTTGTAGGCTTCAGTGCTTCAGAAGGCTAGGTAGTGACTTTTCTCTTATCTCCCTACGCTATGCTTTGATCTTTACTTCTCCATGTTCTCCAAATATTGTATGACTTCTTAGGCCCCTAGTGAGTCCCTTATTGCATAATACTTATATGGTTTAGCTTCCTAAGTTGAACACTGAACAATACATGCTCTATTATCCTTAAAAAAGAACTCAGCTTTATCTTCAATTTAGGAATTTAGGAAAAACTAGATAGTTTACAAATTAGCAAGCTAACCTAAAGAGTTGTTGAGTTTTGAATAAATTACAAGAATAAATTTTAACTGTACTTCCAGTTCCATTAACTACTTCTTATTACCATCTGGCTTGTAAGGCAGCATGGCTATGTTCTGCATGTTGCTTTCTTTGGGCAGCAGAAGCATAAAACTAAGAGACAGGTAGATTGATTTTAATCCCAGTATTCCAACAAAGAAGATCATGATGTTGATGGATATAACTAACCTAAGCAAAATACAGTGACAGCAAAACCAACATAGAAAATAGGAAAGCCATCAATAAATAGCAAAGTTCATTGATATATTCATCTTCATTAAAAGATCAGAATTGTCTCAGAGGGAAGTGCCCACATCTGATAAAGGAAAAAAAAAAAAAAAAAGCTTTCAGGTCATTTGTGCCTATCATCAATAAAGCATCTCGTAATTTTGCGAAAAGTACATAGGAATAAAAAGACAAATATACTTGAACATGACATATGACTAAGTGGTCATTAAATAAAGACAACTTGATTTTTTTCTTCTTAGAGAAAACTAGACAATTTCCTTGCTTAAATCCCTCTACAATAACTGGATCATCTCAGAGGTGCGCTAATTCTTTTA
This sequence comes from Macaca thibetana thibetana, assembly GCF_024542745.1. Taxonomy (NCBI): domain Eukaryota; kingdom Metazoa; phylum Chordata; class Mammalia; order Primates; family Cercopithecidae; genus Macaca; species Macaca thibetana. The sequence continues at coordinate 83,852,479 of NC_065587.1, read as the reverse complement.
ATTATTGTGAGTAAATGTCTTGTACCCTGATAGGGGCTGGTACAGGTACTTCCTTCAAGAAAAATGGTGGCCCCTTAGCCAAGAACGTGGCTCTGTTAATGAACTTTAGCATTCCAGAGGCCAAAAAGACAACAAAAGCTGAAAATCTCCAGCTTATTTTCAGCTTACTGAAAAGTATTCCCTTCCGTTCACTTGAGTAGCTCAAGAAATAGTCCCCCACTCCTCTTCCCCTCCATCCGATATCATGCTGAAGAACTTTATTCTTAAGGAAGCTGGGAAAAGAGAAATAGAATGCATTCTTAGCATGAAATACAAACACAAGCTACTTTTGTTCTATCTTTCTGAGCTTCTTTTTTAATTGTGGTGAAATATACATAATATAAAATGCACCCTTTTAACCAATTTTAGGTATACAGTTTAGTGGCATTAAGTATATCACCATTATTGTACAACAATCATCACTATCTATCTCCAAAACTTTTTCATCTTCCCAAATTGAACTCATACCCATAAATAATAACTTCCCATTATTCTGTTTCTCCAGGCTTTTTAAACCACCGTTCTACCTTCTACCTCTATTAATATGACTACCCTAGGTATCTCATAGTAGTAGAATCATATATTTGTCCTTCTGGATTTGGTTTATTTCACAAAACATGATGTGTTCGAGGTTCATTCATGTTGTAGCATGTATCAGAATTTCATTCCTTTTTTTTTTTTTTTTTTTCCCAAGAGATGGAGTCTTGCTATGTTGCCTAGGCTGGTCTCAAATTCCCAAGCTCAAGCAATCCTCCCACCTCTGCCTCCCAAGTATCTGGGACTACAGGCACCCACTATCACAACTGGCTCATTCTTTTTATAGCTAGGTAATATTTCATTGACTGTATCCACCACATTTTGTTTATCCATTCATCTCCCAATGGACATGGCAGCTGTTTCCACCTTTTGGCCTTTGTGAATAATGCTGCCATGATCACTGGTGTACAAATACCTGTTCGAGTCCCTGCTTTCAATTCCATCTTCCTGAGTTTTTAAAAGATGGAAATAATTCATATCAACACACACACACACACACACACACACACACACCCCCCACAATGTGGAGAGGGGAAGAGGCCTTCAGCTGACCATGTCGGCAAACTTTTGGCAGCACAGAAAATGCATTCATCCTTGGCATAGGATCCTAGGATCCTAGAATGCCCTCAATTTATATGTATTAAAATCAAGAGGCCCAGGGAAAGTAAGTGACTTACCTAAGGTGGCAGATAAATAGTCCGTGCCATCTCCAAAGTCAGAACTGCCCAGAATCTCTTGATCTCTAGCCCAGTGATCGCTCCACCCATCATGCTGACGTGAAGTATTATTGTTTAGTCCCTCCAGACCTTGAGCGAGGAGTTTTGCTAGTAGCATAAACACCACTCTTACACACCCCATGGTCATGCTGGCTTTTTTATAAGAATTATGTATTTAAAATGCCAGTTTACCTAGTTATGCTATTTATTATTTCTACTTTTACTTTGTTTTATGATTGAGAGGGGTGGGGACAGAGGAAAGACCTTGTATACTTTATATCTAATTTTACATATTCCACATACATTCTGCCAGTGCTTACTTTTCCAGATTTTGTGGTCTCTGCGAAGGTAAAAAGATGTCCTGCTCTCAAGAAGAATATCATCTAATATTTCTGAATGTGAAATTCTGTTCCTGGTAGACTCATTTACTTCAATATCTCTACTGATGGTTTAAAGAGCATCAGGTTCTCAGAACTGGTGTGTTTGTATGAAAAAAACCCGGGTGGATGGAGCCATGAGGAGAAACTGAATGAATTATGTTTTTCGCACTTTGAACTTCTAGTCCGTGAAGAGCTGGGAATCATTTCATGCCTAAAGGGTCTGCTCTGACCTTTGATATAGAATTTCAGAAAGTATAATGTAATTATAGTAGATAATGAGAGCAGGGGAGGCCTCTGAAGAGCAATTGTGAAAGGCATATTTTTTTTGAGAAGGTTTTAAAGATAAATGTAAACCTCTAACTTCCTAATTTTTTGCTGATCTCTTCTGGGATGTATGACCGAATAGAGCAAGGAGGAAGAAGAATACAATGTTCTGGAACCAGGGCATTCCAGTTAACATTGCTTTGCAGGAAACAAGGTCATCTTAAATTTCAACATTTACCAACTAATGCTAAGTAGGGGTTATGAGTTTTCACAAACACAGATAAAGCTAGTATGATTAAAAGAGCACTATGAAGAGAAGCAGTTGCCTGAGATATATAATACTTCGGTTATATTCAGGAGTGGTATAACGTTTACTTCACTTTTACATACTTCTTATATCTTTAAAAGACTGTTTATACTTTTTTTGGTAATGTGTAGAAACTCAATATATTTTTTGTGTTTTAACCCAGAAACTCTGATGAACTTTCTCAATAATTCCAGTAATTTTTCTGAAGATTATTTTTGCTTCTCTATGTAGACAATAAGTTCATCAGAGAATAATTTTAGTATTTTTCCCCTTTCCAATACTTAAAACCTTCATTTCTGTTTCTTGAAATTATTTGCTGGCTAAGACCCATAACATAATATTGAATGGCCTTTTTTCTGATTTTTAAAGGAAAGTCTTCTAATGTTTCCACAGTAAATATTTAAGACTAAATAAATACCCTCAATCTAGTTAAAGAAGTTCTCTTTTATCTGTAATTTGTTTGAAATTCTAAAACCAAATACATAGATTGTTGTATTGTATACTTTTTTTCCACTTCTAATGAGATGATCTTATACTTTGTCTCTTTTAAATTATTTTAAGCATAAATCTCTCCGTTCGTTTGGGCTATTATAACAAAGTAGCATAAACTGGTGACTTATAAACAATGGAAATTTACTTTTTACGTTCTTCAAGCTGGAAGTAAGAGATTAAGATGCCAGGCTGTTTGGGTTCTGGTGAGGGCCCTCTTCTAGGCCCTCTTGAAGGCCTAACTTCTTGAATATTCACATTTCAGAAAAGAGAGAGCCCTCTGTGGTCTCTTTTATAAGGGCATTGATCTCACTCATGAAGCCTCCACCCTCATAACCTAATCATGTCCCAAAGGCCTTAATTCCTAATACCATTATATTGGGGCTTAAGGTTTCAACATACGAATTTTGGAAGAACACAAACATTCAGTCCATTATAGTAAAATCCAGTGATTTTTTAGGAAATTTACAGGGTTGTGCAACCAATCTGGTTTTAGAACATTTTATCACCCCAGAAAGATCCTCATTGTCCATTTGCAGTCAATACCTGTTCCTACTCCCAGCTGCATGCAAGAAACTACTATTCTGCTTTGGATATGTCGTTTATAAATATTTTACATAGATAGAATCATGCAATATGTAGCCTTTTGCATCTGACTTCTTTCACTTAGTGTAAAATATTCTTGAAGTTCATCTATGTTGTAATATGCATCCACAGTTTCTTCCTTTTCATTGCGTTTACCAGTTGTCTGATAGACATTTGGATTGCTTCTAGTTTGGGTGTATTATTTTGAATTTTCAATATGGTAACATTATTTAATATATTTTTTAATGTTAAAAAACCCTTATATTCTGTTGCACTGCCTTTTTTGGGTTTGGTCATGAAGATTATCTTGGACTCTTAACATAAGTTTGGAAATGTATGGAATGATTTTATGAAATAATCCTGATATGATTTTGAAAGTTTGGTAGAAATTGCCTGTGCATAATAGGTGCCATTTTGTTTGGGGAAAGTTTTTGTACTACTGAATTAATTTGTTTTATGGTTATAAAACCAGATACAACAATTCTAAGTCACAATTGGTAAATTACATTTTTTTTTCCAAGGATCCTATTTGTTCATCATATCTAAGTTTCCGAATGTATCTGTGTCTAGTTGTTCTTTTTTTTTTTTCTTTTTTTTTTTTCCAGATGCAGTTTTGCTTTGTCACCCAGGCTAGAGTGCAGTGGCACAATCTTAGCTCACTGCTACCTCTGCCTCCTGGGTTCAAGTCATTCTCCTGCCTCAGCTGCCTGAGTAGCTGGGGTTACAACTGCACACCACAACACCTGGCTAATTTTTGTATTTTTAGTAGAGATGGGGTTTTACCATGTTGACCAGGCCGATCTCAAACTCCTGACCTCAGATGATCCACCTGTCTCCGTCTCCCAAAGTTCCGGTATTACAGGCGTGAGCCACCGTGCCCAGCCGGTGACAAGTTGTTCTTACCTTTATATGTGAGATGTTTTTGTCCCTTGTTTTCATTTGTATTTTAATTTTCATTCCTATTATATATATATATATTTGTTGATAAATCTCAGCAGATATTTATTTCATTGCTATTTCTAAGGAAACAGCTTTTTGTTGAATAGTGGCCTCTGCAATTTTCTCTATAGTTTGTTATGACTTCAGTAATTTCTACCCCTTGTTCTTTCTTCCTTCTAGCTCATTTATGCTTATATTGATATTTTTGTGGCTTATTTATTTTTTTAGAGACAGAGTCTTGCTCTTTTGCCCAGGCTGGAGTGTCGTGGCCTGACCATAGTTCACTGCAGCCTCTAACTCTTGGGCTCAAGTGATCCTCCTACCTTAGCCTCCAAAGTAACTGAAACTACAGGCACAAGCCACCATGCCTGGCTAATTTTTTAAAATTATTTTTTGTAGAGACAAGGTCTTGCTATGTTGCCCAGTCTGGTTTTGAACTTCTGGCCTCAAGTGATCCTCCTGTGTTGGCCTCCCAAAGTATTAGCATTACAAGCATAAGCCACCATACCCAGCCTGTTACTTCTTCAATTAGCCTTATACCTCATTAATATGCAATCTTTATTTTTTCTAATATAGCATGTAAAATTAAACATACACCTTAACTGCATCTCAAGGATTTTAATATGTACTGATTTTATTATGATTCAGTTCTAAGTGTTTTTAAATTTTTATTATGATTTTTAATCCATAAATTACAGTTGTTCCTGTCTTTGTGGGGTTGGTTCAAGGCCTCTCTCCTTCCCACCTTCCCATACCAAAGTCCACAAATGCTGAAGTCCCTTATAAAAAATGGCATCATATTAGAAAATAATGTACACACATCTTCCTGTATACTTTAAATCATCTCTAGATTTCTTATAATACCTAATACAATGTAAATGCTATTTAAATAGTTGTTATGCTGTATTTTTATTTGAATTACTTCTTATTGTTCCTTTTTTGTTTTATTTTTAAAGAATATTTTCTATCCACAGTTGATTAAATCCACAGATGTGGAACTCACAGGTAAGGACGGCTCACTGTGTATACTTTGAGTATTAAATTTTGTGAAATAACAATTGTTATTTTCTCTGATTTTTTTCTTCTTAACATTGATCACCATCAGACACACTATGTATTTTATTTATTTACTTTACTTCTTGTCTGTCTCCCCCAGGAGAATGCAAGTGCCCTTGGAAGGATTTTTTGTCTGTTTTATTCACTGTGCTATCATTCTCGGTGCCTAAAGAAGTGTCCAGCATATAATAGGTTTTGATAAATATTTATTGAATGATGACATATGAAATATATTGGACTTTCCTCTACGGCCTAGAACATGAGTCAGATTTTTCTGTAAAGGTTCACATAGTAAATATATCAGGCTTTGTGGACCACATGTGGTTTCTGTCATACATTTTCTTTTTGAAAAAAATTTACAATCCATTAAAAATGTAAAAAAAAAAAAAAAAAAAAAAGGTTTTAATTTGAGGGTCATACTCAAACAGGCCATGAGCTGGATTAGGTATGTCAGCCATAATTTGCTGATCCTTGGCCTAGAATATGGTCAACTCTTAAGACTATTCAATAAATCCTAGAAAATATTAATCTCTAGTTTTGAAGATCAGGTTTCTATACTTATGTACATTACAAGCTTGTTAATTGTACTATTCAAAGCTCCTAATTTGTTGTAATAGATTTACCTCTTAATTAGTGAGAATGCTATTTCTAAATCTCCTACTAAAATTATAGATTTGTTCATTTCTTCTTACAGTCATATCAATCTTTGATTGTCTAATAATATCTTTTTAAATAGTGTTTCTGATAAATCTTGTAAACAGTATATAGTTCTACTGTTTTGTTTTTTTCCTGAATAATCTAATCTCCTGACAATCTCTGTATTTTAACCAGGGAAATTAGTCTTTTTATACTTATTGTGATAATTGAGGTAGCTAAACTATATGTCTTTTCTTTACATTTTTATTTTCTCTTTTTTCCAGTCTTATGTCTTTCCTTTGGATTCACTGAATATCCGTGACCCTATTCTGTTCAATTCAAACTTAAAATTCATTTTATAATTTCAGTGTTTACTAGACTTTACAGATTATTTTAATCTCCTTGTAAACAATATAAAGGCTTTAAAATGCTTCAACTTAGATCATCTACCTTTCAGCTTACCTGCTATGGTATTCTGTTTATTTGTTGTATCTAATTTGTTTAATGCCAAATTTAATGTTTAATGTATATTATTTTATACAGTCATGTTCATTTACACTTACTGATTTCTCCTTTGTTATCACCAAGCTTTCTTATATTACAAACCTTCTTTCTGATATTATTTCAATTGTGTTTCTCTCTGAATGCGTGCTATATTAGGAAGAACTTGTTGATTATAAACTTACCCAATTTTTGTTAATCTGAAATCATGCTATTTTATTCTTGCTCTTAAAAGATAACTTTTCTGCATACACAAATATGTATTGAGAGTTATTTTTTCTAAGCATGTTTCTTCCACACAGCATTTACTGTTGCCTCTGTCAGTTGCCAGAGGGTAGTTCCAAAAGAGAAATCATTTTTATTTCTATGCTAAGGGTTTGAACCACAAAGCCACAGAAGCAATGTCAATAGTTACAAATTCTCAGGAAGAATTGTGAGTTTTAGTTCTACTTTCATTTTCCATTTGTAGTAGTCACGGATATAGCCAGGTTTTATGACATCTGTCCTTGCTGGCAGGTGGTTTTTGTTCCTGGACCACTCTTTCACCACGAATGTAACCTTCTTAGGGTCTAACTTTATGCAGACATCTCAGATTCAAATGTATCCTTGCCCAGTTTCAAGTTCTAGTCTTGCATTTGCTCTTGTGGCTATTAATCCTCACAATGCCTTCAAGTCATCCTGAGCCTCAGCTCTTACCACTCCTACCACTCCTCTTTCTGCTCCTAGTCTTTTTTTAAAAAAAACAAAACAATACAAAAGAAAAACAAAAACCTTGGGATCTCCTTTACTTTCCTGAAAGCACAGCCAGTCATTCAAACGCCCGTTGTTATTCAGCTTCTGGGTAGTTTTCAGCTGTAAGACTCTTCATGACATCTAGTCCCTTCTATTGTTGGAACAGTAATCTGTATTTTATCTTCTCTATTTTATTTCTAAGATGGTTTTTAATTAACCCCATGAAGCCATTTTAATATAATACTATATCAATAGATTGATTTTCATCTTATCAACATCTAAAAAGCACTTTTGTTTCAACCTGAATTCAGGATTAAATGACAAACTGCAGGGAGAGATAAATTCAATAAAGAATCTTATTTTGATTTTGACTTTTTGATTCTTCTGAATGTTGAGTGATTAATTACATGCTTTGTTTACACATTGATGAGGAAACTCTTCATTTCTGCATCTACGTAGAAATTAAGTATAGCTGACAGGTTGCAGAGACAAGCATTCTAAACTGGATTTTCTTCTTTCATTGAATATACCTTTGTCTCTTGAGAAAATAAAATGTAAATTAGTGAGATAATACAGCTGAACCAGCATCCAGATGGTGTTTTTTAAAAGAAAATTGTAATTTACTGTATTTTTCTTCTCTTCTATACTAAGCCATATGCTTATTACAGCTTCTTTGTATATTTACTAGTAGCCCACTTAGAATGGCAGTGTGTATGAATATCATGAGATTCCTCTTGATCTAAGATCAGAAGAAACACATGGAGATTTTAACTAGAGTTAATAGTACATGAACACTTTTAACCAGTGTGTAGGAGGTAATATTTTATTAATTATACTATATTATATTACATTATTATATGTTATTACATTATAATTATTTATTAATAAATTTCATATTATATAAATATAACTCAAATTATCATACTATAATTATATAATTTGATTTAGGTCCAGTTTGTACTATTCCCAAAAGACCTGTAAATGACATTTTTTACTGAGCATATATGTTCTCAGTTGTATTAATCATTTTCAGATTTATCTAAGTTAATTCTTGTTACAGCCAGCTGGAGATTAGTCCCATTGTATATATGTAGAAACTGAGACTCAGAGAGGTGAACTGACATGTCAGATCCACATGGCAAAGAGGCAAAACCAGGATTTAAAGGTGAATTATCTAATAAAAACTTCTGCTGCTCCTTACACCTTATGACATTTTTGTCCATTGTATAGCAGTGTGCATGTGCATGCATATGTGTGTGTCATCCACTCCTTGATCCATGTCAACTTCCTGCAAAACTTCTCTCTCTCTAGTAAGGAAAATAATCAAAATAATTTACAAAGATAGGTTCTGGACACATGGAATTAGCTATCATCTGCTCAAATTAAGCATAGATAATTGACTAATTGTTCCTGAAATTATTGCAGATCAGTTACTAATAATTTATGTATCCAGAAAAATGGACCCAATTTCAATTACATATTTAAAAAACACTATCAGATCAAGGAATATAATGGGTTAAGTCACTTGTTCTATTGATATTTTCTCCTTACCCAAACCGAAAAGCACTGGGGGCAGGTAGTGGGGAGAAGATATGGGTGGAAGGGTGAAGGTAAATGGGATCATGTCTATTTTTCTCCTGTTTATGCCTGCCATAGAATAGGAGGTCATTAATTTTTTGAATAAATAAATGATTCATAGGTGTGACACTAAAGGAGGTCTTATAAAAAGTAGGGTCCAAACACAAATATGACTAGTACTTCTTCAGAAAATATGTGTTCTCTATTATACTCTCCAAATAAATCAAACTTGAAAAGTTGCTGAAATTTCAATAGAGTGGTTTCTACGATGCTCTTAGTTGAAACTTTGGAATTGTTGAAACTTTGGAATTGTTGTCTTTGCCCTCATATCAAATTGAAACTTTTGGAATTGTTGAAACTTTTGGAATTGTTAAACTTTTGGAAACTTTTGGAATTGTTAAACTTTTGGAATTGTTGAAACTTTTGGAATTGTTAATTGAAACTTTTGGAATTGTTGAAACTTCGGAATTGTTGCCTTTGCCCTCATATCAAATCGCTATGATAGTTCACCATTTCTTGTACCAGAATCTCTCTTGCACTAGTCCTCTTACTCCACTCCACTGCCAGTGCCCAAGCTTAGAGGTTTCTCTTCTTAATGCTCTCCTGGATGATTGTAAAAGCCTCCTTATTCTCACTGTCCCATCTTTTTCAACCACTTTCAACACACCCTGGCCAAATATTAAGGGGTTCCAATTGTCTCTGAAATACAGTTTGAACTTTACAAGAGTATCCAGTGACTTTCCATGCCCTATCGCCATTTACATTTCTAACATAACTCTTACCTGCATCTGTCATGAGCCTTTTGTTCCTATTAAGCCATTGGGCTTAGTCTCTGAGAACATTCTAAGCAGTTCTCATTTATTTTATTTTCCTGAAATACCTCTCCTTCCTCAATATTTTCCTGGGAAAGTCAACTCAAATGCCCCAAGATACAACCTTTCCCACTGCTCTGAGAATTTAGCATCTTCCTCTCCTGCTCTCCAACAATGCCTTGCTTGTACTTTACTAGGCTAATAGTGCATATTTTTATTGTGTGGGTGTGACCATGCATGTGTGTGTGCCCATGCGTGTGTGTGTGTGTATGCCCGTGTATGTGTGTTATAACTCCTCTACTAGATTATAAACTCCCTTAGGATAAGGGAACTAGACTGTCCAGTGCTGTGCATGGCAGGAAAAAACTCATTCTCCTATATCAACCAAGCAACCAATCAATCAATCTCCTTACATAATTAGAGTTTGTGAAAGAAATGATTGTCTGCGCCTTCCATTTGGTCTTCCCCAAAATAAAGCAAACCATATTTTTATTCTTATCTTCCAAAAAAAGTGGATTACAAAATAACCCTTAACTTTATCCTCTGTCAAATAGTATATTTCAATCACTCTAGTTCTACATCAGCTTATAGAGTTGCATATTTTTGAAAAACCAAGATAGAAAATCCCAAGAGTCTCGATTGAACTCTTATTTCTACAAAAATTCCAGAGACTCATATGTTTGACAAAACTGGCTACACACAAAGAGAGGGAAAAAAAGGTAGAGAATGAACCAAAATCAGAAGAAAATAGGGGAGAAGGGTTTTCCTAAAGGTCATACTTTCGTCATATAACAAAAGACACATTTTTCCCCCAATGGCTTTACCCTTTGTGTTTTATGAAAAATAGGAGAAAAATGAGATTCTAGAAAAGATTTTTTTTGTATTCTATGATTAATAGGGTTTGAAACATAATAAAATTATGTTACAAGTACAGTTTGAATATTGCATTCAATCTCTCTCTATATATACATTAAAAAGGAAAAAGAAAGTTCCTCTTTAACTTTGTGGGTAGAAACATAATGTGTTGCAGATAGTGGCCTATGCATTTGAGGGAGAAAAAATACATTGGATTGGCAAGAAATGGAGATTAAAGGAAAAGAACAGAATCATGGTCAACATCTTCAGATTTCCTGGTGATAAATGTGTATTCAATACATAACTCCTTGTCATCCTGTAACTGAGACATCAAAGCTCTTGAGTTACTTTATATTCCATTAGTGTCTATTTTGCAGTCTACTCAACAAGTTAATGATCTTATCATAGGATTTATGAATTATGGACTCAGGTAAACAGAGAAACCAGTAGCTATCCTTCAAGAAAATGACGAATATTGCAGGAACTGAGTATGAGATTTTCATTTGCTTTGCAAACAGGTGACAAAGGGCCAAGGACATCTATTAAAATGAACTCAGCACAAACGCAAATTGAAGATAATATCATTGACCTCCTAATCTCTCTATTTTCACTACCACACTTCTGCTGTGGTAGAGTTAAAAGATTTGTACTTGAAAGACCCTATTTGAATTTAGCCTGCCTTTTACTAAAATTCGAGGTGTGTGAAAAGAACAGAGTTTCTCTGTGAAATTCAATTTTCTCACCTGTAAAATCAGGAAAAAAAAAATGTTAACTATCACTTGAGGATTTTGTAGGGATAAGATGGGAAACACATATGCAAAAACATTTTCTAAATAGTGTGAATGCTGATTACTATTATTATTACTACTGCTATTGGTATTATTACAATCATAATTATTGTCTTATTATTTTTATTATTTTTAACAAAGAGGAAGAGATGCCTATTTGAAGAGTTTTAGAAAAGAAACCTGCAAGGTGAAAGCCACATGTTTCAAAAACATATCCATTTGAAGCCATTTCCACAAAGGTGGAGAATATCCTCTATTATGTGTCACTGCTAAGGGAGCTTGGCGTGATTCAAACTAGAGTGATAAAACACCTCCATTTATTTCATAATGGGAACTACACATTATGTGTTGCTAATGGGAGGGGTGGTGGGGGCACAGGGAGAGTTGCCACACTCCAAGTGGTAATTGAAGAGAATTTAATGAGGGGGCTATTTTCAAAGGTGTAAAATGGTAAAGCACCCTGAGGTTCATAGCAATGGGGAGCCTTGGCCACCTGTGGGCCTGACAGGGCAATGGGAGAAAGTGGTTATTAGAGCCCAGTGAGAAATATGGCTGGGAAAGAGGGCTGCTTCTAGAGAGGGATACAGCCACCACTAACTAGCATGTGCAGGTGCAATAATAAACACCTTGACCGCTCTCTTGTCCTGTACTCAGATTTCCTGCCAGTGCCCACCATTGATTGGCTGGGGTAGCCCAGGTGATGCAATTCAGAGAGATCAGTGTGTCAAAGGGTGAAGAATGGATTAGGGGTCAATTGGAAACTATTCAGGACACTAACTTAAATGCTATTAGTCAACACTAGCTGTTGAGCTTATAGAAAGAGAATAAATCATCAAAACACACACTTGCAAAAGAAGCAACTAATCAAAACACACTTACTAAATGAAAGAACCATTCAATGTTAACTGCACAAACACAACAAGTTCACATAACCATTTTTATGGGCTGAATGCCTGTGTCTTCCCTAAATTCATATGTCAAAGCTCCAGCCCCCAATGTGATGGTATTTAGAGGTGGAGCCCGGGGGGAGGGGTTAATTAGATTTAGATGAGGTCACGAAAGCATGACCCTCATGATGGGATTAGTGCCCTTCTCTCTGAGAGCATGCACCAGAGAAAAGGCATTGTGAGTGCACAAAGAGAAGGAGGCTGTATCCAATCCCAGAGAGCAGTTCCTCACTAGATGCTGAGTCTGTTGGCATCTTAATGTTGGACTTCCCAGCCTCCAGAACCCTGAAAAATAAATGTCCATTGTTTAAGCCACCCAGTCTGTGGCATTTTGTTAGAGAAGCCAGATCTGACTAAGTCACCTTTTTCAAAATGTGACTAAATAATGGTAAAAGATAATAGTAATAGACTAGGAAACTGGAACTTATTTGACCAGCTTAGTGCTGAAATCACGTAAAACTCACAACAGGAAAAAGTTAATCTGATACAGATTTAATGATGAAATTTTTTAATTTTTACTTTTAAAGTTTAATTTTGCTGCCAGGGTCCAGAGAAAAGCAGGAGGAAAAAAGCATTTGTATGAATGGCTTAGCTAATACAGGTATGGCTAGTGAGTCAAATCTAGGTTTTCTGAGGGTCTGCTAAGAGGAAAGAATTAGAAGGAAAAGAAGTGGAACAGGAAACCACTTATTTCCTCTGAAGACACTTGACTTCCCATTCTCTCCCCCAGGCACTCTATTCCCCTCTCCTGGAAAAATAGGAAGAAAGCTGAAATGAATCACCCAAGCCTAGGGTGGTTGTTCCAGAAATTCTGTATAGGATGGGCTTAGGGAAGGAGATCTGGTAGAAAGGGATACTTGGGTAATTAACTTGAAGGTACAAAGCACTACAAGTTTTATCGAAGAGTGTCTTAAACTGGGGTGAGTCAAGGGGATACGTGATACTTATTACAAGTCAATGAGAGATAAAGTGACCAGTCTTTCCTAAAAAGAAAACTAAAGGGGAAGAAAAGTGGATTACCATTAAGAAAGCTACTGCTTCTATTACTAAGATGAAAAGCAATAATCTTACATTTTTAAATCTTTTTTTCTAAGTCACTGATGACTTCAATCAAAGTAAAGTGAAAAGCTGAGCAGTGAGCTAGTGGGTACCCTGATGGTCAACCTGAGAAATAAAGGACAAGGGATTTTTACTATAGGATGCAGTCTCCCAACCCAGGACGTCTCTTGCCTAATCCTTCATATCCTTGCCATCACTTCTTTAGTCATATCTCAGAGCGAAGGTAAGAAAAAAGGAAATTGCAGATTTGCAAGTGAGATAAGGTTAACAACTTGGACCTTATTGCACCTGTGTAAGTACCATCATCTGGAAATTTTATCAAAGCAGCAAATGTCACACCTTACCACCTAAGGGTAAAGGAAATGCATTATTTAAAACCCACACACCAGGATGTCTGACTCAGAGTTGACTAGCATTGCTGGTAACTCATAGAAGCAAAGCACCAGCTTTGCAAAATCAAAACTGAGACACGCTAAAAGCCATTGGGTCGTTTTATGTTTTTTTTTTTTCTTTTTTTTCTTTTTTTTTTTTTCTATTCCTCATGTACTAAATGAAAATGCTAGATCTAAATACAGAGATTATAGTTCTAAGGAAGATCACCACCTACGTCTCTTTTTTGCCATTTATTTGTTGGTTCAGTTATTCATTCAATAGATTAATACCAAGAACTGTTTTAAGTACTTGGGATCCCCAGTGGGGATAAAACCACTGTTCTTACACTCAGGGAGCTCCTGGTCTAACGAAGAAAGAGAGATACATGACAGGCTCAGAGATTACCCTCCAGCACAATGGAATCTCAAAAGAGGGTCACCTCACTGAGCCTGGTGTCACTAGGAAGAGTCAGTAAGTTCCTGAAGAAGATGAATATGAAGAAAGAAAAGGAAAAGAGAAGTTTCCCAAGTAAAGAGTAGCATGGTGGGCAGTTCAGGTGTAGGGGGCAGGCTAAGGAAAATCATAGAGAAACAGACAGGGTGTTAGGGATGCTCCAAGCCTGTGGGTCCCACTAGACTATAAAGGGCAAGAGAGAGCAGTGAGAAATGAGGCTGGAAGGGAGGCAAGGGCCAGATGAGAGCAAACTGCATGGCAGACAGGATTGCAGCCTGAAGTCTAGGTGAGTTTGAAGAGTTTTCTGTAGGGAAAGACGGGTGTCCGCAAGATCAGAATCACCTGACAAATTATATTCATTAGGCAACATCTATTGATTATCTATCTACCATGAATAGAGAACTCTACACTAACAACAGTTACCATTTTTGAGTTCTTAATATAACCCCCGGTACCCTAAACAAGATGGGTTCTTCTATATCCTTATTATCTATTGCTATTATTTTCCTTATTTCATTTTTTTTTAAATTGAAGAAACCCAAAAACATAAACTTTTAACCCATTCAGCCTAGATTTCAGCCAGAATCAGAACCTAGGGAGTTTGGCTACACATCCCACTCTTTTCCCCAGTGATCATCTTGCCTCACTCAAGTGAACCATTAGCTTTATGATTTCTAAAGACAGAAAATGCTTTCCTATATAAAAAGCCTCTTTACTTTTGAGAGTGATGCAATGGACTGAATGTTTGTGTTCTCCCAAAATTCATGGACTGCAATCCTCAGCCCCAGTGTGATCATAATAGGAGGTGAAGCCTTTGGAAAGTGATTAAGTCCTGAGGGTGGAACTGTTATGAATGGGCTTAGTGCCCCAATAACAGGGAGCCCTAGAGAACTCTCTCACTCTCTTTTCATCTTGTGAGGACACAACAAGACGGAATCTGCAAAGTGGAAGAGGGCTCTCGCTAGAACTTGAGCTTGCTGGCCCTTGATCTCAAACTTACAGACTCCAGAACTCTGAGGAGGAAATGTGTGTTGTTTATGAGTCAACCGGTATATGGTACTTTGTTAGCCCGAGCTAACCAAGACAAGTGGCATAGCTAACTCTGTGTTTAAAGTGCTAATGTCATGTGACTCATCTGACCAAAGTACGTAGAGAGCTTTCATCTGGTGCAGGAGCCAAACCTTTCTGCCCATTGTCAGCTTCTCTGCAGTCAGGCTATTTACCTCTTAGGCGGTGTATTAGACATTGGAAAATCTGTGGAAAGGTTCCTGCCAGTTCACACCTGCAAGTGCTGGTGAGGAACAAGAAAACTGAATTGCAGGGATAAGATGAGTCAGAGTGTGGCAGGGACCATACTGCTTCTTCCGTGTCCTAGGATATTTACTTTGGGCTGGAGAAATGCCGCTGGTAGAAAGTTCTGAACTCACCAGTGGAAAGTAGGATTCTTCATGGCCAGAGGTGAAAGCAGGGACTAAAGAAAGAAGCAAATTACTTGTCATCAAGTAGGGGATATTCTACTGAGCTTCAGTGAATATGGGGATCTGTGACTAAAAAACCTTTGAAAAATGTACCCTCAAACAGCAAGGGTGTCATTAACTCCAATCATTTAGGTTGTTCACAGTAAGAGGACATCCTTTGAACATTCTCTCAAAGTATAAAAAAAATCTTTGTGGAAAAATACACGTAATATACAGCTCCATGGGTTTCCACAAACCGAACACATTCTTGCAACCAGCACACAGATAAAGAAATAAGATGTGACCAATGCCCCAGAAGTCCCCCATATGCTTTCCAGGCCCTACTCACCCAACAGAGATACTACCCTACAATTCTGATTTCTGACTACATAGATTAATTTTCTTTGTTTTAAGGCTTCACATAATTGGAATCATTCCGTGTGTATTCCATATCTGGCTTCATTCATTCAACGTTATGGTTCTGAGACAGGTCCACGTTGCCATGCGGAATCATTTCATTGTTGTATGATAATTCCTTGTGAGTTCATACCTTAAGTTATTTATCTAGGAAGTTACACCGATTTTCATGGGAACTGCTATGGTGTGGACCCATTTTCAAATTACGTAGATAGAGGCAATGATTAGTCTCATGTCACCACTGGATATGGATTCCAGGGCATTGTTTCAGCCTCTTTACAATTAAAAAACAGCATACAATAATTTTGAGGCATAAAAAGGGGTAAGGAGTCCATAGAGAGACTGCTAGAAAGAATCAAAGAGGAAAAAAAATCTGTTGGAATGATAATAGTTATTTGCTTATAATTACACAAAGACCCTGGTTGGGGGAAAAAAAAAAAAGTTAACTCCGTTTTACAAACACAGAGTTCTCCTTTTCTTTATGTAAAAATAATGTTTCTCCATATTTCAAAATTTCCTATGTAAAACATTCTTCACAAAATCTGAACTTTCAATCAAATCCAGCCTATAGATGAGAGATAACGAAAATTATGCAATAGCAATTTAGCACTCAATCTCTGTCATTTCAAGATGACAGCATCATTTGAAAAAGAAAAAGTATCATGAATTAAAATTCTGAAATAAAGGCATTTGGTTCATCTTGAATATGCCATGTGGAGCTTACCACCCCCAGGGTAAGGCTCACTTTTTTCTACTCTGATTTACAGCTTGTTCTCTTGGGGGATACTCCAATTTCAAGGGCATTAAGATACGATTTATTTATATAAGGCCAATCAAGGGTTATCCTGTTCTCAAAAATTAGGGGCCAGTACTGCTCCATAAATGGAACAAAACTGTTAATCACATTAAATCGAGGCCTCAATGATTGAAACAAGTAAGGCTGCAAATCAGAATGATTAATCATGATGACAAAACCAGAAACAAATTTCTATGCTAAAGAACAGCTTATTATCACTTTTTGCTTGTCTTCTCAAGACAAATTCATAAAATTGGCATCTCAGGATGCCTCATCTTGGTCTTTCCTGGTTTCAAAACAAAAGATCATTTTCCTTTCCTCTCTTTTCTCCCAGAAACTATTACTTTTCTAAAATAAAGGAATGAAAAGTCAGGTGTACAGACGAACTTCGTCATACAAAGGAGTCAGGAAAAGAGACGGAAAATGTAAAAAACAAAACAAAAAGACTTCTTTGATGAAATCTATTTCTTTGATCACAACCTGCCTCAGTCAACGAAATACGAGGAAAGTGGAGGAGATCTTGCTCTACTATGCCCTGCTTTGATTGTGCTACTTTGGGTGAATTCTGCCTTTCGAGAAGCAAAATATGATCAAATTAGCTTTACATTGGACAAATAGTATGTTACTTTATTTGATCTCTTTACTATCTGTAAAACCGGGAAGCTAAGAATTAAAACAAGACAAGAAAACAAGGTCCTGATTTCCATTTTCACTGCTACAGTGATGATTACCAAAAGTAAATACATAAGTATCAGAACACTCAACACAGACACTCTGCACGATGCAAAGATTTCAGTAATTACCGAGATTTCTAGAAATCCTATATTCCTTATCACTAAAGCATTTCATTCTTCATGAGAAAATAGGAAAAATAAAAAATAGAAAGATTAAACAAAGAGCAGAAAATACTTATGTAGAAGACATTATCAATTTATGAAACAATCAAAAATTATTTTTGCAAGTTGCAAAATGTATCAAGCTGTATGAGATTGAAAGTTCAAAGGTTGGGAATGAATGTAACACATAAATTGTAAATGTTTTAAATCATAAATTATATTATCTGTACTTAATTACATTGTTGCTAGTGAGTCCATATTTGTAACATGCTTTATACTATTAAAATATTTATGCCTGAAAGCATTTATTATAAACAATTTTTTTGAAATTTTTCAAAACTAGTCACCACTTTCATATCAATGGTGGCGTTTCTTCAATTTTCCACTACTTAAAATTCACTTAATGAACATTAGACAGAAATGAAAACATCATCTTTTAGGTACATTTTTAAACATTAAACAGAAATTTATATAAATTTTTTTTAATTTTATTTATTTATTATTATTATTATACTTTAAGTTCTAGGGTACATGTGCATAACGTGCAGGTTTGTTACATATGTATACTTGTGCCATGTTGCTGTGCTGCACCCATCAACTCGTCAGCATTGGGAGTTATACATGATGTAAAAATTTTTTAAATAAAAAATCATTTCATATCAGTTAAAGAAAACCTGCTATTTGCACATTTTCAGTCACAATTTAAATGTCGTGGTAATGGTTACTCCCAGATGCTTCCAGTTTCACATCCCAACTTGTTTCTTTTGTTAGTCTTTATTTGTACTGTACTAGAGAAGCCCTATTTAAAATTAATTGTCATTAGGAACAGCGGCAAATGTTTCGTATTTCTTTCAAATATTTAGATGTCTTTGGAATAAAATGTTTCTGCCCAGAAAAGAAGGGTTTAGGTTATTCAGATATCAAATACATTGCTGTGGGTGTCACTTGAATAACTGCAACAAAATAAAAGTGGTCTTTATTTGTATTACTGGTGTCATATGAAAAACATGCCTTTAAAAAAAAATTGAGTGATTCATTTTTTCTCTCCTCCCTGGTGAACTTCAGTTTGGAAAAACAGAACTTTATCCTTGAAACCCCAGAAAATAAATCCCAAAGACTTACATCTATGGCTATAATTTTTTGACTACTTCTTTCATCACCAAATCAGTATCAGGAAGCATAGCGTTGACCACCAAATGTTATCTGTGAATACAGCAGTGTGAGAATTTCCTTGTTGCACATACGGTTGTGCTCCATCCGTCTTCACCCAGGGTATCTTTTCTGGGCTACATCACATACTCCAAGATAACCATTTACTGAGTTAAAAATAACTTCCATTGCTAGAGTTTGGATTTCCAGTAACAAGTAAGGCAAATAGTTGCCAGGCGCCACTCCCTCATATGTGTACCACACAAGTGCCAAATGCTGATTTACACAGACTGTGCTTAGGTACTGTGTTCTATAGGAAGTACTATACTAAGTGTAGTATATAGTATATAGTAAGAATAGCGTATAGTACTATAGTAAGCACAGTAAGTACTACAGAACAGAATATAGAATCACTCTTCCAGGACAGCCACTGCTTTTCCAGTGCAGGCAGATCCCAGGGGTGTCCATTTGGTTCAGTAATGTTGCCAAAAGTTCATTATGTTTTCCCTCTGGACATAAAATTTGTCATTAAACTTTTGGCTTGTTTTATCACCATCGCAGTCATATTGTGACATTTACCTGATTATTTTTAACAAAGAGTGCAAAGTTGAATTATGCTGCTGTGACTTTGGTGATTTCCCCACCTTCTGCAAGAAAATACATTAATTTTGATGGGGAAAGTATTATCTTACTTTCCAGAGAAATTTAATTGGTTCAACAAAAAGGTCATTGTGTTTTGTTTGAAAGCTAGAAGAAAGTTTCAAAGGTTCAAAGTCACTATGTGACAAATGTATTATAATTGGACAAGGGGTAAATATATAAAATAAAGTGTAAAAATAATTCACATCTTATTTCCAATTCAAACTTCTTTTGTGGCCGCTTGAATAAAATCATCACACTCTCCTGATATGAACAAATTCTAGTCTACATGTGCATTGGAGTCCTGACCACCAGCCACTTGCAGTTTTTACATTAATTTGAATTGTAGGCGGGGCGCAGTGGATCATTTAATTCTAACAGTTTGGGAGGTCAAGGAAGGAGGATTGCTTGAGCCCAGAAGTTTGAGACCAGCCTGGACATAAAAAGAGACCTTGTCCCTATATTAAAATTAAAAAAATATATATGGATTGTAGTATTTATATTACTAGTGTAATTACAATATTTATCCTCTGGCACTGTCCAATCTGCAGCCCACGGCCTGCATGAGGCCCAGGATGGCTTTTAATGAAGCACAACACAAATTTGTAAACTTTCTTAAAATATCATGAGGGCTTTTTTGCGATTTTTTTTTTTTTTTTTTTTTTTAGCTCATCAGCTATTGTTAGTGTTAGGGTATTTTATGTGTGGCTCAAGAGAGTTCTTTCTGTGTGGCCCAGGGAAGCCAAAAGAGTGAACACCCCTTCTGTAGTGAATGTTTTTGTGCTGGTGATCTGCTTATTGTGAATAGAGAATATGATTCATCCAAATACCAACAATAAAAAAGAAAAAAAAAAAACAGATATAAATAATTAGAAAACAATTACAGGAAATTATATATTTTGGGGGAAACTGCACCATTAACTGAATATTTGCTGAGACAACATGGCCAACACTTTGCAATGTTTTCATAGCCTTGGAGAGCATAATAGTACTTAGTAAGACTAAAAAAAATGCCTATGAAGGCATGGGCAAGGGCTTCATGTCTAAAACACCAAAAGCAATGGCAACAAAAGCCAAAATTGACAAATGGGATCTAATTAAACTAAAGACCTTCTGCACAGCAAAAGAAACTACCATCAGAGTGAACAGGTAACCTACAGAATGGGAGAAAATTTTTACAATCTACCCATCTGACAAAGGGCTAATATCCAGAATCTACAAATAAACAAATTTACAAGAAAAAATCAAACAATCCCATCAAAACTTGGGCAAAGGATATGAACAGACACTTCTCAAAAAAAGACCTTTATGCAGCCAACAGACACATGGAAAAATGCTCATCATCACTGGCCATTAGAGAAATGCAAATCAAAACCACAATGAGACACCATCTCACACCAGTCAGAATGGCAATCATTAAAAAGTCAGGAAACAACAGGTGCTGGAGAGGATGTGGAGAAATAGGAACACTCTTACAATGTTGGTGGGATTGTAAACTAGTTCAACCATTGTGGAAGACAGTGTGGTGATTCCTCAAGGATCTAGATTTAGAAACACCATTTGACCCAGCCATGCAATTACTGGGTATATACCAATTGGATTATAAATCATGCTGCTATAAAGACACATGCACACGTACGTTTATTGTGGCACTATTCACAACAGCAAAGACTTGGAACTAACCCAAATGTCCATCAATGATAGACTGGATTAAGAAAATGTGGCACATATACGCCATGGAATACTATGCAGCCATGAAAAAGGATGAGTTCATGTCCTTTGTAGGGACATGGATGCAGCTGGAAACCATCATTCTGAGAAAACTATCACAAGGACAGAAAACCAAGCACCACATGTTCTCACTCATAGATGGTAATTGAACAATGAGAACACTTGGACACAGGGTGAGGAACATCACACAGCGGGGCCTGTTGTGGGGTCGGGGGAGAGGGGAGGGATAGCATTAGGAGATACACCTAAGGTAAATGACGAGTTAATGGGTGCAGCACACCCACATGGCACATGTCTACATATGTAACAAACTGCACGTTGTCCACATGTACCCTAGAGCTTAAAGTATAATAATAAAAAAAATTAAAAAGTGGTAAAAATGGAAAATAACAAAAAAAAGCCTATGAAAACCGTAACTAAACTTATATTTCAAACTTCCAAAAATTTTGAATGTATATACATGAACAAATATTTTTCTTTTAAATTATAGGTAACCTGTGGACAGAATGATTGGTTGGTAATTTTGGGGCTTTATTTTGAGAAATACTGGTTATTCAGGCATTTGCCATCATCAAAAACCTTGATCCTCAACAAGGAGTCTTCTCAAAGTTTTAGCAACATTTTTTAGCTTGGAATTAATTTTTGTCTTCACTTTGCATGTATTTATTGAGTCTTATTAGTTACTAGATATTGTGTTAGATGCTAGGAGAGACACAAAGAATAAAAAGACATGTCCTCTGCCTTCCAGGAGTTTATAATTAGCAGGTACTACAGGTACGCACACAGTCATAATTCAAGACATTGATAGGGTTCTGCTTAAACGATAAAAATCCAGTATGCTCACAGAAAAGAAAAACTGATTATGAGAATTGGCCAGTGCTTGGTAGAACGCTGCATTTCAGGTGAACCTTAAAGGAGCCGAGAACACAAGAAGACCACGGAGAAGGAACAAGGCTTGGGAAGCACAGACTTGGTCTGGGTTTCCTGGCAGAGATGATGCAAAAGGGAGGCAAGAAACTGCAGGTCAGATCAGAGTGGCCCTTGAATGCCATGCTATGAGGCATTAATTTTTCACACAGTACGGATCTACCAAAAGTTTCTGGGAAACAGACATAAAAGTATTAGGCCTGTGATTTAAGAAAATCCTTCTGGCAGCATTGAAAAAAAAATGGGAAAGAATATTCTGAAGAAGTAGGAAAGAAAAAGGGAAAAAAAAAACATCCAGATATCCAAATCACCTCCAGGCATTAGAAAGGTATGAATTAAACATATGTGAATGTGAAGAGCAGGTATGCTTTCTGAGGTCACTTGGAATCAGAGAGAGGCAGGTAGTCCCTTCCCAGCCCCAAGCTAAGGGCAGGAAAGGAGGCGAGCTGTGTGCATGGAAGGACAGTTATGGAGCCAGATCACTTGGTTTCAAAGATACTTCTCTATATGCCAATATATAATTATATGCACTCCTTATGCAAATGCATGTATATCTGTATGTATGCATGCATGTGCCTGTATGCATGTAAATGGAATCTGGATGTATATGAACAGTGATTTACATGGACACAAATTTGGTCAGTATGGTGTATACTGCAACTAAAACCTGATTTACAAAATGTGATCCACGTAGGTAGTTACCGTCAATATGGTCTTTCATAACTGATTATGATTAATGAGGGCAGCTGAAGCATGAATTAGTTTTGAGAGAGTGTGATATATTTCAAGACCCCTAAATGAAGGCCCCTAAGGGTGCACTCTGATTCTTTTGCATAGCGGATTCCTGTTCTTCAGCAACTTGCCTCACCACTTTCGACCTTACCCGTTTTCTCCCCAGACCATGTTCCTGCCAGCTATTGCCAGCCCAGCCTAACTTCTGAAAAGAGAACATCACAGTCACAAAGTGTATTTTACTACAGGTTTGAGTGTAGAGGAGTTAAATTTATTGAATAATAAGTAAACTAATGATCTCATAAAACCAATGAGCCTCCCCGAAGGATGTCAAGTCCTCCCAAATAAAGCATTACATTATGCAAGAAATGTGCGTGCTGCTCCTCTGGCCAGCAATTTCTATCCTGTTATACATAGTATAACATTACACACACCCTTTGGAGAACTAGAGACAGGCGAAGGAAATCTCCAAATACTTTGAAGGAAATGATATTATAATGTATTGATAGGCCTTTCTCTGTGTATTTCAAATCCCCATGGCTCTCTCCATTGAAGTAGCAAGGCCCTGCTATGATAATGAACTTAGGGAAAAGTTCTTATGGTGGGATGGTTCTTAGGTGGCATGACTGGGAAACTCTTGAGAGGGAAGAAGGAGGGTCAGGACAAGTCATAACCCTGGACTCTTCTGGGCAAGCCTGGATGTACGATCTCTCTAGGTATAGAGGACTACATGGGTAAAATCTACAGAAAATTACAGCTACATTTCTTGCAAACGTCAGTTTGTGGTCTGTGTTCATTCTCACCCACATTTTTCTATACAACCATCCCTCTTAGTTATCAAATAAGAAAAAAGATAAATAGTTGGGCTTGCTGCCTCAATGGCGATACCTATCGTCAAGAATCAGTATTCAAGTGGCTCTTTTTTCAGTTGCCAACTGCATCGCAGTCTCTCTGGAGGTATTCCCTGGTCATCGGAAGGTCAGCTGCAACCCAGTCTCTATATGCCACTTGTGCTTGTCACCACCAGGTAACTGGAAATGACTATGTGTGGTGTTGTGAGCCTCCTCAGGAATTTTCCCAAACAGTCTCAGATGAGCCAAGGTATATTGACACAGCTGTTTAGTCAGACTTACCCAACACCTGCTCTCCTAGGTCCTGAACAGACAGCACTAATAATTTCAGGGTTATTGTTTTTATGAGCACCAATATTGGGCAAATCCACATGATATTTTTCTCCCAATACCTTCTGTTTGGAACCCCAAAAATAAAAACAATATTCTCTGAGCTGAGACAGCGCTTCATCCTTAGCCCATCCTAAGGTATAAGCCAGGATAATTACAGAGTGACATATGTTGATGGCAATAAAGCGGTTACGCATGTTCACTATTTGTTTTGAAGATTAACTGTCTACCACATTGTGGTATTTAAGCATGAGACCATTTCAGATTTAATGCACATTCCCCTACGTACCCCCTCCCCACCACAAAACATAGCTAAGGAAACAAATACAATTTACATGACTTACAACCATTTCACTAATATAAACAATTCTGGTGCATAACAGTTGGCACCCAAAAAGACAATTTATATACTCCCTGCTCTTCCCTGCTGCCAAATCCAGGGTGACATGTTCATTGTTTTCCTCATAAAAATTGACAATTGCTTCTGCAAGAGCAAGAACAAAGACTGACTTTTTATTTCATTTTTATAAGCATGGATGAGCAGATGATATTCACACGGGCCAAAACGAATACTAAGTTTCAGTCTGTCAGATCCCCAAATGGCAAAGACATTAAACCTCCATTTAATAGCTGCTAATGGAATCACTAGAACATTGTCAAGCTTTAGGGGTGCTTTTACAGTACAGTTCTGATATGTGCCAACTCCTTCTATGATTAGACTAAGGTTAAAGACAGATCTAAAACACTCTCCTGCTGAAACCACTGAATAATCATTAACACTTAAGTAAATGCAAATAAACAAACAAATGAAAACATTCCAGGTAATTGAAGTTCAAGTGCGATAGAAACTGAAGATAAAGCCTTTTTCTATTAAGAAATAAATGATTCATTCCAACTCACTCACAGTCCTCAATACATTAATTTTTATCACTGAGATATGACTTTATGCAAATTATGTCAAGTAATTCAGCCACTACTTTAATAACAAACTCTACATAAAACAAACACATTTAATGCCAAGCTGGCAGAGCCCCCCAATATGCACTACAACTGCAAAAATAACAACATGGAAGGTTTCTTTTTGAAGGTTGAATTATTTGAGAGAAAATTAAACCATTTCTTTTAGACCAATCTGGCTGAGCAAATAAGACTCCTGTAAAGATTGAGGAGTCTATAGCACAAGAAACACAGCATATTCATTTGGTATAGCTTCTACTCTTTGAATTTTACACTGGAGACCTAAGAAAAAGAATAGCTTAAGTCTAAAATAGTCCATTATGAGACATTTCACATGCATAAATTCTCAATATTTCATAAATACTGTAACTATGAAAAAATCATTCATGCCTTAGATTTAGAAAATGGACCCTTGTGGAATATTGCCTTTCTCAACCTCAGCAAACGTAAGTTAAATATTTATAAAACAAAATATACTGAAACGATTTCAATTCTTGAGGGGTAGAATAGACACTTTAAAGGAATCAGCGTGAAGTTAGGAGTCTTCTGTGTATTAATAGTGAATATGCATACACAAAAACTCTCTACACAAATATTAAAATTGAGAGAGTTCCTAAATTAAGATAATTTCCTAAAATTAAGTTCTAATTTTATTACATATTGGCCAGTGAGGTAGTTCATATAATTTTACCTTTTTGGGCTACATAAAAGTTTCCTTTGAGGTCTAATATATGTTTCATTTCTGTATATGGCCTAAGGTATTGCAATACAGATTGATTCTCTAGAAATAGCCATAATTCATTCCTTCATCAATCCACCCAACCATACAGCTATCAAGTTATCTATTTCCACATCTACATTTGGTTTAGCTTTTTGTTGACTTTATTGAGACCCTTTAAATTGCAACTAATTTTTTCTACATAGTCTTTTAATGGCTGACATGATGAGTTAATATCTCTTACGACCACTATATTTTTGTTAAATTCTCTTTGCATTTCCTGCAGTTGAATAATTTTTATTTTACTTCATTTTAGATATTTAGACTGTAGAGATTTATACAATTATAGTCACATTGTGAATTGCAACTTTTATAATATACTGAGTTTTTTCATCTCACTTAGCCCTTTTCTTGGTTTGGATTTAATAGTCTGAAATTAGTATCATGAATTTTAGTTTTATTTTTGTTAGTATTTGACTGTTTACCTTATTGTTCAATTTTAATTCAATGAGTAACATCTTTAGAATTATTTCTTGTACATAGTATATATAGATAGGATTTCTTTTTTCATGTAGTAACTCAATATATGAGTATTGTTGTCATTTATATTACATATATATCATTATCTTAAGAAGTACTAAACATTCATATTCATTGATATAACACATGCAATCAACTTCTTATATTTTACATTCTAAATGTAATGTTTCTTTCATTTTAAAGCTTCTACATGGATTGCCTCTTTATGTGATGCATACATGTTTTCCCCTTGGTGATTTGCAAGTTTTAAAGTCTGTTTTTAGTCATTCTATTCTACACAGTCTTCTAGATCAATGTCTAAAAAGAGAGTTGAGCAATTTAATCTTCCATTATCAAGATTCTATCTCTCAACATTTTTAACAATAATTTTGTATGTTGTCAAAATTTACAATATTTACTTCCTATAATCCTCAATCTCATGATCGTTTAATTTCCATCTATACTTAAATGATATCAATGATTATTCTGCCCTTTACCACTATTTCCCCATGTAATCCCCTGTTTTATCATTAAATAATCTGTTTCTGCTTTTGAGCTTGTGGTGTAAGTGACTTGTTTATTTTTCTCACCAAATCCTGAAAAATTTCATCTTTATATTAAGTTGGTGCAAAAGTAATTGTGGTTTTTGCCATTAATACTTGAAATTTAATGGCTTAATAAAGGTGTGTTTTAGTGTTACTCATTTATACCCGCATTTTTCTCCCCGGAAACATAGTGTGTCCTTGTTTCTACAGATTTAGTTCTTCATTGATTCCCCACATTTTGTTCTCTTAATTTGCCTGTTATTAGTCTCCATGTCAACCACGATACACTTGGGCAGGTTAATCTAGAACTTCAATGTGCATGATTAGGATACGGGTCGATTCTCCTTGATTCCCTTTTTACCTTAGCTGAGATTTCGCTTCCTCTATAAGCTACAATTTGAGTTCTACTTATACCGGGGGTCATTTGTCAAGGGGGAGTGCTTGGGCTTTGGCAGGGTCTTGGTTAGTGTTTTGGAGCTTTGCCATCTCCTCTCTGGTTTTGTAATTATTTTATGCCAAGGTCTGCTTCACTTTATTGGGAATCAATTCAGTGCCTGTGGCTTCAGAAAGTTTCCCTTACTCAGCCTAGGGCCTCTGAGCCTCTACTTCCATGAGGAGTACCTCAGGAGATTTATTTAACCCAATTAGCTGCTCTCTTCCTCAGATATAATAGAGATAAGGCGTTAAGGCAATAGGCAGGTTGAAGGCAGTTCCTAGGGATTCTAGTACATACTTCCCTACACATTCCAACTCTTTGTCCCATTTTCCTCTTTTGTTTTCTGATCAATTACAACCTTGTTTATTGCAAAAGTTAATTAGCTTTGAGTGTATTTGGTCATTCTGTTTTTTATCCCTCACTTTCATGCCCTCATGGAGACATCAAGGTGGAAAAATTATTACTCTCTTGTGAGCAGGAAGACTACCACCCTTATGGAAATGTCCCTGTTCTTTCTCTCCGGCTGCCCCACTAGCTTCTCTACAGTTGGGATGAGAGTAGGGTGTTTTCAGGATTTCATTTGTTTATATCTCCCCTATTTGGTTTATGCAGAGAGCAACTAAATGCACATGTGCTATTACCAAAGCCAGACATGCAGACTCTGGGACTTAGATCTGCTTCCTTTGCTAGATAGTAGTATTTTGTTCTCATTGATGATTGGGAGTTTTCTCCTCCTTGGACTAGATAGATGGATGGGTGGATGAATGAATGAAGAATGGTCAGCGCTGATTTTTAATTTTATATTGTTCATGCCATTGGGTTAAGAGGGAACAATATTTTGAGATTCAGCTTCATTTTGCTATTTTAAACAAGGCAATCTTGTTCACAATTATTAACTTACCCATGATATACTTTTGGAAGTGTTATTTAAAACACAATATGGATCCTGCATAATTTATTTTAATTACATTAATTTTCAATGTAAAATGGGAATAAAACTGAAACTGGAGGTGGGTGACCAGGAAGCACAGGGACAAGAGAAGAACAGATGTGGATCATCCTAAGAACATCTACCCCTCTACTGCTTTCTGCTCCTCTTCACAAGCCAGAAATTAATCTCTATGAACTCTGCCCACCTGGGTGACTCACATTATCCAAGGTACCCATAGAAACGCAACAAAAGCAACCAGGAGGCAGGGGCAGAAAATGCTAAAAGCCATTTAGGTTTAGCATCTGTTTCACCAAGTTTATTCTGCCTTCTGGACAACAAAAGCCTGTTTTCCATAAATTAAAGCTACAAGCAAAGAAGCAACCATAGTATTCAGTCATAAGGGAGAGCAAAGGATTGACACTCAGCAAAGCTTGCTTTAGGGATTTATTCTGAATAAAAACAACTTGGAATGATTAAACACAGTTGTTATATAAAATCTAAATGTTTTCAAGCCACAATTATGCAAGAAAAATTACTTTTAGATTCATTTAAGTAGTCTATTCTTCAGTGCATTTAAAATAGGGATAGAAAAGTTCAATACAATTTTCAGGAATCTTTCTACTGTGTTAAATGAGCCATGCCATGTAAATCTGTGCAAGGAATTGGGGTGAGTGTGAGGGATAAAGAAATAAAATTCCTTTCTGTTAGTTCCAGTTTGCCCATTAGCTAGACCACTGGAATGGTATTTCTAAGGATTCCAGAATTAAAAAAAAATTATTTAGGAACTGAATGAAGTCTCTCTAAACAAGGTAACAGTGCATTTCTAAGGATGATAAGTATAATACAATGTATATCTTCATATATTTCCAGTTTCTTCCATTCACATATTAAACACATATTTTAGCTTTTAAAAATTTTTCCTAAATAAATTATGTTAAATTAGTAAGTCAATTCATTTAACCAATTATTTTTCTAACAAAAACATAAATACATAATTTGACTCTGATGACTTTGTCTCTTTTTTAAATGTTAAAACAAAGTAGAAGAGAAAAACTGATTTACAAAATATACTAAAAAAGAAAGTTATATATTCTCCACTCTTCCAAACGCCCAACTCCATAAACCAACAAGAAAGAAGCGTTAAAATGAGTATAAACTATTTATGCTAATGGTGATTTTATTTTGTAATCCTCTCTCTGATTAAGCACTTTTCAATGACATGGCAATCAAAAAGTAGATGAAAAGAAGCACAAACCCCAGATACAAACTAACCATCCTTCAAAGGCTGTGCAGTTTAAAAGACTACACATGAAAAAGAATATGTGGGTGAATCTATGTTAACAGAGGGAAAGGGACATAGTCCTAATTACCCTAACAGTTCAAATGCATCATCATTGTTCAGAATCAAATTCAAACCTAACTTTGCCTTAGAATAATTACTTTCAAAAACAAATGATAATGTATATATAATTCTTGTACGTAACCTGAGCCTATTGGCCCTCATAGTTAGAATTTCTTTAGGGGAAAATTGTAATATATGATGAAAGTAGCTTGATCCTACCTCAGAGTATTGAAATACAATTCTCTCATATTTCATAAAGTTGTCTCTATTGTTTGTGTGATGGGAAGAAAAGGTCTGTCCAGGGAAAATACTAAAGAACTCATATAATAAAACATAATTTAATCTTTCAAGTAATGAAAATATTACAAGTTTTAGTCTCCTACTGTCTTTCTAGGTTAACACAGACATTCAAGTAATGGAAAGTTGGAAGGGACACATTTTTCTATTGATAGAAAGAAACAATTCTTGAAAATACCAGCCATCATATGGTAGGACTTAAAACCACCTACTGTAAAAACAAGATTAAAAAATATACATGACTTCATTCCTCCATTGTTCCCGCTTTCTCTGTTCTAAAAACATACAGGTATTCTTAGAGCTAAAACACCTGCCTCTTTTTAAAACTACCCTTGAAAGAAAAATTGGAAGGTTAAATGTTGGACACCCTACTTCAGTTAAAAGATATGGTGAGTAGGCGACTCTAACCACTAAGCAGAGCCCATCCAGCCCACGTAAAGCAATTCCTAAAGACTTTTAGGCTTTACTGAGAAAACTAGAAAGAAGACAACAATAAGCAACATTCTAGAAGAAGCAGTGTGTTCTAATAATAAATACCTAAATTTATAAATTAATGTAAGTCGAGGGAGGTTGGTGGGTTAGTTGTCCTCTAAGATGACCCCTAATTATCCCCACCCTCTGTAATTCACACCTCTATGTAGTCTCCTTCCACAACGCACCAGCATTGGTCTGGATGACCAACAGAATATTGCAAGAAGTCATGGTATGTTACCTGTGAGAAAAAGTTGTAAAAGACATTGTAGCTGCCACATTGGTTGTGCACCCTCTCCCATCCACCTCCCTTTCCCTCTTCACTTATTGGAAAGAAACCAGTTGCCAAGTGGTGAGAAGCCTTACTCAGAGGTCCATACGGAGAAGAACTGAAGTCTCCTATAAACAACCACATGAGTAAGCCTGGAAAAAGATCCTCCAGCTTCAACCAAATATTCACATGACAGATGCGCCAGTCAACAGCTTGACTGAATCTCATAAGAGAGGTTATAAGCCAGAATCACTCACCTAAGGTGTTCTTAAATTCCTGAATGCCAAAAAATGTATGAGATAATAAATATTGTTTTCAGCAACTAAGTTTGAGAGTAATTTGTTATGCAGCAACAGATAACTAATGCAATTTGCTTTCTAGAATATGATTTAGATAATGTTTTTTTTATTACTCTGGAATAGTTTGGGTTGATCCTGAGGTTATCTATGTAAGTCTTACTGTCTTCTTTCTAGCATTTATTTCTTTTGCACTAGTCACTTCTTCTACTGCACTCTGATGAAAGGGTGGGCTAGGATCTTTGGTTGAAGAGTTATTTCCTGATTGGGAACCAAATCAGAAAACTTTTCTGCTTTACCAAGACGCTTGCCATGTAATACATAAAAGCATTCCCTTTGGAAACAAAAAAGGCTTTAAAACCAAGAGTGTGGCAGTGGGAGTGATTTGTCCTAGGTGTAGGTAATAAGGGAATTTGTTGTATACAGAAAATTAGAAATAATAAAACTAAAAAAATTTGATCTGCTTTTTATTGTCAACATGTGCTGTAATTCAAAATGTCAGTTATAGACTATTCTTCTTACTAAAACATTTTGTTGACTTAATTTCTAAACAACTGTAGCAGATACTAAGCTTCAACTTAGATTTTTTTTTAAAATTATCCTTTTATTTTACAAGTTAATTCATAGAAGTCCCAATTATACAGCTGGCCCAAGGCACATGAGGACTCAGTTACATGCATTTGTTTTGAGAGTAAGTTCACAATTCTTTGTAATTATTCAAGCTTGTTACAGGCATAGTTTTTGTCTGCGTGGTACTACATCTCTTCTCTTGTAATCAGAAGACTCTTAGTGAACAATAATAGCCTCTGAGTTTACAGACAAATAAGTAGACTTTGAGCTACTTCAGTTATGTCATTATTTGAATTCTTGCATTTTTAAATAGTGCTCGATATTTAAAAGAGTGAACTACTGTAAGCTGCAAGATTTTCATAATTTTGATAAAAATGCAAATTTTAGTAAATCATAAAATAATTTGTAAAATTTTAAATTTATGATTTATTAAAAAGTGGTTCACTTTTTCTAAACTAAAGAATAAATAAAACACCTCACACCTACTAGGGTGGCTATAATCAAACAAGCAAAAAGTACAAGTGTTGGCAACCATGTGGACAAATTGGAACTTGCATACGTTACTGCTGCTGATGCACCTACTGTGAAAACCTGTTTAGTAGCTCCTTACAAATTCAAACATAAAATTACTATGTGAGCCGGCAATTCTATTCCTAGGTGTATATGCAGGAATACTGAAAACATATGTTCACACAAAAGCTTGTACACAAATATTTATAGCAGAACTATTCATAAGAGCAAAAAAAAAAAAATTGAAACAACCCAAATGTTCAACAATTGATAAATGGATATACAAAATGTACTACATCCATACTATGGAATATTTTAATTCACTCATAAAAAGGAATGAAGTACTGATACACGCTACAACATAGATGAATCTTGAAAATATTATGTTAAGTTAAAGAAAACAGACACAAAGGCCACATATTGTAGGGCTGCATTTATATGAAGTGTCCAGGATAGGCAAATTTAGAGAGACAGAAAGTAGTCTGCCAGCTGACAGGTGGGAAGAGAAGTGAGGAATGAATATGAGAGGGTATGAGGTTTATTTTAGAGAATGATTCAAGTTCTGGAATTCAATAGTGGTAACAGTTTCATAACCTTTTTAATGTAAAAAAACACTGAATTATACACTTGAATATTACCATACGTAAATTACATCTCCATTAAGAAGAAAAGAGAAAATACTGGTTATTACTGATTATTACAGTAAATTATTTTATCTTCTAGAGGAAAGCATAATAAAAGTGATCCACTCAAGGTGTCAAATACATAAAATATAACATTGCTAATGTAACCCCTACTCTCCTCAGCAGGAATGTTCCCAAACTTTCTTCTTGGTGACATAGATTCACTATGATAAGTACTTGATAAATGTTGGTCGAATGAATGAATAAATAAATGAATGAGTGGAATTCCCATATTTGTCCAATCTAATCATATAAAATCTTCATCTTAATCCCTACTTTTAGGATATGGGCATATAGTTTAGAGATACCTGGTAAACTACTGCTTTTCTGCTCAGTCAGGGTTATTTTGAGGAATGTGTTTGTTTTGGGGAAGAGAGTTTAAGGCCATATTTAGGAATTACTTTGTTTAACCCACTCATTGGTACTAGTCCCAAAGGAAAATAAAAGATTTTCCAAATAAGAGTCTCCTATAGTGCCATGCAGCCAATGAGAACTTAATATATATAGGGATTAAATTCAATAAGTTTATACACAGCTATTTAATTTTAAAACTTTCTACAATCAAAATTACAAGTATTTCACAAAAGCGGTATAATAATGAAAGGTGGAAAACCACATGATTTAGCCAAATAATTTCCACTTCACTCACAGAATTACCTTCCTATCGGCCAACTCTAATGGCACCCTAATCAATGATTAGCTTACTGCAATTCTACTTGAAAATTAGGATGAATAACAAAATATAATGAACTTGTGTTTTTCAAATCACACTTACAGCATGACTTTACTCAATACTCATTCATTTCTCCACAAAAAAAGAAATCAGAATATACATAGGACACTTCTCTCCTAGAAAGAACCTAGCTTTTTCAATACAAAGAAAGCCAGAGAAGTAAAAAGCAAAGAAATGAGATGGGGGAAGGACATAATTTCAATAATGACTGATATCCTAAAGAATTGGAAGAAATATAAAAATAAAAACATATGCTATACAATTATATTTAGGTTACCACTTTCATAGAAAAAAGATAAGAAGAGATATCTCAAAAATTTCCTTAAACATTATATAAAGTATAACTAGTAATAAGGGAGCTATATGCAGCTTATTATTGAGTGTTTTCCTGTTTTCAGAAGTAATTTGATAAAACGCACAGCGTGACTGTTTTATTTTGGTTGGCTATATATAGTTTCCCTTAATCTATATGCATTTCATAGAAGATAAAGGTTTTCTAGTCTAATAAACAGATAACCAAATGACTTTTATTACTATCTTACAGCTTGTAATTTTATCTTTGCCTTTATTTTTTTAGGAAAAAAAAACTAGAAAATTAAATGTGCAGGCTTAAAAGTTTAAAGAAAATCTTTAAATAACATATCTGGTAATGACTTACTTTCCTATAGTATAAAATCTCACACTCTAGCATTTTTTAAATTATTCAGTTCTTTTGACTGGATAGTTTTACTTTTCGTTCTCCACTGCCACTTATATGCAGTCTTACTAGCTAAGTAAATGGTTGTAATTTCAGTGGCATCAAAAAGATCAAAGAGAGAAGAAAAGTACCCCCAAACTGAAATAAGAAGAAAATTTAATGACAATTCAGTGTATAAATAAAAGTGAATCAAACACAGAAAATAATCAATAGAATGAATATACTCATGGAAATATCTATAGTCATGGAAATATCTAACTTCCAAATCTTTTTTTTTTTTTTTTTTATGGTTCAGATGTGAAAAGCTGAGAGTCACAAAGTTTTACATAATGAACTAGCATCTCAGATGGATATTTAGGAACACAGGAAAGCACATTTTATGGCATGTGTGAGTGCCAGTGCACACACATATACATTTGTATGTGTGTCATGGTTGCAAGCACGAATGGACAGAAATAAAGTTTAAACAGAAATGTTATGTCAAGCATTGATTAGAAATCTTTATGTTGCAAGCAGCAGAAAATGTGATTCAAACTGACTTGAACAATGAAAGGAATTTATTGTTAAAGTAACTTAAATGTCTGAAGTGACACTGTCCAATAGAAATATAATGTGAGCCACACACGTGATTTCAATTTTTAGTAGCCACATTTAAAAAATAAAATGAAATAAGTGCAATGAACTTCATGTATTTTACTTATCATAATATATCTAAAATATTAACCTTTAAACATGTAATCAATATAAAAAGGGATTAATGAGACATTCTACATTATTATTATATACTGTCTTCAAAATTCAATGTGTATTGTGTACTTAAAATGCATCTCACTTTAAACTAGCCAAATTTTACTTGCTCAGTATCCACAGGAAGCTAGTGGCCACAGTATTGAACATAATAGGTCTAGAAATAGAACAGGACTTGGGCAAGTGTTGATGTAGCAGCTCTATGCTATCATCAAAGACAAAATTTCTTCCTTCTGGTCTCTTTACTATCCTTAGGGTTTCCTTCTTCTTAAGGGGGCTTTCCACATCCCCAAGATGGCAGCCTACAGCTTCCAAGAGCTGCAGCTTGGTGTCCATGTCTAGCAGGAAAGGAAAATCTCTTCAGCTATGATCCCCAGAAAACATTTCAAGTTTCTTTGGTCCAAACCGGGTCATATGTGGCTACTGAACACTAAAAAAGTAGTTATTGTTACTGAAAAACTAAATTTTTCATCAATTTAAATGTAAACTTATAGAACCATATGGCTTGGGCTACCCTATTGAGCAGCACAGCCCTAAATTACTGTCATGGATTCAACATAAACATGATATTCCCTAACCACACTTGTTAAGAGTATCAACAGGTGGGTCATAATTTGGCTGGGTCATATTAGTTCTTGCTGTAGAGGCAAAGACTTTTTTACCCTAGTTATTTACTCAGTGGATAAACCTCAAGTGTGTCTTTGCAGTTCAGAGACTAAGATCAGGAAACCGTGCTTTTCCCCCTCCATGAGGCAAGGAGTGCACATCATTAAATCCTGTTTAGTTTGGGGGTAGAGGTGAAAGTGCTGTCTTGCTGCCAGAGGAGTAATGAGAGACATGTATAGAATGCATTTGGGTATAAAGCTCTACACTAACGAAAAAGAATAAAAACCTGAATCAAATAATGAATACCATTGCCACTGTAAGCTTCGGTTGACTAAGAGGATTACACCTTAAGTAAAAAATAAAACAAAACAGTTATTTCTATCCTCTAATGCTATTTAATCAAATAATTCCTAAGCAAGTGTAGAAATACCTCTCTGTTGACTTTTCATGCCCGTGGATAGTCCAAAATGTCAAGGCAACAAATATTCCACTTGGTAAATTTGCCACAGTGGGCATGTTCCTGAATAACTTTCCTTGTAATGCAGCACAGGAAACAACTGGCTTCATTCCCAAAGTTCACTCAGGCTCATCCCTCACTGCTAGTGAGGGCACCAATAATGGTGGAATGTGTCTTCAAACAAACAGCAATACATCCAGATGATAGGGAAAATTGTATTACAGAACCTAATGTCCGTGAACCAATAACCATTTCAAAACGTTTTAATGCCAGGGTCACAAAGAAGCTTATTCCATTGAAAGAAAAGAGGAGAACTAGCTTGCAAGGAGACCTAAATGTTCTCTCATCATTTAATTTGTTTTAGCATGAAGAAAATATTATTTTTAAATGACCATTAATGTGTTAAGAAAGGCAAATTAAAAAAATGGGAAACTGATAAATACAAATAATAGTGTATCTATATATGTAGCTTGGAGTATTAGAAATTAGGTACGTTTGAGTAACTCCCTACCCCCGCCTGCAAATTTATTTCTTCTTTGTAAGGAAAATAAAAATCAATGACAGCATTTAACCTGATGTAGCAACATCCTAACCTAAGTATCATAAATCATCTTTTGAAGTCATCATCCTAGTTTCAGAAATTTCACCATTTTGAACCCTTATTTCTTTTCTCTTTTGAAGAATGCCAAACATGTTCAACTCCTCCTGGCTTTCAAATTCACCTAGAAGACTTTCTCAATGGAACGAAAACATAAAGTAATTTTATGTGTAAAATGGAGATAAATAACAAACAGGCTGTGGTAAGGATTTAAAAAGATAATAGATGCCAAACACCTAAGAAAACTTAGCCTAGACATAGAGTAGACTCCAGGGTGCTACACCTGTTCAACTGAGCTGACCTACCCGGCTCCTTAGGGCTCTTTCTTTCTTTCTTTCTTTCTTTCTTTCTTTCTTTCTTTCTGTCTTTCTGTCTTTCTGTCTTTCTGTCTTTCTGTCTTTCTGTCTTTCTGCCTTTCTGTCTTTTCTTTTCTTTCTTTCCTTTTTTTTTTTTTTTGACAGAGTTTCACTCTTGTTACTTAGGCTGGAGTGCAGTGGTGTGATCTCGGCTCACTGCAACCTCCGCCTCCTGGGTTCAAGCGATTCTCCCGCCTCAGCCTCCCAAATGGCTGGGACTACAGGTATTCACCACCATGTCCCGCTCATTTTTGTATTTGTTCATAGAGACGGGGTTTCTCTGTGTTGGCCAGGCTGGTCTCGAACTCCTGACCTCAGGTGATCCACCCGCCTTGGCTTCCCAAAGTGCTGGGATTACAGGCGTGAGCCACTGCGCCCAGCCTGGACATTTTCTTAAAACAAAAATAAGTTGTAAGCACTACCTACCCTGTACTTCATGCATTATGTCTTTTCCAAAAGATAGAAGTGATATAACTGGTTTTAGTTTTAAACAGTATCTTTTACTTTCTTTGTAGAACAGTTGTATCAAATGGAATTGACAAACAGAAAAAGAAGAAAACATGCAGGCAATGGAGAAATGGAAAAGAGAGGCCAAAGTGGAGACAGAAACAGACCAAAAGGATCAATATCAGCAGTCCTGGCTTTCAGACGGTGCTTCTGGATATAGGAATAGTGTTATCGGTTGACAGCAAACAACGCATCAAAGACCACCTAAAAGAGGGTAGGCAACATTGTTAAGTGTTACAGGTGTTAAAGAAGACACGGTCTGAAGAAAGTTCACTAGAGTAGGTTATCAAGGGTTTCTACCACTTCAGAAAGAAACAAGACTGTAAAAGAGTTAATAAATGAATGCAGTGAGTGCATTGGTCAGAGAATACAAATTTATTTTTAGATGATTAGCAAAGGGCAGAAAGAAAGATGGAACAGGAACATGAAGGGATAAAAGTCTAACAATTGATTAAACACGGTTTTAATCCTTATCTTAATATACTGTCTGTGTACAGAACAAAACTGACCATGTTTCAGCCCCTTCAGGGAACTAGTTGAATAAGGGAGCATTTGCAAAGCACACCTTACCAAATATTGTACATCACACAAGATAATTCACGATGACTATATGTAGAGTGCTGGCTTTAAATAAAACACATATAAAAATAAATAAAGTAGGGGAGCAGACTCTGTGTATTTGTTCATTTGTTCAGTCTGTTGGTTTTCCTCACTGCAGTCTCGGATAACGTTCACAATGAATTTTGTCAAAAAGTGACATCACAACTCCTACGAAAGAAAATAGTAATGTGCGTGTGCGCATATGCACAGACATGCACACATGCATGAGTGCATACACACACACACACACAGACACACACACACACTCCCCCTTAGAAATTCAATCTAAGACAGAGTATGCTGACAACAAAGAATAACATGTACCATCATTTCAAACTGATTGGTGACAACGAATCATGCTCATATCTTTACTTTTCTTGCTGAGCTCTAAAGCAAGCAAACCATTCTTAATTTAGTATGTGTCTGTCATTAAAACAAATCTAAAATGCAAGCAGCAGCAACTTTATTAGTGCTTACTGATCCTAGGGGTGATAAATACGTTTGTTTACTTACTTACATGTGCAAGCGAAACTGCTGGCAAAAGAGCAAATGCTCAGACTGCTAAGTAGATAAAATTCACATTAAATATGAAGTCGTGGTATAATCCAAGTAATTGTTAGAATCTATACCAGCAATGGTCACTTTCTGTGACACCAAGGACCCCACTGTCAACCTGTGAGAAACCTCAAGGTCATGGATAATTTCCATTAGTCTGCATATATTAGCATATGCTTTGTATAAAAGTACTTCAAGGCCGGGCGCGGTGGCTCGAGCCTGTAATCCCAGCACTTTGGGAGGCCGAGACGGGCGGATCACGAGGTCAGAAGATCGAGACCATCCTGGTTAACATGGTGAAACCACGTCTCCACTAAAAAATACAAAAAAAGAAACAAAAACAAAAAACTAACTGGGCGAGGTGGCGGGCGCCTGTAGTCCCAGCTACTCGGGAGGCTGAGGCAGGAGAATGGCGTAAACCCGGGAGGCGGAGCTTGCAGTGAGCTGAGATCCGGCCACTGCACTCCAGCCTGGGAGACAGAGCAAGACTCCATCTCAAAAAAAAAAAAAAAAAAAAAAAGTACTTCAAAATTTTAGTTTCCCAAATATTAACTTAGGGCTCTGTGTCATTGTCTGACATTTGCCTAACATATCAGAACATGTCATTTATTCTTGAGTTTTGATTCCTTCTCTGAAAAACTGCTATATATGTTTGGTCACAATGGGTAGAATGAGTTCTAAGATGTCTCCCCACGGGACATGACTGGCTAGAAGCATTAATCTTTAATCTCCTTTCTTTCTTTTTTTTTGTCTCTGTAATGTGCTTGTTAGCCATGTAGTTGAATTGAAGTGAGGATAACATCACTGCAATCTTTTCCTGTGGGATGCTGTGTCATCCTCACTACTATGTCTGTTGACACTACTATGTCTAAAATCACAGTCCTGTTTGCACCTCTGTACAACAGCAGAGTCAGCTAGGTGTAGATGTACACACTCCATAAATTGTTTCATTGGCAAGGGAAGATGAGCTTTTGTAAATAGGAAGAAAAATATAAGCACAATGCAGAAGAAGCTGACAAAAACCTTTAACCCAAGGAAAAGACACATCATAAAGGAGAGAAGGGTGGGAAACAGTGAAACTAGATAGGCAAAACTTACGAAATAAGCTGGCAAGAAACCACTCCTCTTGAAGTATCAATTCCTATGGGCCAATAATGGTTTCCAAATGGTACAAACGGATGAAATATTCCCAGGTCTTCCAATTTTTATAGGCAACAGAGGATATTAATTACTCTAGTTCCTAAGGATTTTAAAAATTGGCAGCCTTTCATATAGGGTAGAGTTTGATGCACATACACACATACATACATGCTTCACGCCAAATCTGTTTTACATTTTCTCCATGCCCAGAATGAAAATGTGGATGCTCTCTCATGGCAGTGAACACTGCTCAAACAAATAAAAAATAATCTGTGCCAATAATTAAGCTATCCTGTTTGATAAATGCAATGCAAAATTCTCTCTGGAAGTGGCTGCATTTCCAACAAAGTATAAAAGCTGGTGTAAACACAGGAGGAAGTTAATTTTTTAAAAAGTAAATTTTATCAACAGTCTTGAAGAAAAGCACACCATAGTCCCTCAGAAAGCAAAATGCATTTCAAATATATTTGATTTGTTCTACAACCTAAACCCTCCATAGAGTGAATGTCTGAAGACCATACTACTACTCTATAAGAGAAAAAGAGTATCTCAGAACTGATTTCCTTTGAAACTGAGGGCATATGCTTTAAGGAGAATTCTCATTGGTTTAGTAAATGCTGGATACAGTCAGGGTTCAGTGTTCCAACAAAATCCAGTCAGTAATAGTTTCAGTCAAGAGCTCACTTTAGGCTGGGCATGGTGGCTCATGCTTGCACTCCCATCACTTTGGGAGGCCGAGGCAGGTGGTCAAGAGATCAAGACCATCCTGGCCAACATGGTGAAAACCTGTCTCTCTACTAAAAATACAAAAAATAGCTGGGCATGGTGGCGGGCACCTGTAATCCCAGCTACTTGGGAGGCTTAGGCAGGAGAATTGCTTAAATCTGGGAGGTGGAGGTTGCAGTGAGCCGAGGTCGTAACACTGCACTCCAGCCTGGAGACAGAGTGAGACTCTGGCTCAAAAAATAAATAAATAAATAAATAAATTTTTTAAAGCTCACTTTAGATGTACTGCTTGGCTTAAGAAGTAGGATTTAAATTAACAGGTTTTTGGGATGGTAATTCTGGAAAGGTAGCTAGACCTTACACTAGAATATCTTCAATTCTGATGCACTGTAAAAAGGTACCCATCAATCCTGAGAGACCTAGGAGTTTGAGTTGGCATATCTTTCAGTGCCACAAAAAAATAAAACACATACTCTTTGGAGTGATTTCAGATTCCTGTGGGGAAAAAACAAACAAAAAACACTGACTGATTCTTTACCAAAGTTTCATTCTAGAGGTCCTGATTCTGGAGATAAATAGGAGCAAAGGGCTACAAAGCAACAATTTCAGATCTCCAAGCACAAAATATCATCATTCCATTGATAAGATAGATGCATTAAATCTATGGAGCCAATGCACAGGGAAAGATAATGGCGAACTGTCAAGGGTATTCCAGCAAGTTGTCCAAATATTGAATGAGAGTGCATATAACAATCCTAAGCTAAATGCAATCTATTTCTGTTCCTTTTAGATCCTTAATACTTCAGTCATAATACATGCTATGACTCAATCAAACCTCTACTGGAAAATTGGAATGGGAGAGACAATGAGTTTTTCCGTGAAGAAACAATCTGACAAAAAAGTCAAGGATTGTCCATTTGAAATCGTGATATTTCCTGAGCTCTAAGATTCATTTCATTTTCATCTACTCTAGAATGTATGTAAAAGAGAGGAAAATCTTGTAAAGGACCATGTTCAGTTTTGTGTTTCAGAGGAAACATCATACAAACACCAACTCATTTCTTCTAACAATCCCAAAACAAAATCTCAATTATGTTTTTTAGGAAAATTGACAAAATAATGCTTAATAAAGAAGCTAAAATTGGCCCTAGAGCAAAGCAAAACCCACTGCACTTTCAAAAATCTACTATTCAGTTATTGACTTTTTTCCAAATATTTTCTCCGCATTATTTTCTTTACACCATGATTCATCCACTCTCACGGACACAAATTTTACCTCAAACTTGTTCCCAACTTTAACAATGTTGAATGTTGTTTATTAAGGCATTAGCAAAGGACTTGTCAAGACAGTTTTAACATGGTCATTCTTAGGACTACAGTGAAAAATACCTTAATTACAATTCAATAAATTAAACTAAGAAAAAAATGCTTTATCACACTTGACATGCTGTCATGAACAGCGCAATAAAAGTATCAACAGTCTTATTTTAACTTCTTTAAAAAGAATATACAATTGACCCTTGAACAACACAGGGGTTAGGGACACCAATACCCTGTACAGTCAACAATCCGAGTATAAGTTTTGACTTCCCAGAAACTTAGCTACTAATAGCCTGCTGTTGACCAGAAGCTTTATGGATAACATAAACATTCAATTTACACATATTGTGTACAGTTATGTATTATATACTGTATTCTTATAATAAAGTCAGCTAGAGAAAAGAAGCAGTTATTAAGAAAATAATAAGAAATAGAAAATATATTTACTTTTTTATTGAGATGGGGTTTCCGCTCTTGTTGCCCAGGATGGAGTGCAGTGGCGCAATCTTGGCTCACCACAACCTCCGCCTCCTGGGTTCAAGTGATTCCCCTGCCTCAGCCTCCCAAGTAGCTGGGATTACAGGCAGATGCCACCATGCCTGGCTAATTTTTTTTATATTTTTAGTACAGATGGGATTTCTCCATGTTGGTCAGGCTGGACTCAAACTCCCAACCTCAAGTGATCTGCCCACTTCGGTCTCCCAAAGTGCTGGGATTACAGGCATGAGCCACCGCGCTCAGCCTATTTACTATTTCTAATGTTGAAGTGGGTGAGTAAAAAGGTCTTCATCCTCATTGTCTTCACGTTGAGTAGGTTGAAGAGGAGGAGGAACAAGAGGGACTGGTCTTATCATCTCAGAGGTGAACAGACAGGAGAAAGTTCACATATAAGTGAACTCACACAGTGCAAATAGGTGTTGGTCAAGGGTCAACTGTAATCTGAATTTTTGTATATTCTGACAAGATACAAGAGGGAGAAACTTCATAACACTTTTCACATAGGCTTTTACCAGGAAGGAAAGAAGGTTTGTATATCAAGAAGTGAGTCAAAAATTGTAATTGTAACAGTGGAATTGTACTTTTCTCCACCTTTCAATTCTTATTTTTAATTTTATTCTAGAGCTCTTACTTCTTTCAAGATTCCTCCTTTGTCTTTGATGTTTCCAGCCAGGAAATAGAAGTCTTTACACACTCACTTTGAAGATCAAGAAAACCTGCACCTCAAACTGATCTTTCTTTTCCTTCTAAGAAATTAGAAAATTTACTGCTGGGAGCCATTCTGTACTCTTTATTTTCCTAGTTAAAAAAAAATTATGTTTTCATCCCTACATACAGTATACATCTTCCGATTTATCCTAAGTCTAAAGATGTCTTTATGAGACTTAACCAAAAAATGTAGTCTTTAAAATTAAGAAGGTAACTTGACCATTTTCATGTATCATTTCCAGACTTCTGATTCTAAAATCCTATCATTTCAATTATCAAAATTCTCCTTGAAACCTTGCATGTTTAGGGAACACTTAGTGATGAGAAAAGTCTTTTAGAAAGAAGAGCATAGGCCGGATACAGTGGCTAACACCGGTAATCCCAATATTTTGGGAGGCTGAGTTAGGAGGATCACTTGAGGCCAGGAGTTCAAGACTAGCCTTGGCAACATAGGAAGACCCCATCTCTACCAAAAAAAAAAAAAAAAAAAATACAGCTGGACATGGTGGTGCACACCTGTTACCCCAGCTACTTGGGAGGCTGAGGCAGGAGAATGAACCCAGGGGAGGGAGACAGGAGTAAGCCAAGATAGTGCCACTGCACTCCAGCCTGGGCAACAAAGTAAGATCCCATCAAACAGAATTAAAAAAGAAAGAATAAAGACCATAATACAACCCAGAGAGACAAAAAAAAAAAAAAAAAAAAAAACATATGAGGTGATTACAACAGGGCTTTATGTTTCAATTTGAATTTTTTGACTGCAACAAAGAGAACAAATTCGGATTAATTTCAGCAGAAGAGGAATTCATTTGAAGAATCTAGTGGAGCTCACAGAATAAAAGAGGAAGTTAGGGAATAGGAATTGGCAAAGATAGGTGGTAGGAACTCTCTAGGAGAATTGGTAGCAAGAGTGTTTCAGG
The DNA here is from genome assembly GCF_024542745.1 of Macaca thibetana thibetana. Lineage (NCBI taxonomy): Eukaryota > Metazoa > Chordata > Mammalia > Primates > Cercopithecidae > Macaca > Macaca thibetana. Next base: position 83,808,855 of record NC_065587.1, on the reverse strand, counting down.
GCAACACGGCGGGGATCAGTCAGCTCCAAACACATACAGCCTCTTTCGAATTCTTCTTAAGATTTGGATTCCTGGAGAGAAAGATCTGATTGGCCTAGTTTGGGTCATGTGTTGTTCTACTCACTGGGGGAAACCAGGACATCTTGATTGATGGTCTCATCAGACGGAATCCACAGAACAAGAAAACAGGTAAAAAGGCAAAATAAAGATGAAAGGAACAAGCAGGGAAAGAGAAGGTAATACTAAAGGTGTGTTTGATTGTATTAGTTTTCTATTGCTGGGTGACAAATGACCACAAATATAGAAACTTAGAAAAACACATTTTGTATGTCTTGGTTTCCATGGATCAGAAGTCTGGGCATGGCTTAACTGGATTCAATCAAGGTGTCAGCCAAGCTGTGTTCCTTTCTGGAACTTGGAGTTCTCTTCCAAGCTCACATGACTGTCAGCAAAGCAGAGTCCTTTGGGGTTGTAAGACTGACTGATATCGTCACTTTCTTGTTGGCTACCAACCAAGAACTACTCTCACCTCCTTAGTTTGCCCATTCCTTGGCATTCCCCTGTCATAATATGGCAGCTTCACGACCATCTTCCAGCTGGCTAAGATGAAGTCTGATATAACATAACCTAATCAAGAGTGACTATCCCATGACCTTTCCCATATTCTATTAACTAGCAGCAAGTCACGGGTTTTGCCCGAACTCAAGAGGAGGGGATTACAAAAGAGCCCTGTTCATTCTGGATCAGGTTACAATGTGTCTACCACATTGATGTTCATTGTGAAAATGAGACAGAGGTCTGATGCAGGACGGCTAACCCCACAACTGTGGTCCTGAGGAAGATGGACATTCATTCCTCTCAAAGCCAGCCTTCTCCATCCCATGAGTCACCATTTCATGAATTCTTGGATAATGGTGACCGCTGACTTTGGGGTGGAGGTAGGCCTGCCAGACTTCAAAGATTAGGCACCAGCTTTAGCAACTTTAGGCATAGCTGTGGCCTTTTTATGCTTCTCTAGGAATTACACTAGCAGTCCTGAAAGAAGAGGAAAGATCTCCAAATGGAGTCATCCCATTTGGAATAATTTGGTGATTTCCCCCTTCAAATGAAATCATTTGGAGCTATCCTGTTCCATAAAAATAAAAAGAACAACTGAAAAACCCCTCCAACACACACACACACACACACACAAACACACACATGCTTCAAGACTATACAACCCCATAACTATCCGGAAGTTTTTTGTTCAACTCCTAGTGAAACTTTGCATGGAAGAAACAGGCAAAACCCACAAAGTGATGAACAAATGACACTTTGTGTTGGAGGGGAGGCTTTCTGAGTCTGGAGCAGATTAGACACACAATTCTCAACAATAATACTCATCATTAAACATGCTGTGGTGTGCCTGATGGAAAACAAAAGCAACTTGTTTTACACATAGTTGAGTTTCTAAATACTGACATTATGTCATTTGTTTTGACACCTCAAAAACATTGACATTTCATCATATTTCAAGTGTTCTGAATAAGTTAAACATGCCCCTTTATTCCATATAACTTTTAAGCAGCAGAGGAAGCATATCATTTGTAAGGGCTCACGAACCATATGACATACATGTGTGTTAAACCAATACACAATAAAAGCATCAGATCAGCTACATATGGCATTGTTACACCAGCAGTGCTGTTTTCCCAGCTAGTTCATCATTCCAAGGCAACTTGGATATGGACAAAAAAAGCACAGAAACGTAAAAGGTGTCGTTGCTTTGGGGGAAAAAAAGTATGGCATTTCCTCAAAAAGTTAAAAATAGAGTTATATGATTCATCAATTCCACTTCTGGGCATATTCTCAAAAGAATTGAAAGCAGGAACTCAAACAGATATTTGTACACTCTTGTTCGTAGAAACACTGGTGATAGCCAGAAAGAACAACTCAAGTGTTCATTGATAGATGAATGGATAAGCAAAATGTGATATAAATACACACAAACACACACACACAGTGAAACATTATCCAGCCTGGAAAAAGAAGGAAATTCTGACACATGCTACAATATGGACAGATAAAATGATTCCACTTATATGACATACCTAGAGCAGTGAAATTCATAGAGACAGAAAGCAGAATGGTAGTATCCAGGGGATAGGTGGAGAGATTAAGGAAGAGTTATTGCTTAATGAGTACAGCGTTTTAATTTAGGAAGATAGAAGTTCTGGAGATGGATGGTGGTGGCCGCACTATAGTGTGAATGTACTTGATGCCACAAAATTGTACACTTAAAATTGAATAAAATGGTAAATTTTTGTTACATGTGTTTAACCACAATAATTTTTTTTAAGATCACAGGGCTTGATGTCAAATTTACTGAGTTCCAGTCTGGGTTTTACCATTTCTTAGTTGTATAATCTCACTGCATTTTTTTTTTTCTTAACAGTAAAATGAACATAAAATGACCAACCTTCCTAATGAAGTAGTGAGAAATTAAAATCTGGAACTTGAAAAAGGCCTCAAGACAATCAAATAAGAGTTCACTAGGTGATAAGAAAAATTTCCAATGCATTATTAAAATTAGAAGAGTTGCCCATTTCAGAGGCTCAGCCTTCATCAAGATTTCTCAGCCTCTTTAGAGGCTAATCGATCTATCCAGTGGCCTGATTTTGAAGTCCTTCAATGCTTTATGTCTAAGCCAAGTTCCTTCCTTTTATACTTCTGAATCCTCTTAACATCAGCCGTGCAATGATTAAGAAGACATATTTGTTCAAATCACAGATAAGAGAAATCCCGTCAGGGTCTCTGCAACAATGAATAGACTAAGAGAGCAATAAAACAAAATCTTTCAGTCATATCCCAGTTCTCACACTGGTGCCAGATTCCACCCAGAAAACAATAAAGGAGTTGTATGTATCAGGTTTCAATATGGTCAAATCCTGGCCCTGTGAACTCTGGGGTGTATTTTAACATCTCCCTTTGACCTGTGTTCAGTACACAGCACAAATATTAATGAAGGAGGAAGCCATCTCTTTGAGTTTTCAAGAGCTTGTATTAGGCAGGGGCTGAGTGGAGGTGTCCTAAGAGCACCTGGCATCTGACAGTTCAAAGGCTTGCTAGAGCTGGGCACCTCCCAGTTAGGGGTTTCCTGCAGAGCTGGCCTGCCCTGCCAGGGTGGGCTTGCTCCTTGCCTAAGTTCACTGAAAGTTTTACAAGTTGTCCTCTCTAAAACAAAACCTGCAGTGAAAACAGTGATACTTGTATGTGATGCCCACCTAATTTCTCTGGTATCTTCCAAAGTGCATAACGAAAATGGAAACTGTCTTCCCAGTCAAGTCTGGAAAGGACCAAACATATTCCAGACCCAGATTGCACTTCTAATATTCTAATATTCCAGCATTCAAATTCTGCAGTAGTTATCATGGATTTACCTCAACCACAGAACTTTTAAATAAGTTTTAAATACTATATTTAAAAATAATAATAGAAAATACACTAGAGAGACATGTGCAGTGGCTCATCCCTGTAATCCCAGCACTTTGGGAGGCAAAGGCGGGCGGATCATGAGGTCAGGAGTTCAAGACCAGCCTGGCCAACATGGTGAAACCCCAACTCTACTAAGACTACAAAAATTAGCTGGGGGTGGTGCAGGCACCTGTAATCCCAGCTGCTTGGGAGGCTAAGGCAGGAGAATCACTTGAACTGAGGCAGCAGAGGTTGCAGTGAGCCGAGATTGTGCCACTGCACCCCAACCTGGGTGACACAGTGAGACTCCATCACACACACACACACACAAATACACTAGAGAAGTAAAAAATATCTGAAATACAGCAGACTTAAGATTGATGATATGTGTGAGTCAAATACCTTGCCAAGTGAGTCTGGGAAAGTTATTTCAATACTCTGTGGCTCTGTGACTTCTCAAAAATGGGTAAAATGGCTTACTTCATAGAATAATTGTGAGGATTAAATAAGCATTGGATGTAGGTGCTGAGCAGTGTCCAGCACATAGTAAGTAATCAATAAATGGTGGTTGTTTTCTTAGAATAATGGTATATGCTACGGAAAAAGCCAATGGAGTTTCAGTATTGGTGGCAGCAATGGAACTGGCTCTCAGCCCTAGGGAGGTACATTTCCCACCCAAACCCAACTACAAGCTGCTGGAAAGCACACAGGAGGGGTTGATGGATGCCTCTCCCCTCCATGTTCAGAGACATGCATAGTCCCTCACAGAAGGAGAATCGGGCCACATGTTATGTCCTCATATTTCCTTCTGTTGCATGTACTGCGTGAAGGGCAAGAACATGCCACAGGATTGCCATCATACTTTTTGGTTTTCCACAAAATATATGAAAATAGAAATAGCCCAGTATTCACAAACACTTACTTTGAGGACAGGAGTCTGGTCACACAGATGCTGTGACTTTGCCCTATTTCTAAACCTCTTCTTCCCGCTTCTGTCCTTCATCTTCTCTCTCCCCTCGCCCAGCCTCTGTCTCAGGTATTGCCTCTAGTATTAGAATTAATTTGTCATACTGTATGACAATAATTTGATTTTGCCTTTTCTCCCCCACATAGATCTTTACTCGTCTTAATGTCCCCAGTTCCAGTGCAGGGCACCCGACGGGCCCTCGACAAAAGTTAATTAAACATGATTGAAGAAAGCAAGGAAGAAATGGTCTATTTCATTTCTTCATCCAAAAGAACCAACAGATCTCCTCAAATTCTTTCTAGCCTCTCCTTAGACACCATTGCACAGGAGCATTGACAAGATGAACCCAGGGCACACACATTACTCCCTAAAAGTAAATTAAATGATAGCACTTGGAGGCTGCACTCACTCACTCAGGCCACTTAGAATGGTATTTTGTAATTTTCCATACTTTGAGTTCTCTGGCAGGAAAACTACATACAGTCTAAGTCTTAACCATCATCATGCTCCTTGTACATTCTGAAGATATTTATTTCTGCTCTCCGAGAACCTATTATCACAAACTGCACTTGCATTTCTGCTCTCCAATCTCCCAAACACAAAACGGCTCCCAGAGAACAAGAAGGGTTTTCGCCTTTGTGAAAAATATTATTCATGCTAAATTCCTTTTGGAATTTTGGCATATTTGATTTAAACAAATGCTTGACTTTTCTGAATGATTGAGTATTCTGATTTTTCCCTCCAAAAGTAGGTCAACTGCAAAGTTCCTGAGTGCATTCAACAGGTGATTGCGCACGTATTTATGCAAATATTCAGTCGTTTTCGGCTCAGAACATTTTGTACTCAAGGTTACTCTCTTAAGATTCATTTTATTTGTTCAGCCGCTTTTTCTAATCCCCTACCTTAGCATTGTGAACTCTGCCACTTATTTCACAGTCTCTGCCTCTACAAATGACATATCCCATTTTGTCTGCAAGTGTCTTTTCTTTCTTGGGCACGGTCAGGTGGAGGAGCCCTGCCATCTCTTTAGCTTCCCACCTCTTCCACATTAAGCACTGTTGGCGACCCTTTAAAAATAACTGATTGGACAACCTGCATCCTGTCAAGTTGTTTTCCCAATAGATATCTAGGTAATTAAAATTTTTTAGTATATTTAGGTCTTACTACTTGAGTAGTTCTTCTGATTGTTAAGGAGACATTTTATCCACCTCATTAAAGTTTTAGAAGACTCTGATCACAGAGTTCCTCACAGTGAACATCCAGGAATCTATCATTTTTACTCTTTTGAATCCAAGTATGAGCTATGTCAAGTGCCAGCAATGGTTTTTCTATAAAGGACCATATAGTAAATATTTTTGACTGTGAACCAGATGGTCTCTGTCACGACTACTCAACTCTGTTGAAGCATACAAGAAGTCATAGGCAATATGAAAGTGAATGGGTGTGGCTGAATGCCAATCAACCTTTACTAGCAAAAGAGGAAGTGGAATTACTTTGGCCTACAGGCTTTAGTTGGCTGATCCTTGATCTATGTAATCACTGTGGTAATAACTGTGCAGATCTGGACTGTGGAGCAGACACGTCTGGGATGAGGTCCTGGTTCTGTCACTCACTAGTTGTGTTATTTCAGGCTAACTCTCTAACTTTCCTGAACCTCACTTTCCTCCTCTGTCCTATCTTACAGACCCAGAGAAGGACAGAAAAAGATCAATCACGGTGAGACTATCACTCTTCTCTGAGGGAGTTTGGGGTTCTGTGAAAGAGATTTACTTAGAGCATTACATCATTTGAACTGTGCTTCAAAAAAGTTCTCTGGTTCAAAATAAAGGTAATAGATTTAATATCCTTACTAAACAAAAAGATATTCAATAAGATCGTGTAGTAGAATCAGTGAAAAATGATAAAACTCTGAACTAGATTAGTGGCAGTAAAAATGGAGAATAAGTGGATTCTAGGAATATCTGGAAGGAAATTGGCAGTGAAATGAGGCATGACCAGGCCAGCTATCATCAAGTATAGAACAAGGCCACTCTATGAGTTTCATGTGGCATGTGCTTAAATAATCCACAGGATATGTAAACACTTGTAATTGGCCAAAATAGAAGCATAAAAAGTGGCATCCACCATCATGCTTCCCAAGTTATTGAGTTCCATACAGCCATGTTTACCTACTCTATTAATGCTTGCCAAAGCATAAGAAGAAAATATAGTAATAAAACCCAGCATTAACCACTCTTTATTCATTGCTTAGTATGAGCCGGGCTGTATTATATACAATCTTTACCTAAACTCTAAGAGCTCAGTAATGTCACCACAACTTATCAGATGGACACAGGAAGCACACTGGGAAGTTAACTGACTTACCCAAGTATCACACAGCTAAGAAGGGAAGCAGCAGAATTAAATTCCAAGGATAGCTTGTTTGAGTCAAAAGCCTGTGCTCTTAACCAATACCCTCTACTGCCTTCTAGTAAGTGATTGATTAAAAAAAAAAAAAAAGAGTTTGTTCTCAAGAGTCCATGGGACTTGCTGACTTAACTTACCACTGTTTCTGAAATCCTGCAAGCTGAACCTGGGCACCAATTAGTCCATGTCATTAGAAAAGTATTTTACTATCTATTAGCCTCCATTTGTTCATCTGTAGCTCTCTTGCTATTCCAAACAGTAAAAATCCCACAATCTATCACATTAAAACAACAACAACAAACACATGTAAATAGGAAAATTAAGATGAAGTAATGTATTCTGCTGTTTCATTGAAACATAAAATGGAAACAAGGAAGTGAAAAACAGATTAGGAAGTAGCTATTATCTCTGTAAAAGTATCAAAAATCAGAGAGAGAAACAACAGTCTCAGAAAGCATTAAGTCAGATCGACATATTCCTGGCATAGACTTTTGCCTTGATCACACCTCTGGATTGGAAAAAAAAAAAAAAAGATAGGAAGCATAAACAAGAGGAATATGTTACTTGTTGAAGAAATCATAAAGAATTATTTATTATCACAAGGTTTTGAAAATGGGAATTAAGGATTTACAGTCAATGTTTTCTCAATATCCTTTTGCAAACTCGGTTTTAGCAAAATTAAAAGAGCTTGACAAAAAATGGTGGTTTTTTTTTCAATTACTAATTGGTTATGTGTCAGCTCAGCTTCCTAGAACTAAATTACTTTCTGAAAAATAGAAAGATATATTTTTGTTACTTGCTAAGAAAATGTCCAGAAGTTTAAATATAATTCATTTCATATGTATGTTTGTTTTCAGTGTCATAAAGCAGGGAGAAGTTTAGAAAAAGTAGAAGTCAAGAGGTAAATTGGTCATATTTTATGGTTCCATAAAATGCTGGAATGAGAATTCAAACCCCAGGAAATGTTTTAAGCTATAATACTTGTTTAAAAACAAAATCCCAAAAGTGTTAAATGTTATGAATTATGGAACAATCTATATACATAAATGTATATATGGGATTGTGTATGTGTGTGATGTCTAATATTACATACATATAAATCATACATTAGGGGATATATAATATGTGTTTGTATGTGTGGTGTGTTATTTAATGCATGTATACTTTCTAAAATACAATGTGTTTCATATTAATTTCACCAGTGGTTAAATGTTCAATGCTATTGCTTATCAAATATCTACAGCAGATCACTGTAATAGGGCACTTAATGTAATTCCAGAGATATATTTGAGCACCTAACATGTATCTGGGCTGTGCTCTGTGCTGGAAATGTGAATGGCAAGAAAACAAGATGGGTTCTCTGGAAGGCCGCACCATCCAGAAGACATATCAACAATGCAAACTCAAGAACCACTATCTGGGGTGACGGCTGCAGATACCACGCTGTTCCAGGCTAGGAGAGGATCTTCAGAGAGAAGTGGTTAGCCCTGCCCAGAGGAGGCAGCTTTCTGTGTTCCACTATTCATAATTTCTTCTGAGGGTTCAAGCCTGCATTGGACTGTAGTGGAGTGCCAGGAAAGTATTTTTTTTTCTTAGTATTATGATAAAAATCATCCCAGAATGTCATAGCCAATCTTTTCATATTGTTCTTGTCCTCTTACACAGAATAGGTATTCACTACATATTTGGGGAATGAAAGCTTACCAAGAAACTAATAATTTTCTTGTTTAGACTCTCAAAAAATGTTAACACCTATATTACAATATATGTAAAGTCTACATCTTAAAGTAAATGCCACTAGGCTTACGGCACAAAATTGAAATATCACATATAAAAAAAGTAAAGCTTGACCCAGTAAGTGAGTTAAGAGTGGTGTTTGGCAAGACAGTGGCATGCTATAAAGGTGAGATTATGGGCTTTATCCTCAGAAAGACCAGAGTTCAAATATGGACTATGGCACTTTAAAATGTATATTATATATTGACGAATTATAGTTGTACGTATTTATGGGGTGCAAAGAAGTGTTATAATTTTAATGCAATATGAAAAGATTGAATTAAGTAACATATTTATCACCTCATGTTATGTTATGCATCACATAACTTTTTTTGTGATGAGAACATTAGAAATGTACTCTCTTAGTGATATTGAAATGTACAGAACTCAATTATTACCTATAGGCACCACACTGTGCAATTGTTGTCATATGAACTTAGACATGTTCTTTAGTCTGCCTGAGGCTCAGTTTTTCATTTAAAAGATAGGACTACTAATAAAATATTTGTGAGTAGTCAATGACATAGTATATGTCAAGGACGTGGCATGGGGTAGCCAACTCTTTTCTGCTGTCTTTAAGTCCGAGCCTGACTCTAGTGCTGGAAGTTCAGAAGCAAACTACTGAGAAGCTCCCTGAATGATTTATCATCTTAGAGGAAAAGAATTTTTCCTTGACAAATTATTAGAAACCCAACATGGCAACATTTCTGTCTCTAACACTGTTAGAGGGCACGTAGTTCCCTGACTCATCAGCTTTCACTCTCATTTATTTTGGTGTCAGCACCCCAATACCCTACTAGAAAGCACCCTTTCTCCACTGTTAGGCCACATATTGGGATAGAATGAATTCAGTACCCTCTTCAAGAGGTTGTAGGAATTTGACCCAAATCAGAGCACTTTATTCCCCTTTTTGCAGAGGTTATTTCAGGAATGGTGCAACCAGAGGCAATGATAGGCAAGGAGATTGTGTCCAGATTGTTGAAAATAGGATTTGAACCTGAGAGATCATAAGGCTAGAGTTGCTTCAGCCGTCTTGTCACCATGAAGGGACAACCATTTACAAATAGAGCCAAGACAAGGAAGAGAAGCTGAGTTGGAGAGAAAAAAACGTATCATTTGAGTCCCTGCATCCAGCTGCACCTAGGTCTTCCAGTTACATATGAACAAATTTCCTTTTTAGTTTAAATTGTGTTTCCTGTCACTTGCAACTAAAAGAAACTTATATAATATAGTACTTATGTGTTGCACGTCTTCTTCAGTTTACTTGAACAATTCATCTTTTACCAATACGCTGCACATAGATCAATAAATGTTATATTGGTGCACATTTATGGATTAAGAAGGAAAAGAATAGTATAGTCACCTTTTTTCTGGACTTTTAAAAATAAAATAAAATAATACTATGACTATGGTCTTTCGTTTTCAGATGTAGAAATCAAAATACAGTTTTAAATGGGCCTATTTACTAACCAGAAGTTATTTTAATAGCCAATATCTATTTGTTGAAATTGCTTTTTAAATATGGCATATAAAGTTAATGATCTAAATTCCATATTCAAGATGGAGGCTGCAACTACAGAAGATTAGAGCATATTAGCAGGAAAAGAAAAAGCCCAGTCCCTCAGGTGAGGAAAGCCCCCCGCTGGAAGCAATATGGGCCTATGAACAACGAGATCCGCAGGTATGCAGACTATTCCAGTGAAGTATGAAAAGCACAAAGGCTGTCCAGATTACCTACTGAAGTATCAAACGCACTTATTCACACACAGTCATTTTGTATGCCCTTGATGGCAATTCTTCTTTCCATCTTTTTGCAGTCTTCAATGTTTCTGTCCATAATTTGTTTGTGTGCTTGTGGAAGTACATGCTAACCAAGTATACGTTAAAGCACTTCCTACCTCACAGCTGGAAGTCCTGAAAACAGGACCTGATACGTTGGATTCTGAACATTGAGCAGAGAGGACTCTGCTTGCTGTGGATATTCACCAAGGCATAGATGTGCCTTACTTTACTATGCAAATGCAAAGAACTTATCCTACTATCATACTAGGTCTTTCTGGAAGAGTCTACTCACAGGACAACAGTGTCCCCGTCTAGTTTAGTCTTTCAGTTCTGTCCCAAGAGCCACTTTATCAAAATCAAACCTTGTTACTTCCGCTACTCTGGGCTCATCTTCAATTCTCTGCATTGCCTTCTTTAACACTTGACTTTCTCTTCACTATTTCAACATGAGTAGGTCCATTTCTCCCCCATCTCCACTGTCCCAACCCTAGAAAAAGCCATCATCATCACTTGTGTGATAGCCATCTTTTAAAACTGTAAATCAGATTGCTTCACAGTCTTGATTATAACCCATCCTCTATCTCTCTCTTTGCCACAGGTATACCAGACTTCCTTTTTTCTTCTGACACAACAACCTCATTCCTGCACTAGCACATTTGCTCTTCCTGGATTCCCTTTATTCAGATCTGCTCACGGCTGCTTTCTTCATGCAATTCTGGTCTCAGCCCAAATGTCATCTCATCAGAGAGGACTTCCAGGTCACTCTCCAATTGCTGTCTCATAAATCCTGGTGTTTTTTCTTCTTCATGGATTTATCTCTATGTAAAATTATCTTATTCAGCTGTCCTTGAATATCAGTCTTCTTCATTAGAATTTAAACTCCACTAGAACTCACTGAGGAGCTTGTGATGTTCACCTCTATATCCCTAAGGCAGATAGAGGTACTCACAGCCAATACTAACGGTCCAACAGGATTTTCTTCTTCTTACTGGTAGAGCTTTAATTATGTTCCAGTGTCCTCACCTCTTTCCCTGTGACTTGGATACATCAATCATGTTGGTCCCATTGTCCTTATCAGTGTCTGATGTAAGAACAAGCATGTTAGCCAGATCTGGTCAATCTACTAGGAATGTCTAAGAAAAGCTCACTTTTTTCAAAAAACCCACACATGAAAAAAAATGGTCCTATTTTTACTACTGGACTTGGCAAGTCTACATGTAATACCTGGAACCTCAGTAGCCAATGTGCGACTATGAAGAAAACCTATTGAGACTGGCAGAATGGAAAAAACGAAGGAACTTGGGTCTTTGATAATCTGGCTAAGCCTCTAGACTTCTTGCTACGTGAGAAAATAATTCCTCTGGTTTTTTTTGTTTTTTGTTTTTTCCCGAAACAGAACATAAAATGGGGTCTGTGTATTCCTTCACAATCCCTTTTCTGTCCTTCGGTCTGTGCTGAATTTTGTGGCTATGATTCCCACGTATGAGTACAAATTTTAATATATTTAAACATATATTTATGTCTAAATAAGGTATCACTGTTTATATATTTTAAACATTTTATAAAGGCATCATAATGTAAACAGTTTGGTCAACTTGCTGTTTTTTTGCAAACTCACAATTATGCTTTGGTATGCATTTACATGAATAAATGGGACTCCAGATCAGCTATTTTCACTGTGTACAACTGTCTATTACATGGGGATATCATGCCTTACTCATCCTTTCCCCTGCCACATTTGGGTTACTTCTAATTTCTTGCCATTATAAACAAAATGTTTCAATTTTCACATATGTGGGAGTTTATCTACAATAGTGCTTTTCAAGTATATTTGACTATGATTCTCAGAAATCAATACATTTTAAAATAAATGTACATGTTCACAAGCACACATATACACACACAGTTTTAGAAAATGCTGTTTTACAAAACAATTATTATTCTTACTACATGTGATGCACTCTGATACTTTCCACCCTTTTTTGTTCTACTCAATTAAAAATTGATTTCATGACTAACAAATATGTCAGGTCCCAAAGTTGCAAGATTATAGTAGTGTAACACTACTACTGTATATACCCCAAAGTATATCTGGGAGTGGAACTGCTCTCTTAAAGGACTGGTGTGTCTTCAAATTTACTACACATTATTAAATTAGACTCTACAAGATTTGTACTAACTAAACTTTCTTCAGTGACATGAGAGTCCCTCTTTATTCACATGCTTGGCAATATTTTGTATAGTTAGGTTTTTTTATGTGAAATAACTTATTTTGTTTTTAATTTACATTTTCCCTGTTTATTAATGAGATTGAACATTTTTCCTTTATTTGTGAGCTGTTAGGATTTTCTTTTATTATTTGCCGTTTGTATTTATCATTTTTTTCTTTTGTTTAATTTTTTAATTAATTCTTGTTTGTTCTTTATGTATTCTGAATATTAACACCTGTTCGTGCATTGCAAATATCTTCTGCCTTTCTGTGGCTTAACTTATTTTGTTTATGATTTACTTTATGATTTGAGCTTTTTGTGCATGTTTATGACTTTTGCTGTTATTTTTACTAGGACTCTTAAATACTTACAGGAAGACATTCTAGTAGATTCAGCAGTTAATAAACACAAGTTGCTTAAGTGAGAAAGCGAATAAATAAATGAAATAATTTTAGCAGGGAAAAAAGCAAAGACTAATACACTTCACATTAAATAATCAATATCTTAAATGATATAATGTTGGATAGACCTTTTAGAAAAGCCATATATTTAATAATCTTCTAAGATTATAAATTACTCTAAAGTGAGAACCAGGAGTCTATAATTCATATTCTGAAATAGTCTTAAATATGAATGAAAAAATAAAAATAGTCTCATGCTTAAAAATCCAGAGTTGGGGATTTTCTGCTGATGCTGTGTACCTGAATAGCCTCCAACCACTAACTCTTAAATTTCACTGAAAAGCTAAATGCTGTCAATTACTCCAGAATGCTTTTTTTTTGTTTGTTTTTTGAACCAACACCTGGGTTATCTGGGCTGAACTGTCCAGTAAGCAATAATCAACCTAAGCTATAATTTTTATAGTCTGGCACATTTAAAAGAGAGAGGAAGGTGGTCTAGCATTCTACAATGGCATGCTAACTTTCATGGATTCAAATAAATCAAAAATAGAAGGATCTGCAGATGAATTAAACTAAACTATGTAAGATCACAGTCTAGATTGACAGGAAATTGAATCATTTCAATAGATAAAATGCCTTATTTCCAAGAAACCAAAAAGGGCTCAGTCTCCATGGCTGAAGACTACATCAGGTACAAAAATAGAGCACAAAAAATTGGATATATCCTTTTTACTATCTCTTCCAGAACTTTGTAAATATCTTTTTAATGCAGTTACTTTTATCAACTTACTATACTTGCACATACACATGAAAGATTACTGTCAGACAACATGCTCTTTCCATCAACTCATTTACAATGAAAAAAAGTGATAGCAGTGTCTCAGTCATCAAACTCTCACATTTTAAAAGGGAAAAGAAAAACCTGCTATGGACCAAGCAAGGTAATAAAGTTACTTTTTTTCCTGTTCACCTGTGGAGAATCTTTCTCAGTGGCTCTTTTTCTTCACTCATTTTCCACCTCTCAAAATATGTAACCAAACAGCACTGTTAGAGGCCTAAGGGAAAGTCAGTTCCCATTTCATGGCTTTCTTTTTCATATTTTAAGTGGAAATAGATTTGTTAGCAATAATTCTGGAATTCACACCATCCCAGCTAATGAGTCAGCATTTGTTTTCACAGAGCTCTGATCTGCAGAATCAACTCTTTGAAAGGCTTCGGCTTTAATACTTCCAATGCTTATCCAACTACAAAGGCACAAAAAAGAAAAAAAAAAAAAAAAAAAACCTAGCCAACTACTTACTCCTGTCTTCTCCTTCAAATGAACTCTTGGGAAGCCATCTGTTAGACGAGGAATTTCAGCTACAGTGATAACTTTCTGCTTATGTGGTATTCTGTGTTGGCCAACTGTGGTACTTGGCCTATTCGAGGTGTTCAACCATACAGGGACTTCAGTTGTATGGAGTCCAGTTTCTTGTATAACTTGTAGCCAAGGTAAAGTTTTGGGTTCCCCTACAAACGAATCCTTCAAACTCTTGGGACACTATTAGATACTGATATGTATTTTAGGTGCTCCTCATCTTACGATAGGCTTATGCCTCAATAAATTCATCATAAGTAAAAAATATCTTAAGCTAAACATTCATTTAATACTTCAACAAACCTATCATAAAGAAAAAAAAAAATCAGGTGAACCATCATCATTTGGGAACTATCTGTAGTCTGCTACAGATCCCAGCATTTTGGGAGACCAAGGCAGGAGGATCGCTTGAATCCAGGAGTTCAAGACCAACCTGGGCAACATGGCGAGACCCTGTCGCTATTTAAAAAAAGAAAGAAAGAGAGAAAGAAAAATAAATATCCAATGTCATCACTTGCAAGTTCTACATCTCAGAAAACACAAGAGCACAAACAGAATTCAGCCAAGTTCTTTGCAACTTTATAACAAGGTTTGCTTTCCTCCCATTTCTTTTATTTTACTTTTACTTCTTAATTTTTTTTTCAATCCTACCATCCCTCCTCCAGTTTCCAATAACATGTTTCTCATTTCCATCTGAGACCTCACCAGAATTGACCTTACCATCCATATTTCTATCAACATTCTGTTAATGAATATTTATGTATTCTGAAAAGATGGAAGTTTTCTCTATACCTCTCCTATCTTCTTTCTAATTTCTCACCACAGTAGGCTTTAACATTCAAGGCAAGCTCAACTTTTTCTAGAATGGATCTCAAAACTTTTCCAGCCCGTGTCCATTACCCCTTCCAAAGTCACTTCCACATTTTTAGGTGTTTGTTTACAGCATCAGCCCACTTCTCAGTACTGATTATTGTCTCAGTCGGCTAAGGCTGCTATAACCAAACACCATAAACTGGGTATCTCAACCAACAGACATTTATTTCTCACAGTCCTGGAAGCTGGGGGGTCCAAGATCAAATTGCTGTCAGGTTTGGTTCTTGGCAAGGACTGTCTTCCTGACTTGTAGATAGTCAGCTTCTCACTGTCAACTCACATGGCTTCTCCTTGGTGCATGTGTGTGGAGAGAGAGATTTTTTTCTTGTTTTACTCTTCTTATAAGGGCACTTCTTATAAGGGCACTAATCCATCATGGGGCCCCACCCTCACAACCTAATCTAAACCTATTATCTCCCAAAGGCTCCAACTTGAAATACCACCACATTGGTGATTAGGGCTTCAATATATGAATGCTGAGGAGACACAAAAATTCATTCAACAGCAGTATATACCTTTGTTAACTGATATAACATTTTTTCCTCTAGTCAACAATTTTTGGGGTTTCTAAGCACTAAACTGAAATTTTCAATGTGTCCATGGATGTCCATGTTCCAGTTCAGACATATATTACATGAACTTTGTGATTAAAAATCTGGCTAAAGTAGAGGCAGGACATTCTGTGGTGGCCTCTCAGCCGAAACCATTAACTAATTCATAGGCTTACTGCTGGCAAACTTGTAAGTCTCTAAAATGAATCCCTGGTTAGTACCTACTTTGAATGTAACTAGTAGTGCAATTTTCTATGGAGAAAATTATCCTGAAGATGGCAGCTTTTCACTTCTGAGCTTTGGCTCATGCTGTTCCCTCTCTAGAACACTCTCTGATTTCCCCTCAAACGGGAAAACATCTACCTGCAGTCAGACCTTAGATCTCTATTTAGATATCACCACCTTAGATGCTCCTCCTTCGTGTTCCTGTGGGCCCTGTTCTACCACCATTGTAGCTTCTTTTATTTGACCATTGGCTTGGTTGTCTATCCTTCTAAAGTATAATCTTAGAACAGCAAGGACTAAATCTTATTCACCACGTTATTCACAGCACTAAGCATGATGCCCTGCATAGTGTTAGAGCTGGAGGAGTGAATAACTGCAAAAAAGTGAGTCATGGCATAAATGTCCAACAAAGGCCTTACGTGTGCCTGAAGTCAAGCATGGAGGACACTTCGGGCCTTTCAGAGGACTTAGCATCCCAGAGGGTCTGTCCTCCATATCAGAATGAAAACGTAGGCAGAGCAAGGGATACAGAAATAAAAGAACACTGTTAGGAGGAGAGCAGCTACAGAGCCGCCCCCCAAATTCAGGTGAGAAAGCTTGGAACCATCACAGAGCCCTATCCTTTCATGAAGCTTCCCTCAGGACTCACTGCATAATCTGTGAGACCTACTATCAAATGAAAATGTGAGACCCTTTGTTCAAAAATTAATAATTTCAGAATGGGAGGAGCAGAGCATCAAATCAAGTATTTAATATTGGTCCCTTCTAAGCATAGGGACTGCATGCGTCTTGTGCCATGAAACCAGATCCAGGCCCCTCTAAACCTAGGTGCCAGGGGCATACTGGTTCTGTTGTAGAACAGTGTTTAAGTTTATTTGGCAGCTCTCTCTTAAGTGTGCTGAGGCCTTAAAATTCAAAATTTTAGAAAATAAATAACATTTGTGACAACTAACATAAAGATTGTTATGAACTTGCCAAATGCCAGCATCCAAAAGGTAACACTCAGGCTTTCATAAGTTTCATAATTCACATTCTCCTGCATAGGCTTCTGGATACTGAAATATCCATTCCCAAGATTACCTTTTATTGATCTTCATCAGAAACCAGCTACGTGTTTGTCAATAGAAATTAAACATAAACAGTTTTGGCCTTGCCCTAACTTTCCATGGCAGCTGACCATTCCACTGAAAATTACTGTCACCAAACATCTACCTGATCTTTCAACAAAGCATGGCCTTGCATATTTTATTTTTGTTGTAATTGTTGACTTTTTTCTCCCTGTTTCCCATGCAGGTACCAAGATCAACTCTATCTTATTTCTCCACTGAATTGTATTGTTTAATTATGACATTTTATTTGTACATTATTCTTACGGCACTTTACATCAATCTGCCCTAATAACTACTGAGGTATATTGAAAATAATTGATTCTTCACATCTGAAAGACATCTGTTATGCTATATTAATGGCAATAAAATAGAAGAAACACTCACAAAAGCAAAATTGAACTATACACCAAGATAAATGTTATATTTTGGCAATATTCTCACAAAATAGCTGACAGATGTTAGTATAAGCATTACATTTTGTGCAAAGATACTCATCTTTTCTTATCATTATACATACTCCATGACATACAGAAACAAATAGTACGATGCAAAATACCACATTTTGGGCAATGCCAAGGCCAAAATTTGCATATTGTTTTTCGATAATGATGCAAGTTTGGTCTACAGTCTCCAAGTCAAATATCAAAGTAATTTTTGGCACACAATTGAGTCTCTCAAAAGCAAATTAATAGTTTTAAAAATTAGCACCGGGTGCAGTGGCTCATGCCTGTAATCCCAGCACTTTGGGAGGCCAAGGCAGGCAGATCGCCTGAGGTCTGGAGTTCGAGATTAACCTGGCCAACGTGGTGAAACCCTGTCTTTACTAAAAATATAAAAATTAGCTGGGCACGGTGGCGAGCCCCTATAGTTCCATCTACTTGGGAGGCTGAGGTAGGATAATTGCCTGAACTCAGAAGATGGAGGTTGCAGTGAGCCGAGATCATGCCACTGCACTCCAGCCTGGGCAACAGAGTGAGACTCCAACTCAAAAAAAAAAAAAAAATAGCACGGTGGCGCATGCCTATAATCCAAGCACTTTGGGAGGCCGAGGTGGGCAGATTACTAGATGTCAGGAGTTCCAGACCAGCCTGGTCAACATGGTGAAAGCTTGTTTCTACTAAAAATACAAAAATTAGCCAGGCGTGGTGGTGCACACATGTAGTCTCAGTTACTCAGAAGGCTGAGAAAGGAGAATTGCTTGAACCAGGGAGGTGGAGGCTGCAGTGAGCCGAGATCATGCCATTGCACTCCAGCCTGGGTGAGAGAGTGAGCAAGACTCTGTCTAAAATATATATATATATATATATTTTTACATATAATATATCTTTGTATATATTAGCATGGGATTTATGGCTAATATTTTAAAATAATTATAGACTCCCAAGAGAAAACTATATATGAACAATAAATTATCAGCCACTTACGAACTGCATGCACCAAAGCCCATTTGGAAAAAGGGATGCAGCCACGTTCTGTACTTCTTAATGTCTCCAGAATCCTAAAGTACCCTGCAGGGGACTGATGATCGCACCTTGAGTAGGAGTTGAAAGCTGGAAATCAAATCGAATTCTTTAGCCCCGTGGAGAAAGAGACCTACTAGCTGCTGCTACTGGCAAGCTCCATTATGTGTGGCCTATTGTCTTTTCACTTCTCAGAACTTTAATTGTATTTAGATTCACAGTTCTACTACTGCACACCTGCATAAAGTCCAAATTGTCCAGCTGGTGGGAAAAATACTCTTTTGTTAGCTGATCCCAGACTCATTGATATATCAGCTGAGGATTTCAGTGATATTAGAAATTCTTTTAGTCAATCCCTTCTATATTCTCACAATTCTGATTGTTTTCTAAATCTATTTAAATCTCTCTTTTGCTTTCTCATGCAGACACACACACACACACACACACACACACAAAACATGGTGTCATCCAAACATAAAGAACTAACGAACCTTCTACAAAGAGGTCAGAAGTCCCTGTTAAAAACATGATAAGCAAGTGTTACACAGCAAAGGTTGATTCAAGAAACATTAAACTGGCTCATAAGAGACCACAGTAGGACGGGCGCGGTGGCTCACACCTGTAATCCCAGCACTTTGGGAGGCCAAGGCGGGCGGATCACGAGGTCAGGAGATCGAGACCATCCTGGCTAACACGTTGAAACCCTGTCTCTACTAAAAATACAAAAAAATTAGCTGGGCGTGGTGGTGGGCGCCTATAGTCCCAGCGACTCAGGAGGCTGAGGCAGGAGAATGGTGTGAACCTGGGAGGCAGAGATTGCAGTGAGCCAAGATCACATCACTGCACTCCAGCCTGGGCGATGGAGCAAGATTCCGTCAAACAACAACAACAACAACAACAACAAAACACACAGTAAAAAGATATAACAATGATTGACTCCCATGGTCTCACTGTACAGCTGAAGAAAGTGTGACCCAGGCTGGGCATGGTGGCTCACACCTGTAATCCCAGTACTTTGGGAGACCAAGGCAGGCAGATCACAAGGTCAGCAGATCGAGACCATCCTGGCTAACATGGTGAAGCCCCGTCTCTACTAAAAATACAAAAAATTAGCTGGGCGCGGTGGCGGCACCTGTAGTCCCAGCTACTTGGGAGGCTGAGGCAGGAGAATGGCGTGAACCCGGGAGACAGCTTGCAGGGAGCCTAGATATTCCCACTGCACTCCAGCCTGGGTGACAGAGCTAGACTCTGTATCCAAAAAAAAAAAAAAAAAAAAAAAAAAAAGTGTGACCCAGAGACCTTAGTGACTTGCTCAGGGACACACACAAACTCGGGAAAGGAGCTAAAACTTGACTCAGATCTCTGCCTCCCAGGCCTATAATCTTTCCTGTTGTAGATCTCTCATTGGTCCCTATGTTAATTTCACAAATGCCAGTATCAATAACCTTACACACAGAGACATTCGTAATATTATTAAATAGCATCTCAATAATGTTCCTGTGTTTTTTATTTTGTTTTAGTTTTAAGAAACAAACAAAGAAAAATATTTTAAAATACACAGAGAGAATAAGCATGAAACATGGATGGGAGGCTTTCACCCTATCTTTTGATGGGAGGCTTTTGCTTCTTGTCCAAACTTAATAAAAAGAAAATAACAAAACAAGGATGGGAGCTTTCACCCTATCTTTTGTGTCTTATCCAAACTTAATAGAAAGGAAAAACAAAACAAAACAAAAAACAAAAACAAATAAAAACTTCAAAATAAAATAGTTATGTGATTGAATTTATTTTCAGTATACAAGAGTCAAATTTGTTTTTTAAATGGGTAACACTTTAAATATTTGGACACCAACTACAGGCTTGACATATTTAAGTATAAAAATAATTTTAAGGAAAATCTTATTCCTCTACTAATACATTTTTTTTTCTAACTTGACTGAGTCTTTTACTCAGGGACTGCTGCTAGAAATGCATGCTCATAATAGGTGGTCCACAAATACAGCTGGTTAATTATTTTGTAAGAAAAAATAGCATGTGAAGATTTTTTTTCTATATTACTAATTATGCAAAGTGAGCAATAACTACATCAAAATATTATTAACTGATAAAGGTTTGTATTCATTAAAGTTATTTGGACATAGAAAGCAAATAAGAGGAATCAAAGCCAACATACTGACACTTCAGCTGAAAGTTAAAGTCTAAAGGAAGTGATTTATTTGGTATGGCTGTGGCTGCATCAAGAATTAATGGGAATTCATTTTGACATATACGATACTCACTACCTAAATGTTCAACAGATAGATTTGACCAGTCGACCATGTTTGACCAACCCTTCAACGGACAATCTTAAAGAAGCCCAGGCGATAAGCTGGTTCTACCCCTTGGTGGCTGTTGACAGAGGGCAAGGCGCTGAGCTTCCCTCTACACAATTTCTGCATCTGTAAAAAAGACTTTTTTCTCCTCATAAGGTAAAGCACTCAGAACAGTGCCTGACATAGACTAAGTACTGGGAAAGTCTTCCATTGCTCCCTCTCCCCACACAAAAGGGGTTCTGTGGGCAAATAAGATGCAGAAATAATTGTATTCTATATCCCTGTCTTAGAAGTATATGTCGTCAGAATGAATATTAGAATGAATATTAAAGTCATTCGAATGAATATTAAAGGTTCTGAGAATTTCCATAATAAAGAAAACTTTGAATTTATTTAATTTACTGTTCCTCAAAATTAGTGAGGTAGTTTAAATAAATAAATACTAATCTCAAAAGCTTAAAAATACTAATTAATCCATCAGAACAAATTTAAAAAGTTACTGAGGACTTTCCATAACAGACCAAGCTTTACCTATGAGTAGAGCAGTCCATAGGCCAAGAAAATGAACCACACTAACAAGGTGGGAATATTTAAACATTGAAGCAAAGAAATGTGAAAGAAGAAAAAAGACAAATGAAAAATGTACAAGATATCACAAAAGGACAATGGAAAAGGCCCACCAATCATTAGTGGTTTCAAATGGTTTCATGGAAAAATGGTCATGGAATCTATTCCACATAGAAGCCTCTAGGATTCCCTAAACTCCTATTAAAACATCCAGATATATCTGGGACGCTTTTTTACAAACCACAATTTTCTAAAATAAAATCATAAATAAATAAAATCAACAATCTTTGGTAGGGAGATAATTTGGGGAGATTATCATAATTTTATTTTGCTTTTGTTTTTACGAATAATCACTTCAGTGTCATTTATGTGGCATGGTGGGATATGGCTTTAGGGTAAAGAAGATTCTACTTTATTCTTAGTATTTCAAATGTAAGCACTAATTAATATTTAATTTCCTAAATATTTATTTTGTAGAATAAAACTTTAACTTTATTGGTATGGTTGTATGCAGACACAGCCATACCAAATAAATGTGGAATTCTCTGAAGCAGAACTAGAGGCAAGTCTCTCAGTTGAAAGGATCTCAGCAATTCAAACTAGTGATATTTACTCAGAGGCTAATGCCGTTTTGGTGTGTAGGGCCTCATGCCATTAAAACATTCCTGCTTCACTTAGCAATTATTCGGAGAGAGATAGCAGCCCAACTTAATACTGTGCTCATTTAAAGCCCTGCAATTATTTTTATGTGGTGATTTTCTAAATCAAAAATTATGAATTTTGTTAGTCTTACAGATATATTGACCTGTGGAATAAACATAGTTCTCCAAACTAATGTTGTAGGGTTATAATATTTATATTTTTTCTCCCAATACCAGAACTTTTATAAATCTATAGCTGCTGTTTTGATAAAAGAAATATCAAGAAACTTGAAGTTGGATTTGTGCAATACTTTGTAAATTGAAGTTTTCCAGTATTATCAGAAGAGTAAGCCTAAGATCTTAACTCCACTTAATAGTATATTTTGTAAGCATTTCCTTCCTAGAAAATAAAAAAACCTAAGAAACTTTCCAAGGCCAGTTTGTATTTATAACATTTTATTATAACTACAAATTATTTATTTATAAAATGTTATAAATAAATAAATCTTCATTATAATGAAATTATTTATAATAAAATTATTAAATGAATAATTTTATAAAATAAAATTTATTATAAAGTTTTATTGATTATTATACTTGAACATATTATTAATTATATTTGAAAATGTGTGTACTTGTTGTAATCCCTTGTCAGTTTGTGCATAAGTTTTTATTGTTAACACACATCATTTGAGCTCTTAGTCACATTTGAAAATTTAGTCCAAAATCTATTAAATAAAAATCTACCAGCAAAAGTTTTAATTTATATCTATTTGCTATCCTAACCTACTTAAATGATCACAATTAGTCAAACCAGCTTAGCTTTCACGTTGGTGAAGAAAAATTACATTTCAGTTTATTAGGAGAAAAAGGAAACAACAATATAATCTGTTTCCAGATGACTTTAGTGTGAATGTAAAGCCACTCTGTGCCTATGCAATGACCTCATTCCCAAGCACCAGAAATATAATCTTATGTTCCAGCCTAAGTATTTGTCATTCACATACAAAGAACTCAGTATTTAAAAATATATAAATACAATGGCAAAGCACTGAATTGACACTTATGATAAAATGCATTTGATTAAGACTTAATAAAGCACTGTGTATAGTACTAGTGAATAATGCATTGCCAGATCAAGTTGAACACAAAGCAAATACAGTGTCAAAGCTAATCTAGCCAGGCATTATTCAGCCATATTACTTTCTTTATTACTAGATTAAAAAATGCATATTGTGTTTCAGCAGCTTTTTCATTATTTCAACACATAACATAAGTGCTCTTTGAAAAAGACCGAAAAAGACCACCTATTTTCAAAAAGAACTACTGTGGTAAGAAACCACAGAGGACCAGGCAATGGGTCTCTTAGTGACATGGATTCCCATTATTCCAGTTAACATGTGGTTTGGTTTAAAGCATTACAGTTTGCAGAAGCTTACTTTAAAAAAGTGCCCATGATGCTTCCCTTTCTTTCACAAAACATAATCCAGAAAATCGGTAAATAACATGGTTTCCTAAACTCTTTTTTTAAGAGATTTAGTTAAGGGAAAGAAAATATTTTCATTCATCTATCTCAACTGTCCTAGTTGGATCACATCAAAACTTTTATTTTTCATTTTTTTTTTGTTTGGTTTTATTTTTTAAGTCCTTCCCTGACCATTTTGTATATGTATCCCCATCTTAGTTTGGATTCCCCCAAAGTAAGATTTGGAACAAATCTAGATTTATGTAGCTAGGTTTTTGGGGAGGGGATTCCAGACCATACCACGGAGGCAATGGTAAAGCGGGAAAAGGAATGTAAATCAGTGTTGAGTGTGTTAGTAGGTGTTAGTATATTAGATAACTGCAGATTAATTGCACTTCAGATTGCTAGGATCCAGTGTTATCTCACCCAAGGAGGAGGTTGAGGCATTTACACCTCATTCTTGGTTGAAGGATGCTATAGTTGGGGAGGTGGGTGGGGAGGGAGGGGCAGTACTTGTATTTTCTCTATTTCTGGACTATGCTAGGTCTAGGTGGACTCCAATTATTACAGAAAGCCCTTAGGCCAGGTAATGAATATGATGGTGGGGGGGGAAGTCAGTCACTTACATGACAATGGTAATATCTGAAGGGGTATGGATGGGGCACAGAAAGTATCCCTAGAATCTCCATCTACTTCACTAGGCTTTGTATTACTGGGTTCCAAGGACATTTCTATGTCTCCGAAACTCAGTTTATCTCACTGCTTATTCTCCTGCATGGGCTTCTTTCATGTTCTTCCTAGTCGCTTGAATACTGACTTACGTTTTTAACTTACCAAGGGTACTCAGCTCTCCTGAGTTTGCCCACTCATCACCAAACTTTGAACAGCTCTTTCAGCCCCAATCATGCATATAATTCTACCTCTCTTCTTCTTCCCCCAGAGGGACTTAATTTTTAAAATTATAGTTCTCGGTAAATGTGTTTGTGCCACATTTAAGTGGCTCATAAATAGGCCAATTGCATGCAATTAGATTTATAGTGTACCTTTTGTTCTTACAATCAGTGAGGAAGGTAGAAGAAAATATAGGCTCTGGGCAAACAATATCTCAGTGCATTGGGCTGAATAGCAAAGACAATGATCACCATCTTTGGGAAAGATAAATTATATCAAACAAGAGTATAGTGCCATGGATGAAAGAGATAGTTGCATCCAGTCTATAGCAAAAATAAGTTAATTAGCATTCTTAACCCTAAAGCTATCACCAATATCATTGAACAGTTCATTCCTGCCCTCATATATATATATATATATATATATATATGTATGTATATTTATCTACCTAAAGTGATATTCTATGTCTCTAGCATATAATATCCTGTATCAAGTCAACGTATATCTTTGAGAATTTATACGTAAATAGTATCTCCTAATTTTCTCCACCAGTGCAACAGACCAAATCCTGTGTGATTTATTCTCTCTCAAACGTCTCAGAACACACTGATCTAAACTACTCCTCTGAAAGCTGATCCTACATGGCCCTATCATACATGGCTCATGCTCTTGTTTCATATGGCTACATAGTTTTTCAAACTATTCAGGGCTTACATTTGCAAGAAAACTCCTATATCCCTGAAGGCAAGAACTTCCCATGAGCCTGATACTTCTTGCCAATCGTGATGTCTGTGAAGTTTAGCCACTACAGCTTCCTTCTCTGGGTCCTAGAAGCTTTCCTAAGTCTCTCAATGCCCTTGGAAAAAAAAAATAATAATAATAAGAAGAAATCACAAGCAGCAACCTGTGCAGTAAAAGAAGTTAGTGAACAGCTGAGAAGAAGGCAGGCCTTCAGTGTGGCAGCAGGACTCAAGGGCAAAGGGAGGGAGACAGCGTAAAGGAGTTGACACCAAGGTCCCAGATAACATAGGAGGGAGGGAGGGAGGCAAAAGGAGACCTTTTGCTTTGGGCCATGGGCATAAAATACATTAAGCTATACATGAGAGATTATAGTTTATTCCAAGAATTAAAATCAGATAAAAGACTTGACATGTTGAGTTTACGGTATTAGTTACATAAAGGCCAAATCTCAGCCTCTGGCAGATTTTACTTCCAGAACTTGGTACAATCAGTGCTGTTGAATTTTCTTAATTATACTTGGCAAGGCAACCATCAATTGCTCATTTTCCACTTTAAAACGTTTCTTCTGCCTAAGTGGGGATAAAGACACCCTTTCTCCCATCCCTCTAGCTAAAAATCTCTTAAAGATCCTTAATTAGTGTTAAGGTTTATAGGAGCTATAAGAGATAATACAGCTGAATTCACAAGAATCTGTGGATTACGCCTTGTATTTCCTAGTTGGGACTACTCTAAGTCAATACTTTCATAGAATGACAGATCTTTGCAAGGCATTGCGTCTTACTTAAGCTAATACATGATTATCCTCTTCAACTAAATTACAACCATTATGCTTGCTAATGTTTGTGCCAATAACTGTTGTCTATGGAAGGGAGAAAAAAAAAACTGTCCTACTCTACTGCTTGGGTGTAAACAATTATTTAAAGCTTGGGTGAAAACTATTATTTATTTTTAAATCACATGACTAATACATGAATATGTACTCATTGTAAAATAATAGGCATTAATAAATACAGAAATATGTACAAGAAAAAGCTTACTATCTTTTACCCTCTTTTCCTAATACCACTCTCCTCCTAAGAGATTCTAAAATTGGCAATTTGGCATGGCCCTTCCAGACCTGTACTGTGCATGTAAATAGAAGATTGCACCTAATCTGAGTCCTGTCTTTATTTTATTTTTAAGTTACAGAGTTATTATATACTTAGGACATGTGAAACAAATCAAAGATGTCTAATCAAAAAATTCATTATCCCCATCAACTCTCTTCCAGTCAAGTCCCCAATGTAAATGTATAAGTGATGTTCATTTCCTTATTTGTATCCTCTCACTTTTTCTTCCTTCTTCATCGATTCATAGATACATCTATACACATATTCAGCAGTTAGTTTTTTCACAAATATGAAATAACCTCACATTTCTCAGTAGCTTCGCCTGACTTTAAAGCAACACACACACACGCTATATATATACACATATAATAAACATATATAATAGTATATATAATGGCTATTCTTTTGAGTCAGCACATACTGATCTATTTCATTGCCTTGGACAGCCTAATCATAATCCATAGGATGAATGTCCAATAATTGATTCAGCTATTCTCTTACCAAAAGACACTCAGATTGTTTCCAGGTTATTGCCATTATATATGATGCCAAAAGAGGCACTCTTGTATTTTGATCCTCATATATTGCAGCCTGATTTTTGAAAGATAAATTCTCCAAAGTGTGAGAGCTACGCAAATGAGCACTGGCATTATTTTTACTATTATTTGATTAATTTGCAATTTTTTAAAACAATTCACTCTCCCTTTAAAAATGCATGGCGATGATCATTTCCCTACATGTTACCTAGCCTGTGAAAAAAATCAGTATTTTAATTTTTCCCAACTTATGAATGAAGAACACAAGTTCATTATTGTTTTTATTTGAATTTGCTTTACTAGAAAGGTTAAACATACCTTTATATGTTTATTGACCATTTAAATTTTTTTCTTCTGTGTATTACCTAGACAAGATATCCTTGGTCATGTTTTTATAAATTTGTGAGAACTTTTTCTATACTACAGACTAATTCTTTCAAACTGGTAACATATTTTTCCCACTCTATCATTTGTCTTTTAATTTTGTTTATACTGACATTTGCCATGAAAAATTTTAATTTTTAAACAGTCAAATATGTATCACACCTTTTTTATCAATGTCTTTCTTAATAAATCCTCTCCTACTACAAAGTTAAACAAATAGTCCAAGTTTTACTTTTATGTTTTACTTTTAAATATTTAATCCATTACAATTTAGGTATTTAATCCATCTCTGATATAAGGCAAGACATAGCTTGGCTCTCCTTCCAAATGGATAGTTTATTCTGTCAGCTCCATTTATTAAATAAAACGTTCTTACCCCAGTTAAGTGAAATGTCTTTCATTATATATTATATTTCCATGCAAACTTGGGTCTATGCCTGAATTCTCTATTTTGTTCTACTGATTTGTGTGCTAGTTTGCTAATACCATGGTCTTTAGATTGCAGTAGCTTTGAAACAAGTTTTAATATTTGGTAAGGAAAATTGTTCCCTTTCCTTAGCCATTCTTTTTTGTCAATATTTCCTTAGTCATTTGAGTTGTCTTTAAGCCTGTCAATATTAATTTAATTCTGTTAATTGAAGAGAGTCCTGATAGCTATACATTCTCAATATAAAAGTGTCTGCTTGCATTTAACTGATAGATAATTGATAGAGAAATAGAACGATAAGTAAGAGAGATAATAAAGATAGATAAATAGATGATAGATAGGTATTGGTACAGATAATTAAATAGATTTTCCCTACAATTATGGTATTAAAGAGTAAAAAAATTTTTGGAAATATTTTCTACATTATGGATATCCACTGACAGGTCAGGAATTCAGGAGAAGGATATCTCTAGAAAAATATGGAAGGACCATCACTGCTAATTTTAAAGGGCCTAATATGTGCTCTATAACCTCACAAATGTCATCTCCTTTAATCCTCTCAATATCCTATAAAGTAAGCTGGGGTTCTTCAACTAATATTAGAGATAATGAAATTAAGCCTTTTATCAGAAATGTTAAGTGAACTGTACAACGTTATACTAGTGTGTGACACAGTTAGAAGGAAAACTTGACAGTCACTTCACTCTGATTTCACGTCTTCCATAAGCCCTACAAGATATTTCATGTGTTTGTTTTAAATTAAAGACTCATAGCAGCAATCTAATGTTAGTGAACAAACTAAAGTGTAGGTAAAATAAATAATCAAAATTATGATAACTGGATTAGCTGTTATTCAAAAACAATCTGATCAAAGTAACATTCTGAATATTTAAGGTTCTCCATTGTGACCCTCTAGAACTGTGGTTTTCAACAGGGGATTGGGGACAGAGTAGACGGAGACTCAGGTAATCTGATAAAGACCCTTAGTTGATTCTGCTAATCCTCCTTCTTCCCAGCTTAGTTCATAATCACTGCTCTATTCTAGAGATGGGAAGAAATTATATTCAAAACAAAATGCTTTTCATGAAACTTAGCAAAAGACACATACATAGTGTGTATTCAATAACAAATCATTTTTAAAACTAGTTACAATTCACAAGTTAGCCGCTAAATGCAATACTTTACACATATTTTAGGCCATTTACCATATTCTGTCTTGCAGTATATGAGCTTGAAATTTTTTTTAATTCTTCATCTCTTAACCCTGTGGTTCTCAGACGTTAGTATGCATCAGAATCATCTGGAGGACTTATCAGGACGTGGGACGTGTATTGCTTCCTCAACCCCACCTCACCAGAGCGAGGTTCTGATTCGGTAGATCTGGTTGGTGGGTGGGTGGGTCCTGAGAATTCACTTGTTAAGTTTCAAGCAATGTTGATACGGGTGGCATGAGGAATGGATTCTGTGAACTAAACATTCCTTCAAGGAAAAATCTGTGTGTATGTGTGTGTGTTATTCATCTTTAAATTCTGCAAGGTCCAATATAATGCTTTGAATATATTACTGACTCGATACATAGGAGTTTGTTTTGAATCATGTTAGTAGTGTGATATTTGCAATATTCTAATATATTGAAAAGTGGTGATCTGTGTAGACCAAAGGAATCAATAAGAATATCACATTTCCAAACCGGGAACCAATGAGCCATAAATAGGGAGACTGTGAGTCACAGGATACAAAAGAGGTTGTTTGGGGAAGAATGTGTTAAAAATCATTGATTCATTCATTTATCTCAGCTTTATTAAGAGCAAATATGTGTAAATACAACGAGGGATATATCAGTATTGTGCTAGTCCTTTTAATAGGTATCTAACTTCCTAAAGACATGGCAGTTTCTCCTTGTATATACTTACATCTTACCATCCATGTCCCCCTCATGATTAAACTGAGCTCATGGTCTTTCTATTATTGACTTGTAAAAGTTCTTTATGTATTCTAGGTATAAGATTCTTATCATACATATCATTTTCAAATATTTTCTCCCCTTCTGTGGGCCAGCTCTTCACTTTCTTGTGTCCTTTGAAGCACAAAAGTTTTTAATTTTGATGAAGTTCAATTTATCTATGTTTTTTTTTTCTTTTCTTGCTTTTGCTTGTTGTTTCATATCCAAGAAACTATTGCCTTAAACCAAGGTCATGAAAATGCATCCCTAGATTTTCTTCCAATCCAGTTTTATAGTTTTGGCTCTTACATTTAGGTCTTTAATTCATTTTGTGTTAATTTTTACATATGATGTGAAATAGGGGGTCCAACCTTCATTCTTTTCCTTGACTATACCCAGTCGTTCTAGCAGCATTCTTTCCTCTATTGAACTGTTTTGGCACTCTTGTTGAAAAACAGTGTACCATTACGTGAGGGGTTACTCAGGGAGTCTCAATTATATTCTATTGATTTATATTTTGATTCTATGTTAGTACCACACTATCTTGATTACTGTAACTTTGAGATCAGGAAGTGTGAGTCCTACAACTTTGTTCTTCTTTCCCAAGATTGTTTTAAGCTATTCTGGGTCCCTTGAGTTTCCATATAAATTTTAGGATTAGCTTATCAATTTCTGCAAAGCCAGCAGGATTTTGAAAAGTATTGCATTGAATCTGTAGGTCAATTCGAAGGATATATATGTTTTAATGCAGCATTACACGTTTGCCCTGAGTATGGCAAACACCTTTGTTCAAGAATCGTCCAAATTTAATTACATTTCAAATTAATTTCAAATGTCTGTTGCCAAGGAAGAACTAAATGTATGCTTAAAAGAAAAAAAAAATAACTTTTTTCCACATTTAAAATTATTCATAATACAGTAACAGGGAAAATACAAACAAAGTAATAAAAATCATAGTAACCTCTAATCCCAGCATGCAAGAAACAGTCACTGTCAGCAGTTTGGCACAATTTATTTCTACCTTCCATATTAATTAGCTTTTACCATGATAATAGACTCCACATTTCAATGACTTACAAAATAAAAATAGCCTTAACTTCTTTCTCACGCATGTTGTATGTTGGTGGCCGTGGGTCAGCCAAGACTCTGCTCCACAAGGCCATGGTGATCTCATGGTGAAGAGGAAAAGCAAGAGAGCTGGTAAAACAAACAAACAAACAAACAAACAAAAACTAGTTGGCTGGGTGTGGTGGCTCACGCCTGTAATCCCAGCACTTTGGGATGCTGAGGTGGGCAGATCACCTGAGGTCGGGAGTTCAAGACCAGCATGGCCAACATGGTGAAACCCTATGTCTATTAAAAACACAAAAATTTAGCCGGGAGTCGTGGTGCGCACCTGTAATTCTAGCTACTTAGGAAGCTGAGGCAGGAGAGTCACTTGAACCCGGTAGGCAGAGGTTGCAGTGAGTCCAGGTTGCACCACTGCACTCCAGGATGGGCAAAAAGAGCAAAACTTCATCTAAAAACAGACACACAAACAAACAAAAAACTAGTGTTGCTTCTTAAGGTTTCTACTTGTGGAGAATGTGCTCATAAGAATCCAAGGTTCCCCTTGCACCACCTATAATGATGTTGAATTTAATGGCCTTTGTTTTCTCAATCTCATTTTGTGCTGTGCTTCAAATAAATGAAATCAGAGGAAAGAAAGATACAGAACATAGGATTTCATAAACCTGGTGGTCTATGTTTGAATAGTCAAAGGAAGAATATGAAATAAATCTGATTGTTTCTGCTCCAATGACTCCTGTAGACAGTGATGCCTCTCCTCTAGCCACCCATGATGTATGATTTCCTGTAACAGAAACCTTGGAGAAACTATTGCCTAGCACATGCGCCTTGATTAAAGATGGCATTTCATTGTGCTAAAATGCTTTGCTCTAATACCGAACATCACATTTTACATGCCAGCCTAGAATTTTCTAAGAAAATCAAGTAAAAAATATTTTCTTGCTAATGTGGAGGAAGAAAACACTGATTATAATTCCTATTTAAAGGCAAGAGAAAAAGACAAGAAGTACAAACTGCCAGTTGACAAGATGCAGACTTGCCAGGGGCAAGTCGTGACAAATAAGCAACCCCTAAGGGAAGAATATCATTTACTTTTAGGCATAATTAAGTTTGCTGAAAACTAATAGCATTATTGAATAGTCCTTTGTTTAAAGAATAAAATAGGAAATGATTGGTTTTAGTGAAAGAAGAAAATAGGGTGTGTGTCAGCTTGGTTAAGCTGGGCCTATGTCTTGCAGAATCCCTTTTCTTGCATGATTCTAGGTGAGAGCTGGCCAACCCCAGAGATTCACAAAGCTGGGAAGGTAGATGTGAAGCAGCAGTCATTATTCTCAGAAAGTCATGACAATTAGGTGTGGAGAAGGACCACTGACCGTGACCTTTGTCAGAAACCCACAAGGAGGTCCACTGGTAGAACTAGAGGCCACTGTTAAATGACAGTTTTAAACTAATGAAATGTTTAAAATAACATCACAGCCCTTACACTGGGGATTCTGTGTGAGCTAGACTTCTCCCTAGAAAAGATATATAACAAGAGATCTCAGGGTGAACAAAACTTCAGGCTTCTGCCACAATTGGATGGGACATCAAAAATAACATAATTTTACATCTACAATTAACAATCTTATAACCACAAAACCCTTTGGCATTTGGCTTTTTTTTAGTTGCACAAAAGAGTTATTTCTATTGTAGAAAATCCACCCTATCAAAGAGAATTCTCAGTGAGAGAATACGAACAGAAAAGAAATGTCACAATTATGAACAAAGCATTTCTATTCAAAGGGGAAAACGCTAGCAAAGAGGAATTCAAAAATGTTAATCTTCATTAATTTCAAAAGGGTGAATCACAAGACTATTGAAGTCTAATTCCCAAACTAATTTCTTGAATTAAAATGATCAATGCAGAAATAACATCTTGCATGTTGCAGATATGTTTCTATGTTTCCAAAACAGTTCTATCTTCAGCTTAGAAAACAGACAAACAAACAAACAAACAACAAAATAAAATGTGACATTGTGATAAAGGAACATTTCACTGACTCAAGGATTTCTCTATAACTTCAAGAATAGGAGACTAAGAAGTTATTGAGTTAGGAGAATTACCAATGGCCACAATCCATTCTATACTATCTTTTCCCTCTATAACAGAGCCTCCAAACTGACACCAATAAGCTTGCTAAAACACAATCTGACCATGAAAATGTTTTTGTTTGTTTTTTAATGATCTCCAATGGCTTCCCTTTGTTAACGGGGAGATTCAGACCCATGGTTTAGTCAGAAATCTGTCCTCTCCTCTTCTTCATGAATTCTGATACCTTGAATTGGTTTTTCTGATAAATTAGTAAAGCCTTGTAGCAGATAACCTCCCGTGCTGGCTGGGTGGTCCTTAATTCCTACAATGAGGAAAGAGAGCTGGAATGAGGCACAACATGCAGAGATCTCATTCTGTCGTTGCCAAGAAGCTGATTGTACACGTGGTACTGGTAGCCTGGCTCCTGCCTAGGACATCTATAAATTGGTCCACACCTCCCAGGCATGACCTCCATTTCCATACCTCCTGGACTATGTTCCATTCCAGCACAATTAGCTTCAAAAAGTAATAGTTATATACGTTTGGAGTCCATAGATTTTAGAAAACAAAGATCCAATCCAAGACACAGATGGTTTAAGGTACCAGGTATTACATTCTAGTAAACTGAGTATGTATGACTTAGTAACAAAAAAATTTAATTCCGGGTAGGATTAAGAGTTTTGGAATATGCCATATTTAAAAGAACAAGAAGGGCCATGAAGAAAACAAGTGTTTTGTTTTTCCAATCAGAGGGGTGGTTTCTACTCACCCCTCTTGGTTATAGCATGTCAACTTTCCTTGGGAAACTGCCTCTCTTCCATATTAAGCCCATATGATATAGAAAGCATTAATCCTTCTCCATTCCCCAGTTTCAGAGATGGACATGGACCCAGATTTATACAATTAACTGTGGTCTAACCCTTCATCAGGTGTTGGTTCAAGAATAGCTGTGTGGTTCAGAGATACAAGACTCAGTTCTGAATTCATTGTTGGAACTAGCAGAAAAAATAAAGTTAGGCTTCAGCTTCTATGAAGGAATGTTAATCTAGGGTAAAAATTGCTGTCAGAACTACTCAACTCAGTTGTTGTAATGACAAAATAGCTATAGACAACATGTAAACAAATGAGCATGGCTGTGTTCCAATAAAACTTTATTTCTGGATACAGAAATTTGAATTTCATTTAATTTTCTTTTATTACAAAATTTTATTTTTTTAAATGTTTTAACCATGTAAAGATATAAAAACCATTCAGCGAAAGCCTGGGTTTGGCTGATGGGTCATAGTCTGCCAATTCTCATTCTAAATGCTTGGAGACACAGTAGCAAATAAGACAAAAAGCTCCTGGTATCTGGGAGCTTATGTTCTAGTGGAGCAGATAAACAATAAACAATTTTAAATGGATATATCTGAAGGTAGAGTCAGCAAGATTTGTTAATGGAGTGGATGTGGA
Organism: Macaca thibetana thibetana; assembly: GCF_024542745.1. NCBI lineage: Eukaryota > Metazoa > Chordata > Mammalia > Primates > Cercopithecidae > Macaca > Macaca thibetana. Next base: position 83,774,679 of record NC_065587.1, on the reverse strand, counting down.
GAATAAGGCAGCAAGAGAGAGGGAGAGAAAGTGAGAAAAACAGACAGGAAGAGATAGAGGGAGAGAAGTAAAGCATAAAGCTAAGGTTTTAGGCTCTGAGCAACTAAGTTAATGGGAATACTAATTTTTAAGAAGAAAATGGGGAACAGTGAATTTTGGGTGACATAGTTCTTTTTGGACATGTTATGCTTATGATGCCTATTAGATTTCCAAGCAAAAACACTAAACACACAAGTGCATGAATGAGTCTGGAACACAGGGATAAGGTAGGAGCCGGACTCCTCAGCAAATAAACCATAAAGTGGAACAGATGTGGTTAATGTCACCTAAAGACATTAAGTGGAGACAAAGAAGAAAAAGGATCCAAGAACTGAGCCCTGGAAAATGTCAATGTTCAAAAAGGAACCAGAAAAAGAGAGTAGGAGGAAGGAGCTAGTAAAGGAAGAGAAGATAAGAGTGAAGGATGTCCAAGGGCAACGGAACAAGGTGTTTCAGAAAGGAAGATGTGACCATTATGTCAAATGCTGCTGCAGTGCATACTAAGATGCATATAATGATCAGGAAACTGACCAGTGTCTTTGGTAAGATGGAACTCATCGCTGACTTTAGCATTGACTTTAACAAGTGTGTTTTGCAGTAGACTTGTGGGTTTGAGAGATAATGGCTGTGAGGAAGTGGAGAGATAACAAAGACACATCTTTTGAGGGGTTCTGCTCTAAAAGCCTGGAACAGTAGTTGAAGAGGGGCCACAGGAGAGAGAATTTTTATTTATTTACTTTTTATTTTATTTATTTATTTATTTTGGCTGTTCTGTTTTGAAGATGGAAGGTATTAGAGTCAAGAGAAAAGAAAAAATGTGGCTAAGGCAGAAGCAAACATCAAGTGAGGGAGGGCCACGGACCCAGGGAAAGTGTATGGGATAAAGAAGCAGGGAGGTTGGTAGATTTAGTAGTTTGAAGTCAAAGTTCTCGGTGATAGCTTCTATTTTCTCAGGGGAAAGTTCAAAACAAGTAGTTTGGAGTTGATGTTAATGATGTTAATGACTGAAGAAGTGGGTTTCTTAGTGATGAGGGACTGGTTTAACTGAGGGAATGTGAAGAGACTTTCTAGGAGGCTGAGGACCCACTTGAGATGAGAGTGTGGTTGTGAGCTTTTCCCCAGTCAACTGCCTGGAGATAGGTGGAGAGCAGGCAGAAAGGCGGACTTAACCGGTGGTGAGTTTTTTCTAGGTGACTTTGAGGGAGTCAAGGGAGTCGAGGGTGTGTGTTCTGGAGAGATCATCACAGTAGCTTGTGAACTCCATGCCAGGGAGGTGTGAATGTTAAGGGGAGGACAAATGGTGAAATACAGTAGGCTTGAGTGTGGAGATCTGTGTGGGATTAATGGCTTCTTGGATTCAGGGAAGGAGCTGCAAAGACAAGAAGTAGTAGTCAAAGAGCAGGATGCTCAAAACTAACATTATGGAGCTGGTGCAATTATTGAGATGGCAAGATCAAAAAGAGTATCACTGTGCAAGGAATGAGTGAGGATGGATAGACCAGAAGAGAAGCAAAGAAGAGAAAGTCAAGGAACTGGGGGGCTTAGGTGATGGATGGACCAGCCAAGAACCTTCCATTCTTAGTTGAAGCCACCAGAATTAAGAAAGTAGTCATGGGGAAAAAAATGCTAAAATTCCCTGTAACTGACAGGAAGTAACCAGGAGAAAAATGTTAACTCTAGATGGGATAATCTGAGGACATACAAGTAAACATATGTTTCAAAGAAGCTGATTTTTTTTTTCTTTCTGGAAGAGAAGGAAAAATAGTCTGCAAATGATTTTTATGATAAAGGAGGTCATCTTTCTTCTAGGACCCGTGGTACATGGTGTATGGGAGAAATGAACAGACCTGGATGAGAAAGCTGCAGGGAGAGCAAATCCTTCGGGGACAGCCAGGCCTCACTCACTGTAAGAAAGTGAAGGAAGAGGCCAGGCATGGTGGCTTATGCCTATACTTTGGGAGGCCGAGGCCAGTGGATTACCTGAGGTCAGGAGTCTGTGACCAGCCTGAACTCAGAGTCAGACAAAATCCTGACTCTACCAAAAATACAAAAATTAGCTAGGCATGGTGGCAGGGCTTGTAGTCCCACCTACTAGGGAGGCTGAGGCAGGCGAATTGCTTGAACTCGGGAGTCGGAGGTTGCGGGGCGGGGTGGGGGGAAGAAAAAAGAAAGAAAGTGAAGGAAGAGGTTGTTCAAAGGAGGTATAACTAGTGACCAAGAGGCCTCAGTTGTTGTCAATAGGTCCTGATGATTCCTAAAACAGTTAGGGGAGAATACACATGGCCTGGAAGGCAGTGACATTTTTATAAAGAAGATTTTATATATATATCTCAAATATCACCTGACCAAATAAAAAATTTGGAAGAGCAAAAAATAAAATGGGAGCCTATATCAACTAACACCACTTTTGTCATTCTGAGCAGTTTACCTTCCTATGCTTGAGTTTCTCTGCGTGCCTGACACTGAAATAACAATGCCTGCCCTTTCATCCCCCTTCTCTGTACGGACATTGTGAGAAAAATTGGGTAGCCTCTTGAGTTCTTAGGAGAAAGGGTACTTTGGAAACTGAAATAGAGGACTACGGATATCCCAAGGAGCAAAAAATCAAAATACAACTTGGGAACTTCAATATAGCTTCTATTATTTTCCAGGGCTCTTTGGCCGCTTATAACTTTTTTTCCAGCAGGCGAACTCCAAGTCCCCTGATTGTTTTCTGCTCCACCTCTTGGATTGATCCTTTTCTTACAACTCCTCAGGACCCAATAAACTCCCCAAGTTCACATTTTATGAAGAAGGCTGGAATGTTCCATAATTAGTTTTCTCAAATAAAACCAAGGCATATAAACACTCAGTGAAAGCTAGAGAGGAGGGGCTTGGGTAGCTCCTTTTCCAGGGGCCCTTTCCCTGCATTGAGTCCTATGAGCTTTCTGAGAATGCCTCTCCCTCCCCCAGTCCAGCTCAAAGCATCAGGAAAAGTCTTCAGAAGCCATATCAACACTTCCAAATGCTACAACAAGAGCTGCCGCTGCAGTGGGCTCCCTGCTATGGTTCCTCTAGTGTGTCCATCTGAAATTCAGTGATAAAAGAAATAATTAAAAGACAGACGAGTCAGCTGCACTGGTAAGAAATGGCATCTATATATCTGAAACTTAATGTAGGCAAGATCCATAAAAATGCAATGTGAGCCTCCAATCTTCCTCACCAGGACAGCATAAGGATTAATCAAATCAAACCAGGAAAAGTGCTTCAACTACTCTAGAGGAGGAAATCAGACATTTTTGGAGTAAAACATATTTTTCTTCTATTCGTCTACTTTATAAATGGCCCAAACCAACCTTCAGAAAAATGATTTACCACACTACTAATACTAATCCTTTACGTTTAGATAGTGCTTTACACTTTCAAGATGCTTTCACATATATTATCTCCTATAGTATTACATCCTGGAACTAAAAATGTGGTTCTAGAAATGAAACAACTTTTTTTCCCAACTCATTCATACTTGGATATACTGATTTTTGCTGCCTAATATCATGAACTTAAATCATAAGACCATTTACCTGTGGACATCCGGCTTACACTATTAACTCATAAAGAAAATTCATAACTCTTCTTTACTTAACAAGAAAATAATGTGGCCAAGTGAAAAATAAAGGTGAATTTAAAATAATCAAAAAAGGAGTTAAAGAATATAATTTCTCCTTTGTTAACCTTTCAACTAACGAAATTTAAAACAATTCAGGGTCTGTTTTGTGTAAATTTCTTACCACCCTTAATAACTTAATAGTGCAATTGCATGCACATTTGCTCCCTATTCTGGCTAACTGCCACAAGACTGAAATCTTTTGTCTCTTCTAAAACACTGTAAACATCATTAAAATGCCAAAACCTATAAAGCACTTTTATGAAGAAATTTGCAAATTTTATGGACTTGACACGGCAAATTTTATTCTGAACTACCAGATATTGCATTCCCATTCATTGCATTCATTCATTAATTCATTCATTTACTCTTTTATTTCTTCCTTCATTGCTATGTGGAGTTCTATGTATGAAAGTTTAAATGCTTACATCCTAAACCTGTGTGGATATTAGATCAAGAAATAACAAGAAGTAGATTTAGAAACAAATAAAAGAAGAAATAACAGAGACTTGTCCCCACCTTTACTTTTTAAATGTAAGAATGCTGAAGAAGAAGGAAGAAATGCAGCAAGATGGCAATGAAGAACAAAAGCGATGGAAAATATATTTGTAGCTATATCTCTTAGAGACCTCCTTGGAGCTGAAAAGTGAGAAAGCATATTGTTCCTGCCAAAGGTAGTTGCTAAATAATAGTAATGATAATAACAGTAATACTCAGAAACCATGGTATCATCACACAATTATAAGTATAAAATATGACAAGCTTAATTTGACAATATATATTCAGATTAAAACTATTCATACGGTTTGGCTTAATGATATACTAATTGAAAATCTTTTCTAAGAAAATAATCAGAGATTCAGACAATGATTTATTATAAAGATATTTATGCCAGTGTTAATAACAAAGTAAAAATTGATTTATTTTAAATATTGCATCATATAAGAATATTTACTCAAATGAAGTACTTTCATGTAATGGAAAGATATGCAGCCATTTAAACAAAATTTATAAATACATTACAAGGACATTAAAAGTGTTGATGATATAATGGTAAGGAAAGCAAGTGGAACACAAAATTGTATAGGCAGTATCATAATAAGCAGACAACATATATATGTATACACACAGACACATATAATAAATATAATAAATGAAGGAAATGTCAATATAAACCTTGATTATAAGATTATAACTGATTGTCTTCTATGAAGTTTTGATAGTTAACACATATTGCCTTTATACTCATTGAAAAAACTTACTGTCATAAAGATAATTTTTTTTCTTTCTTTCTTTTTTTTTTTTTTTTTTTTTTTTTGAGAAGGAGTTTCACTCTTGTTGCCCAGGCTGGAGTGCAGTGGCACTCTTGGCTTACCGCAACCTCCGCCTCCCGGGTTCAAGCAATTCTCCTGCCTCAGCCTCCCCAGCAGCTGGATTACAGGCATGTGTCACCATGCCTGGCTAATTTTGTATTTTCAGTAGAGATGGGGTTTCTCCATGTTGGTCAGCCTGGTTTCACACTCCTGACCTCAGGTGATCCGCCCACCTTGGCCTCCCAAAGTGCTGGGATTACAGGCGTGAGCCACTGCGCCCGGCCAAGATAATTCTCTTTTATAACATACTCTGCACCTAAAATTTTCCTCAAAGTACCTGGTATACACATTTTTCAAAGAAATGCCTTTCCCCCATCCTTATCCTTCAGCGCTCGTGGAGGGTGTCTTTGTCCCTTCTCTACCCTGCAGTGGTCAGTGTGTTGGTGCCCCTGCCATGTGAGTCTAAGCCAATCATGAGCCTGTTTTTCCTCACCCTCTTACCAGAGCTGGATTCAGAACAGGGCAGGTTTAAATCAGTTTAGGACAGAAAGACATAAGGAGGAGTTTGCGCAGGGCAACTGGGAAAATGAAGGCAGTCATTTTTCGCAATGGAAAGACAGAAGACTGCTGTCAGCCATCTTTTGAGTGGATAGAAACTAGCTTCATATTGAAGATGATGCTACAGACAGCAGAGAGGGTGCTTATACCCCTCAGAGAATTTACAAGGAATTGATTTAAACAGCCCTGAAATCTGTCCTCATTTCGATTTTCCTGTTATGCACAATAATAACTTTCCTTATACATAAGCCAATTTGAGTTGGAAATTCTGTTATTCGCTGACAGATACACAATGTAATTTATTTTCTAACATTAAATGCCTTTAGTTTTCTGACCAAATGAAGCAGAGAACTAATAAAATACAATATTCCTAGAACTTACCTTTCATACTTTATTTTCCATTGTATCAAATTAAATGCCCATCAAAGTAGTTTACTTCTCTCCCTTTATATGCTCTTGTCTTTTTTCATTTTTTAACGAAAATTTCAAACATAGAGAAAAGCTGAAATAATTTTACAATGAACCCACCAAGAGTCTACACTTAACACATTTTACTATACTGGCTTTAGCATTACCTACCCATCTTCTGTCCACTCATAAGTTGATTTGATTTTTGTTCCAGACTTTCAAGAACTGCTTTCACCTCTTCACCATTATCAAAGACAAACTCAAATTCTACTTTCCTATTTAAATACTCTATTGCCATTTACCTTTCAATGTATTCATATCTCTTTTCTTCTGTGAATTGATAAGATTCTTAAGGGAAGAGATGCTGTCTTATGGATGTGTGTATCGCTTGTAGAGCCTGACATTCCATACGAATGCCTGCTGTCAGTAAATATGTGGAAGGATATAGTAAAAACTGAAGTATGTGTTTTCTATTCTCTACTCACCACACCATACAGAATGCTTGTGACATCAGATATGGGGGAAAGAGGGAGTTCCATTGCATTGCATTTTCATTGCACACCAAGTAAGCAATCAATTCTGCAGTGGATACCAGCTATGTGTCCTCCAACTCAATTCTGATACTTTCAACCTGGAGATAGTATCAGACACCACAGGTTCAGGGTTCGGTCCCACAAAACTGTCCCCTAGTCTTCAAATGTAAGTTGAAAGCACAAGTTATTTTACCTGTGCTTCTGACCACCAGCTCTAAATCAGGGTTTCCACAACCTTCTCCTTGGGTGCAATTTATAGGACGTTACAAAAGATACAGGTAAGGAGATGAATAAGTATGGGAGGAGCAAATCTTCCAAGCCCCTTCCAGAGGGGAACCCTCAGGCATCTTCATGTGTTCAGCTATCTGGAAGCTCCCTGAACCCAGTCTCTTCAGGTTTTTATAGAAGCTTCATTAGGTGGGAATGATTAATTAAATTTTTGGCCACTGCTGATAAATTCAACCTTAAGCCCCTCTACTCTCCCCAGAGGTTGAGGATGGGGCTGAAAAGTCTCAACCTTCTACTCACGCCTTCTTTAGCCTTTTCTGTGACCAGCCCCCATCCTTAAGCTACCTAGCGGCTGCCAGTCACCAGCTAACTCATTAGCTTATAGAAAGACACAGAGGGAAGACAAAATACGTATTTCACAACTTCACAGTATACATAATTGAAATAAACTTCAATCACTGGAATACATTAGATTTTGGGTATTCATTGCATTTTTATAGTAAAATAAAGAACTAAATTGTATTTCAGTGAACTATAAATTCTAAACACGCCATTTGTTATAATTTTTCTGGTAATATTTTCTGTATCAAATTCTAAAAGTACATCATTTTTTTTTCTATGAAACTGAACAAGGCAGTAAACAAGTTTATATGATAAATGTCTCATTAACAAGGGAAACGCTAAGTCTTGGAAGAAAAGAACCTTCTTAGTTATTTTTTATAGTCAACTTCTGTGAATTAAATATTCTTTAAAAAAAAATACTGCTTCCTTTGCAAACATCTTCATGTGAAAATCTGGTGCCAAGACTTTCGCTTCAGTCCTGTTAAATGAAATGAACAAAGCCAGAGAGCTGGACTTGAAAGTATATGAAACTTAAACATAAGATGGAGTGTTACTATTGATTAAATATAAGGAGAATTATGTTTCTTTCTTTTTTTTCCACCATCCTGAGGTGATTTCTCTAAAGCATTTTTTCCAACTTACAGTCAAGCTACTGAAAAGCAACATGGTGTGTGTGTGTGTATGTGTGTTTGTTGGGAGGATTACACATCTGAAATAATTGTGCAAGTCTTTGGGTTTATAGAAAATTAATGTAATTTCTTATTTTAAAAGATTAACATAGTTGGCAGCCACAAGATTTAAGGAGTATGTGTTTCTAGTAGTGAGAATGGTTGAGGTATGGGATTTTTTAATAATCTATATTCTCGTAAAACTAACATCTTTGATAGTAGTTGGAGACGCATTAATAGTTTTTCAAGAGTCTTCAAATATAGGTAGCTTTAAGCGTGTCTTTATCATCACTTCTCCTTCATGGATGTCTTAGTCCATTTTTTTTGCTCCTATAACAAAATACCAGAGACTGGGTAATTTGTAATTTTAACAAGTTCATTTCTCACAGGTCTAGAGGCTGGAAAGTCCAATATCAAGGGACTAGCTTCTGGTAGAGGCCTTCTTGATATTATTATCCCAGGGCAGAAGGGCAAAGAAAGGGCAAGAGAGAGAGAGTATGCAAGAGATGAACCCATTTTCATGCTAACAAACCCACTTATAAGATAAGGACATTAATCTATTCATGAGGATGGTGCCCCCATGACCCAAACACCTCTTATTAGGCCCAATCTTCCAACACCACTGCTTTGGGGATCAAGTTTTTGTGTTTGTTTTGTTTTTGAGATGGGGTCTTGCACTGTTGCCCAGGCTGGAGCGCAGTGGCACGATCTCGGCTCACTGCAAGCTCCGCCTCCTGGGTTCACACCATTCTCCTGCCTCAGCCTCCCAAGTAGCTGGGACTACAGGTGCCCACCACAATGCTCGGCTAATTTTTTGTATTTTGTTTAGTAGAGATGGGGTTTCACCGTGTTAGCTAAGATGGTCTCGACCTCCTGAACTCCTGATCCGCCCGCCTCTGCCTCCCAAAGTGCTGGGATTACAGGCGTGAGCCATTGCGTCCGGCTGGCGATTAAGTTTTCAGTATATAAACTTTGGGGGACACATTCAAATGATAACAATGAAGCTTACTATTTGATTTATTCTTTTTTAGATGTGGAATGGGGGATATTCAAACTTAGAACATAAATGTTTAATATTGAGTAAAATATCCAGGTAAAATGACATGTACTTTTCTGAGACTCCAAATTATAAAGCAGGATAACCTCAAACAAGAATCTTGCTAAAAGCTGCTAGACTGGAAGTAATTGACAGAAAGGAAAGAAATAATAGGACAATAACCTAAGCAATATTCTGCCTTAGAGGAATCATTTCTCCATAAGCTCACACTTGGGAAGAAGCCCAAGATGCTAAACTAGAGTCAGAAAAATACTGTTTCTACCCATAAGAATTTTTGCAAAGAGTTTTTTTAATTTGGTTCACCCAAAGGTGAAATATTCCTATTCTTGCCATCATCAATTATAGGCCTCTACTATCTAGATAGTGAAAAATGAATTATCCTGTCTGTCTTTAACTGGATTAACCATACAAAGATTACTCTAACATGAATTATTTTTAAAAAACCAGGCCAACCCTAAGCTTTGTGAAGATACTGAAGATTTTCTTCCAATGAACTATCAAAACAGTCACGCCTATAACTATTTGTTAATAAAGGAATCATTGTAAATAAATTGAGTATACTTAGTCTCTGAAACAAAATATATAAGTATTCTTCAGAAGACCTATTACATTCCATTTTAAATATATGTAGGCATTTTAAGATATTATTGTGTAATAATTTAAGTAATGTCAATTTTAAGAGGAAATCATTTATTGTCCTTGTTTTAAAATCAGGCATTTTGAGAAATCTTACATTATGTTTTTCTGTTACAAAATGCATTTTCCCCTTAAAAAATTTTTAAAACAGAAGAAAAGGCAACTGCTAGGTAACAACTAAGTGGAATGAGAATCACAATAATAGAAGAAATGAAGCTAAATGCATACAAAAATATGTTACTACAAAGCAGCCAACCACAGCATGTTTTATGGAGCCTAAAAATTATGTTATGAATTTTAGGATTCAAAACTTGCAGCACAGAATTTACTTCAGAACAACAAACCCTGAAATCTACTTAGTTTTCTTTCTAAGGTGCTAATTTTAATTTACAGCACTGTTTCATTGTTTTTCTATAAGGTAGCATTTTTATCTTAATGTCTGAAAACATAGACTTGTTTAAAATAAATACAATGCAAATTTAATCTGCAAAATTAACACAATCAGCAATAATTTATTTGTACTTTAGTATGCATATAGGCAAAAAGTAAGAAAGTACTGAGTGTGAGATACTTTAGCAAATATTTTTCATAAAGTTTCAAACAGCATTACAAAATTTTCTTCTCTCTTTTCTCTTAAGACATTTATTCACCCCCTCTGCTTTCCAGTCACTGAGCTAGGGAAGGAAGGCATGAATCTGACATAGTTCCTATCCTCCAGGAAATCACAGATGAGAGCAACATGTATTCAGATAAATTACATGTCTCAAGATCCTTCAAAGGACTGTCTTTTGGCTTAAAATGCCATCTGCTTTTTGAAAACTCCTCGCTGATTTAGTGGAATCAGATGTCTTCTTGAATTCCAACTTGCTTTAACAACATACGAATGGCCTAAATGTTTCTATTCTTTTTATCTTCTGACCAAGTAAAAGCATGTCAGCTGTGGGTAATCCATCAACAACTGTACAAAACTTCCACAATTGTTGTATTTAAATTCCATTGTCTATTGGGAGCTCACATTTTTTATCCTCTTTAAGATTCAAAATAGAGCCAAAGCCCATTGTTAAAGTCATTTTTCAAAAACAGAATTCCTGGCTATAATAGTCTTAAAAATTGTATTACTTAAGCTCAAGTTGGTTGCTTGCTTATCATTAATTTTTGCTGTTCATAAATAATTTAAGACTGAGTGTTTTTTTTTTTTTTTTTTTTTTTTTCAAAAACACAACAAAACAAAATAAAAGGTGTTCAAGTTTACCCTAGTGAAAAGTGGGTAGATGTCTCCATCTTTTTTTTGGTGTTAATCCATTTTGAGTTGCCATAAAGGAATACCTGAGACTGGATAAGTCATAAAGAAAAGGTTTCCTTGGCTCATGGTTCTGCAGCTGTACAAGCACGGTACCATGATCCATTCAGCTTCTGCTGAGGCTGCAGGAAGCTTGCAATCATGATAGAAGGCAGAGGGAGAGCTAGTGTGCCACATGATGAGAGGGAGCAAAAGAGAAGGGAGGAGGTGCCAGGCTCTTTTAAACAAGTAGCTCTCGCATGAACTAAAACTATGGAGAGGACACCAAGCCATTCATGAGGGATCTGCTCCCTAAGAGCCAAACACTCCCCACTAGACCTCGACTCCAGAATTGAGGATTACATTTCAACATGAGATTTGGAGAGGACAAATATCCAGGCCATATCATTCTACCCCTGATCCCCCAAATTTCATGCCCTTCTCACACTGTAAAATACCATCATCCCTTCCCACTAGCTCCCCAAAGTCTTAACTAATCCAGCATTAACTCAAAAGTCCAAACTCTCATCTGAGACTCATGGCAAGTTCCTTCTACCTATGAACGTGTAAAATCAAAAACAAGTTATTTATTTCCAAGATACAATGGTAGAACTGGCATTGGGTAAACAATACCATTAATGCAGGGAGGAATCAGCCAAAAGAATGAGGCAACAGGCACCACACAAGTCTCAAACCCAGCAGGGCAGACACTAAATCTTACAGCTCCAGCATGATCCCTGACTCCAGGCTCTTCATCCTAAGCACACTGGTGTGAGGGCTGGGCTCCCAAGGCCTTGGGCAGCCCTGGCCCTGTGGCTTTGTAGGGTGCAGCCTCTGTGACTGCTTTCATAGGTTGGAGTTGAGTGCCTGTGGCTTTTCCAGGCTTGAGGTGTAAGCTGCTGGTGGCTCTACCATTCTCCTGTCTGGAGGGTGGTAACCCCCTCCCACAGCTCCACTAGGCAGTGCCCCAGTGGGGACTCTGTGTGGCAGCTCCAACCCCACATTTTTCCCTAGACACTGACCTAGTAGAGACTCTGCAGGGGCTCCACCTCTGTAGCAGGTTACTGCCTGGGCACCGAAGCTTTCTCATACAGCCTCTGAAATCTAGGTGGAAGCTACCAAGCCTCCTTCACTCTTGCATTCTGCATGCTTGCAGACTTAGCAACATCTGGAAGTCACCAGGGCCTATGGTTTGTGCTCTCCAAAGTGGCAGCCCAAACTGTACCTGGGGCCCTTATGGCTGAGGCTAGAGCACTGCTAGTGTGGATCCAGGGAGCAGTGTCCTGAGGCTGCACAGGACAGTGGAGACCTGGGCCTGGCCCCCTAATCAATTCCTTCCTTCTAGGTCTCTGGGCCTGTGATGGGAAGGGCAGCCTGAAGATTTCTGAAATGCATTCAAGGCCTTTTTTTCTCATTGTCTTGAATATTAGTACTTGGCTCCCTTTTAGTCATGCAAATCTCTCTAGCAAGCGGTTGCTCTGAAGCTCACTTGAATTTCTCTCCTGAAAATGCTTTTTCCTTTTTTACCACAGGTGCAAGTTGTGAATTTTCCGAATTTTTAAGCTCTGCTTTTCTTTTAATTATAAGTTCCAACTTTAAGTCATTTATTTGCTCCCATATCTATTTATAGGTTGTCAGAAGCAGCCATGCCACATCTTGAATGCTTTGCTGCTTGGAGATTTCTTCTTCCAAATACCGTAAGTCATCACTCTTAAACTTCACCTTCCACAAAGGCCTCCAATATGGATGCAATGCAGCCAAGCTCTTTGCTAGTACATAACAAGGGTGGCCTCTACACTAGTTTCCAATAATGTCCTCATTTTTATCTGAGTCAGCCTGGCCTTCACTGTCCATATTTCTATCGGCATTTTGTTCACAACCCCTTAAGTCTCTAAGAAGTTGCAAATTTTCCCTTGTCTTCCTGTCTTTTTCTGAGCCTTCCAAAGTCTTCCAACCTGTGCCCATTACCAGTTTCAAAGCCACTTTCACGTCTTCGAGTATCTTTATAGCAATGCCCCACTTCTCAGTAACAATTTTCTGTGTCAGTCCATTTTTTATTACTATAAAGGAATGCCTACGGTTGGGTAATTTATAAAGAAAATAGGTGTATTTCGCTCACAGTTCTGCTGGCTGTACAAACATCACACCCACATCTACTCAGCTTCTGGTGAAACTTCGGGAAGCCTACAATCATAGTGGAAGGCAAACGGGGAGCCAGCATGTCACATGGCATGAGGGAGCAAGAGAGAGGGAAGGAGGTGCTAGGCTCTTTTAAACAACTAGCTCTCATGTGAACTAATAATACGAGGAGGGCACCAAACTATTCATGAAGGATCTGTTCCCATGACCCAAACACCTCCCACTAGACTCCCACCTCCAACACTGGGGGTCACATTTCTTTTTTTTTTTTTTTTTTTTTGAGACGGAGTCTTGCTCTGTCGCCCAGGCTGGAGTGCAGTGGCGCGATCTCGGCTCACTGCAAGCTCCGCCTCCCGGGTTCACGCCATTCTCCTGCCTCAGCCTCCCGAGTAGCTGGGACTACAGGCGCCCACAACCGCGCCCGGCTAATTTTTTGTATTTTTAGTAGAGACAGGGTTTCACCGTGGTCTCGATCTCCTGACCTTGTGATCCACCCGCCTCGGCCTCCCAAAGTGCTGGGATTACAGGCGTGAGCCACCGCGCCAGGCCTGGGGGTCACATTTCTATATGAGATTTGGAAGGGAGAAATATCCAAACTATATCATTTGTTTACACAACATTTCTGCATTTGTTTTGTGCACATCAATGGTTCCAAATCATGACCGATGGGTATTTTGAGAATATTTTTAAAACTATATACAATGTATGCTGAAGACAATCACAAGTAGTCATGGGATATATTTTAGAAGTCATTATAATCATGACTTCTAAAATATGTAATAACACAATAACAATTATTCAGTGACCATCTGCAATCTCCAAAAACATATGAAAAAATGCATGATATTATCAGAAGATTGAAGAAAATAATCGTTTATCCTCTGGGTGACAGAGAATTATCCATCCAGTATATCTCAAAAGAGAAGATGCCCAGATAAAATTTAATTTTTGTTATTAAAAAAAATGCTAAGGAAGAAAAAGAAGAACGAAATTAACCTTCTTGCAGCTGTGTCAACCAGAATAGCAGTATGGTGCATGAGAAGAGTATAAGCTTCACTACTGGTTTTATCTATGAGAACAAAATGGAATACATTTATTATTTGTTAACTGAAATCTCTGGGCAAGTGTTCCTTGAGACTCCACATTCTCATTAGGTAAAATATGTATTATAAAACCACTTTGTAGAGAGTAGTTAACAAACATTTGTTTCTCGCACATAACCATCCCCTATCCCATCCAATATTTATCACCAGTCAATAAATTGATAAATCATATGTCTATATACAAATGTGTATGTCATGTTTATACAAAGCTTGAAAAACATAGTCATCTGAAAGAATTCTTAATAATTAATTTCAGGCTGGGCGTGGTGGCTCACACCTTTAATCCCAGCACTTTGGGAGGCTGAGGCAGGTGGATCACTTGAGGGCAGGAGTTGGAGACCAGCCTAGACAACATGGTGAAACCCCATCTCTACTAAAAAAACAAAAATTAGCCAGGCATGGTGGTCCGCACCTGTAATCCCAGCTACTCTGGAGGCTGAGGTAGGAGAATCACTTGAACCTGGGAGACAAAGGTTGCAGTGAGCTTAGATCACACCACTACACTCCAGCCTGAGCAACAGAGTGAGACTCCATCTCAAAACAAACAAACTAACAAAATAAAACAATACAAAAACAATTAATTTCAAAACCAATTATTTTTAAAGTTTTTATACATATGATAAGCATTAAGGTAAGCCATGACATTATATTTCGATACATTTGTTTGTGAAAATTTAAAATAGTGTGATCTTATTAATGTAAATGAATTTGAGCATTTGTTGGTTTAACAAAGCATTTAAAAATTGTTGCATTTCTTAATAAAATTGCTAATGAACTTTCTCTCTGCATTATCAGAATTTGTTTCTGACTCTTAGAAGATAAAATAGGAATTAAAATGTGAAATGGGATAGCCAAACTGGTTACTTTTTTCCCATTCTTTGTGATTTTGTTTTGAAATTTGACTGTAGTATATGATTGTTATTTTAAATCATATTGTACGAATTTAAAACTTAGATTTAAATAAGAGCCGGTAGTTCACTGCACTTATCCTTTTTTTTTTTTTTTTTTTTTTTTGACACGGAGTCTCACTCTGTCACCCAGGCTGGAGTGCAGTGACGCAATCTCGGCTCACTGCAACCTGTGCCTCTTGGGTTCAAGCAATTGTCCTGCCTCAGCCTCCTGAGTAGCTGGGATTACAGGTGTCCACCACCAGGCCCAGATAATTTTTTTACATTTTTAGTAGAGATGGGGTTTCACCATGTTGGCCAGGCTGGTTTTGAACTCCCCAGCTCAGGCAATCCACCCACCTTGGCCTCCCAAAGTACTGGGGTTACAGGCGTGAGTCACCGCTCCTGGCCAAGTTCACTGCACTTTTAAAGCTGAAGGTGTAACCATGGGATAAGTATTTTTCCTAGTGTCATTGATGTTGGTTTTTGTCATATGACTTGATTTGGCTAACGGAATGCAGGCAATAGTAACGTTGTGGCTATTCTGAGCTTAGGTCTTAAGAAGCAGCTCTTGTTGGCTGGGTGCAGTGGCTCACACCCGTAATCCCAGCACTTTGGGAGGCCGAGGCGGGCGGATCACCTGAGGTCAGGAGTTCGAGACTAGCCTGGCCAACATGGGGAAACTCTGTCTCTACTAAAAATACAAAAAAATTAGTCAGGCGTGGTGGCGGGTGCCTATAATCCCAGCTACTCGAGAGGCTGAGGCAGGAGAATCACTTGAACCCAGGAGGCGGAGGTTGCAGTGAGCTGAGCTCGTACCATCGCACTCCAGCCTGGGTGACAGAGCGAGACTTCATCTCAAAATAAATAAATAAATAAATAAAAATAAATTTTTTTTTAAAAAAGGAAGCAGCTCTTGTTTTCACCTTCCCCGCTGGGAGCTTCCCACCTCTAACATGAGAACACTGCCTAGGTAGCCACCAGGTAGAATACTCCCAGCTGGGCCCCAGAATGCGGAACAAACCTAAACTCAACCCCCAAGTCTGGGGCAGAGCCACATCAGCTGGATGACAGACGTGTGGATGACAAATAATGTTTATTGATTTATGCCAATAAACTTTTTGTGGTTGTTTCTTATGCAACAACAGTTGATTAATATAAAAGTATTACTTAAAACTTTCTTCCCTGGAATACATCTCTTATTTTATAATATAATGCAACTACTGAGTAAAATTAATTTAAAATAATTTTCAGCAACTTGTATGAGATAAATATACTCTGTTAGGCATATAATAATGTTAGATGCTTAAATAAGAGAAAATAAAACTATAAATTACTTTCTCTAATATAACACTACCAAAGAAAATAATCCTGATGTAACTTAATGAAGACAAAAGCAATGGTACTTCTTTTATTTCTCCTTTTTATTTTTTCTTCTTCCATGTACCAGTCTGTCTGAAATAATGGTACTTCTTGATTGAGAAAACAATGCAATCACACCACTAGTTGGCTGCCAGAAGAATAAATGCAGATATTGTGTTATTTTCCCATTATGAAATCTGAAGAGGTGGTCTAGTCATGCTGAGACAATAGGAATTGCATGGTTCTGCCTGAAACTAAATCAGCAACCCTCCAAGATATTGTCAAGATCTGTCATCATGCATAGAAATGAGGAAAACAGAGAATCTTTTTTTTTCCATTTACCAACTACTCTGAACTGCAGTATAAAATAATGTATGTGGCTATTCATATGTTGTACATACTTAACTTTATGTGATATGGAACGGGATGTGCTATTTGGCTGTCAAGATATGTGCTCACACTTGCCTCTGGCATGCCAGCATCACTCAGGTTTAATTCAGAGTTCTTATGCCACGACCACTCTCTTGAATAATCATAAGACTTGGACATAAGTGCATACAACACAAAGACCAAGTGTGCTGTTTTGCAGAGTGTAGTGGAATCTGTGAGGCTTGGGATCTTGCGAAAACGGCAGCCCTGATAAGCAAAGAGCTCCTATGCACATCTGTAAATGGATGGTTGCATTTGCCTGAGTGGAGAGGGAGGTTGAGATTGCTACGCGTGGAGTGGCTATTATTCAAAACCAACAACATTAAAATGTTTAGGAAATGGCTGTTACCAGTACAAAGGAGAAATAGGAAGTTACTTACCTGAATGAATGAACAGTCAACAAAAGAATGAAACCCATTAGAAGTTTCAGGGAGATTCTGCACTATTAGAACTTCAATGTGAAATATTTGAAAAGCAAAGACAGCAGAGTTAAAACATACCTCGGTAGGGCTTATGTAGCCCATCAGAAGTCCTAGTCAACAGGCTCAGTGATTCATGAATTATACAAGATCAGCATCTGAGCAGATGCCATCTGACGTTTCACTGGGCTTGGTGGTTCCTGGGTGGCCTCACAGCTTCTAGCTTTGCCTCTAAAATCATCTCCAAACATCATTAGTGCCCCTCCTTCTAGAGAGGTGAGCTGGAGAAGATCATTTTCTCAGTTCCTACTCTGGTGAAGCGGTCAGGTACCAACTCGGATTTGTCCCTTCCTATGTATTTGACACATGCAGGCTCTGATGTACATACCCATCCTCTAAAAAAAGGAGGCAGCAGGCTGTAGTCACTCAATCACCAGTGCGAGAGACTGTGACTAACCAGTCCTGCAAACTTAAACTGGGGGCTTTAGCTTCTCTGAGTCTCAGTTTCCTCACCTATAATTGAGGTGAAATTTAGACTTAACGAACATGTGGAGACTACTAACCTTATTTCCAGTAGTAAATTTTGGAAATCGAATCATGGCTACAGATCATGGATTATGGAGCAGCTCCAACTTGTTGCAGCTAGATTTAATTTCCTCTACTCTGCACACAGAATAACACTTGATTTTCACCCCTTAGGGAATAACTGAATAATATTACTGATATGGGGGAAAAAACTGACCAAAGGGGAATAGTTAGCACAAGGTAGGAAACATCAAATTGTCATCCCATGCAGGTAGCTTTTTGTATACACACATGGTGAGTATACGCACAATATGTGTGTCTATCTCAACACTCACACACTCACATTCCCTAGGTTAATGCAGACATCTACCTGGTAAAGCATATTTATTTGAATGTGTATATAAACTGGCCTGATACTTTTCTTTTAGACTAAAACATGATGTACCCAGAGGTACGTCATTTAAAATATGAGTCAAGTTTAAAACGACAAAGAGCCTGATTCTCCCCAGTCGGTCATGCTAAATTCCATGATAGGCAGGCTTCTTTTATTACATGTGCTATCTGCATGTGGTTGCAATTCAGTATTTATATTTGTTTTCATTCTGTGTCCCTCACAGAGGGTGGTAGAAAGGTTTAGGAAAAGAAGCAGGAAGCAAAATTGTAATTGAATTCTAGGAGAGAGAGTTGAAGCAGTTCCTGTTTCTCCTTAATTTTTTTTCTTGACAGCATCATATATGATGACATTGCAATTTGCAGTTCCCAGAGTCGGCAGCTTCTTGCTTTGCGGGCCTTGTCCTTCCTTTACTCCAGCATATCATGGTTCACGGCCCCGTGAGCTGGGAGCCACCACCATCATGCCTTACTCATCTCTTTTTTGACTGAATGAAACGAATGAATGAATGAGTGAAGCAGATAAAGCTGCATGAGTTATGCTGCTTCGAATCCCTTTAGAAATGAACTATAGTATGAAGGAAATATATAGCACCAGGTCTAGCTGAGCAATCTGCCCTCATATTGTGCTCAAATCCCATCTGCAGACAGAGCAGCGCTGGCAACAATGAAGGTTTTCCTCTTGATGGTGTCCCAGGGGAGCTTTGGACACCAGTGCAGGAGGCAAGAACAGCAAGGGCCAAGGCAGGGAC
Source organism: Macaca thibetana thibetana (assembly GCF_024542745.1). Classification (NCBI taxonomy): domain Eukaryota; kingdom Metazoa; phylum Chordata; class Mammalia; order Primates; family Cercopithecidae; genus Macaca; species Macaca thibetana. The sequence continues at coordinate 83,755,969 of NC_065587.1, read as the reverse complement.
CATCACCTGCTTCAAAACTCTGCAGGCTTCCTTGGTCCCAAGTTCTATTCTGATTGCCAAGTACAGACATCACTAGAATCAAAGCTCTGTGAGGTCAAGAACTTGATCTGCTTTGTTCACTGTTGTGTGCCTAGTGCTTGGAACTATGTCTGACCTATAGTATTCACTCAGTAAATATGTGATCAATAGATTAATTAGTTAAAAGAAAAACACAATTAATTAAGTTGAGCATTAAGTTTTTATTAACATTTCAGCTCAGTTTGGGAGCACAGCAAAACCTTCACCTTCTACTCCAAGGATTTTTTTTTTTTACAGGTATCATGATGAGTACTTCATTTTCACAATTACAGAACCTTCCTTCTAGTCCTCTCGGGAACTGGAGGCGGTTTGGAAGCAGAGTTGCCAGATAAAATACAGGATGTCTGGGTAAATTTGAATTCCAGCTAAACAACAAATAATAATTTTTACATAAGTACATCCCAGTCAGTGCATGGGATCTACTTATACTTAAAAAAAAAAGAATCATTGCTCAACTAAAATTTAAATTTAACTGGGCATATTGCATTTTTGTTAAATTCAGCCATCCTATTTCTCAACACCTAGAAATGCAGCTATTTACTCCAGCCTCTTTCTCCTGAGGCTGTTTACCTATTTTCAGGATCTAAGAGAACATGCACACTCCCTCTCTCTCATGCACGAGGCCAAATTCTTTTCCACTAGAAACACTCCCCCATTTTTCATCAGCAAATATAAGGTATGTTAGCAAGTGACCACTAGGACCCAGGGCAAGCCCGAGGCTGCAGTATTTGCCCTTGCTCTGCCTTCAGAGCAACAAGCTGCCTGGTCTCCTCTATCTCTCAGCTTTTCTGGAGAGGTGGCAGGCACCAGTCCATCGTGTCCCCCCACCTGCAGAGGTGCATATCAAGCTCCCCAAAGAGTCCCGTTGAAGCCCCTCTCACTAGGCTTAGAAAGAGAGAGACAGGCCACTTTCTATCATCCTCCGGGTCTCATAACTCTCTCTGAGACCCGAAATTCATTTGGAGGCTTCCGGGGAAATTTATAATTTAATATCGTAGTACACTTTATCATTAGACATCTTTGCTTTACCTGCAAAGCCCCTTCCCCTTCTCTTTTGACTCAACACAAATTTTAACATAAATGAATCCTTAATGAGAACAAATAGTCAGGAAGAAGCATCCCTGGCTAAAAGCCATGGAGAAGGCCTTAGTTTTAATCCCTCAGAAGCAGACTTGGAGACAAGGACTCACGTGCTAGTGGTCTATTAGGAGACAGATCCCAGGAAATATCAGCAGGGGAGTGGGGAAGTGAGACAGGGAAAGGAGAGCAGTTAAAACAGGGTGCATTATCAAGCGAGTTACCACAGCAGGCTACTAGAGCTCAAGCCCACTGAAGAGCTTGGGGGGACAGAGCAGGGCAAGCACTTCAGGGGTGAGAAGGAAGCTCAGGTAGGTATCCACCGACTCCTAATTGTCACTGAGTGATGCCACCAAGGGCATGAACACTCCAGCATTTCTGTTTTGCTCGTGTTGGTGAAAGGTTCCTGCTCCTGACAAAAGCCCTCAGGCAGAATCACAGCTGTTCTAGGAGGCAGCATTTACAGGTGAGTACGAGGGAGTGGGCAGGGCAAGACAGCTCCTGCACACTGGGAAATGAGGGTTGTCTTCAAAGTTGATCACAGTGGTCCAGAGAAGGAAATAATCCAGATATCTGAACGTACGCTATCACAAGCATCAGGGCCTTTTGAAACACATGCTGTAAAATCATTCTGTCTCCCTCTCTTCAGCCATTTCATACCATTTTGACTTTTATTGAATTAATTTCTCTGAGCTTTCACCCATACAGGGTGCCTGCTACTCAGTTTTACCAGCAACACCCCCACACAAGTTAAAAATCACAGCATTGTAATGAGACCAAACTTCCTGAGCCAGCTTCATTGTGCATGAGCTTTTCTCTCAGATGGGATTGTTATTCTCAAGAAGTTCCTATTACTCATGGGTATACTGCTAGTGTATATTTGGCTGTTATGTCCAAATGCAGTCACACCAACTTCTCAAGTTTACCTTTAGCAAGGGCATAGTCTGTTGCATAATGCAGAGCTAGACACTTTGATGGCAGCTTTGTTCTAAATGAGAACTTTGATGTCCAGAGAAACTGGACTTCAGTAATCCTTGTTTATGTTACACGGATTCGTTTATGTTAAAATTTGTATTGGGTAAAAAGAGAAGGGGAAGGGGCTTTGCAGGTAAAGCAAAGATGTCTAATGATAAAGTGTACTACAATATTAAATTATAAAGCCATGGGAGGAGGGATTTGTTACAGTTAGCAGAGCTTATAGAGTTGTGAGAAAAGCTGGGGAAATGAAGGAGCTGGGGGAAAGTTGGAAGATGGGGGAAGTCACCATCCAGTCAATCTGAGAAGCCAAGGGTGCCTAGCCATGCAAGAGAAGCATGAAGAGAAGCTTCATAGAGAGGGAAGTGCACGCCTGGGGCTGTAGCCTCTGTGGGTCAGCAGTCAAGCCTGTAGTGCTGGGCCTTGGGCCATGCTAGGTCAACGTGGCAAGCAGGGAGAAAGAAGAGCAAGACGCAGGGTGGAGGAAAGATCAAGCCAGAACTTGCCAGCATCTCTGTGACTGTCATCACATCGAACTGTGACAACCTTCAGAGAGGAATGGTTGCTGCTTCACTTCTACCTTCAAAACTCTTCTTTTAGCCAACCCAACCAGAGTTACACAGGGCAGGGGATTCTTGGAAATAGAATTCCAACTTAATCAAGTTGAAACACTATAGACAGTTTCTTTACAATGATTTAGGGACAGCAGTGCTAGCAATCTCCTTCCCAAGGGTGTGACATGAATGCTATCAAATGGCATTTTGGATATGTATGTATTAGCCTTTTCCTTCACATATTTGTACCAGAATATTTTGCACTGTTGTTGGGGGGAGATGGCAGCGGTCATATTTATATTTGCCTCTAATCTGTAACAGATAGGAAGATATTTTACTATTTCTAGTGTCATCTTCTTTTTCTGACTTCTGGTAGTATACAGCAAGCTTTAGGGAGTCTTTATTTCAATTTATTGGAAGGAAATTACTTAGCTACATCCATTTACCTCCTTGGCTACATGAAATTGGCTAGCTAAGAAAGTGATGTTAGAGGCAAGGGGCTTTAAAACTTTCTCTTAAAAAATTCTGTTCTCTGTTGCAAATGTTTTGTATGAATTTGAGAAGTCACATGAAATTCCTATATGTTGGGTAAAAATACCCAGCTTTCCATCTTGAGGAATAATGAGTCAAACTGATTGGAATGGATTTGGCTCAGAACAGGGCTGATGAAACTGAAAAGAAGGGATAAACTAATCCTTTCTCTGGCACAGCTGTCTCTTTAACAGTACTGAAAGAAACAAAATTCTACTACCCCCATAAAGAAAACAATAGTTTGTTCTAATAATCCCTCTTATTAAATATTCACAACCCATCTTGAAAGACATCAGTTGTTGAGATCCACTTAATCATAATGTATATCCAGTTTCCTCCCCTCCCCTCCCCTCTCTTCTCCTCTCCCCTCCCCTTCCCTCTCTTCTCCTCTCCCTTTCTCAACCAAGTCTTGCTCTGTCTCCCAGGCTGGAGTGCAGTGGTGCAATCTTGACTCACTGCAGCGTTTATGTCTCAGGTTCAAGCTATTCTCATGTTTCAGCCTCCTGAGTAGCTGGGATTACAGGCACGCACCACCATACCCAGCTAATTTGTGTATTTTTAGCAGAGATGTGGTTTCACCATGTTGGCCAGACTGACCTCAGGTGATCCGCCTGCCTCAGCCTCCCAAAGTGCTGGGATTACAAGTGTGAGCCACTGCTCCTGGCCCAGGATTCTTTTCATTGTGTGTGTAATTCTAGTACTGTACAGATATAGCAGTGATGAATTAGCAACATTGGAATTTAAATTTGGTGAAATTCTTGAAATAATTTTACATAATAAAACCATAGATAACACTATGAGTCAGTCATCAAAAGTTCATAAGCACCCACTGTCTGCCAGTTGTTTCACAAGATACCGACTGTGATGTGGAAAGGGTCACTTCCTTCCAACCATAGCTTCTTACAAGTTAATGCTCTAGTTGACTTAACACACTCTCTCACATGTAGGTACTGATATAATTTTTTTTAATGTACTAAATGTTTAACATTTGAGTTACATTTTTGGACAGATGGTTACATTTTTAAAAAGAGGGAGAAGTTTATAAGATATTCAGTTGCTCTACAAAGCTCTTTTGAGATGTTATATTTGTGAAAAGGTGCTTGACATGGAAAAATAATACTCTAGTAGTAGAGCATAGCATAGTTAAATATCCAGATTTGGTTGGCCCAAGAAAGCAGATATCCCTGAAAAATGTCTTCTACCCACAGTTGCCAGATTTAGCAAATAGAAATACAGGATGCCCAGTTAAATTTGAATTTCAGTTACAAAACAAATCATTTTTTAGGATAAGTATATTCCATACATTATTTGGGATGTACTTATGCTAAGACCATATTATTTACCTCATATTCAAATTTGATTGAGAGTGCTGTATTTCATCTGGCAACCCTACTGAGAAGAAAATAAGTGACAAGATAGGACACAACCACCCAGGTCAAAAGAATTGCAAGGGACAGATCACTAGGCATTGGGGTTGCTGGGGTGGGGGGATGGTCTATGAAGAAACAATAAGAGCATGAAGCCAGCTGTCAAATAAGAACTTTTCTGCATCCGTCCCCCTTTAACCTTTTTTTGACTCCCCCTAGTAAAATCACAAACTTCAGTTTTTAAGCTAATAGAGGAGAAGACATGGTAGGTATAAAAGAAAGTAGAAAGACTATGCCCTTCCCCCATCTCCAGCAGCCGGTCCATAGCAGGCCGCAGACAAGGTGAAAGAAAGAACAAGTGAACTTTAAATCAAATTCAGAATTCTGACACACGTCAGTTGATATTATAAATTCTAAATTGAGATCATGATTGTCTGCCAAGCGACAGGGTATTTTACTATCTAGGAATCAACAGAAAAGTCATAGACAAATCAAGTTTTCATTTAGGGGCAGGGAAATGAGAGACAAAAAAAAAAAAGAACATTCTGATTCCAATCTTGTCTTTTCTGTCCCATGAATCCCCTGAGTCAGGTTCCACAGATGAAAGACTACAGGGGAAGGGAAGAAATTGATACAATGGATCTGGAATGGCAGTTAATGGGACACACAAATGTTCACACCCAGACACCTGCTTTCTAAGCAAACCTGTCTCCACTGTGGGATGTCATGGCCTAGCTGAGCTCACTTATGTCCCAACATATAATATACATAAACATATATAATGCAATATGGTTAGTGTCATGGTTGCAAGGTGGGATGGGAAAGGATTTGTAGTTATATGCAGGAGAATCCTTCTGAGTAGAAGGACATATATGGCCTCTGAGAAGTTGGCCAACCCTTGAGATGCAGCTTGGCCTGCTCATTTGCCCAGAACAAGCCACATAAACCAGAATAATCTGATCTCTGAATTATTCTAATGACCACAAGGAGGATGGCATCCCAACTAGTGATGGGCTTTAGAACTTTTTAATAACCAAGGAGAAATGTTTACTTTACACTTGCTTTTTCTGAAAATATCCTCTAACACAGAAAACACTTAAGGAAGACAGTCCTGGAATAAAATGGAGGGAATTAGATTGACATACTACATGCACATATATCCTATTATGCAAAGAAAAGTTACTTTAATAAAATTGGGATGGTATTATTTTAAAGCACGGATATGTAATTTATAATCATTATTGATATCATATAAAGCTAGCACATGCACTTAAAAAAAAATATATGGTAGGGCATAAAATGAAACACACAAGTCTCTGACTCATATATCCCATCCTCAATTCCATTTAATTCTCCAGAGACAATCATCTTAAATAGCTTCTGTTTCGGGTTGGTCAGGTAACCACATAACTCTCTGTGATGAACTTAGGCTTCTAGGTTTTTAAATTTATTTTGGTTTCTACTAAAAAGTTACAACTTATTTTTACTATTCTCATCTCCATTCCTATATCTTTCTTCTGTTTTTTAAAGTTATATGATTAGTTCTCTTATTTGTCGCTGTCAATCATATACTTAGAAGTCTCTTTGCTGTTACATCAGTTACCCATGGTATTTGACTCTCCACAAGTTATTTTAGTTTTACCATTTCTTTTTCATTTAAAATATGTAAATTTTGTCCTATAACCATGATTTAGCCTTCCTTACATTATCCCGTGATTGATTCCAAACATTTTTTTTAAAAAAAAACAGCTAAATTTACACAATTGGGACCATATTAAAGTTATTTACTGTTGAACAAAGTAGTGTGAGTGGAAGGGGAAAGACACATGCCATCTTTTCAACAGCATCACCTACCAGCTGTGTACGTCACTGCTGTCTACATACTACTGGCCAGAATCTAGTCACATGACCATGGTCAGCTGCAAGGGAGGGTGGAAAATGAAACATTTAGTCAAAAAAAGTCATCAGCCTAGTTCACAGGAGTCTCACCGGGAGCTCTGAGTACTTAGGGCAAGGCACATAAACTGGCAGATTTCACTTCACCCTGAATGATGACAAAGCTGTCAGACTGAGGTTTCCCACCAATGCCAGGATGAGGAGAAGTTATCTCTGGGTTCCTGGCATCCACTTTAGAAACCCTTAGCTCCCTCAGCTCCTCTAATTTCTTGAGAGAAGAGTGCTCTTCTCTCAAGTGTTTGACCTGGCCGTAAATGTCAGACTTCCAGTGAGTCTGCATACAGAGGAGGGGGTGGGGTGCTGTCTTGCAGCTGTCAAGCAGACCTTAACGATGGTGCTTTTGGCCAGGCTCGGTGGCTCATGCCTGTAATCCCAGCACTTTGGGAGGCTGAGGCGGGTGGATCATTTGAGGTAGGAGTTCAAAACCAGCCTGGCCAACATGGTGAAACCCTGTCTCTACTAAAAATACAGAAATTAGCTGGGCATGGTGGCGGGCGCCTGTAATCCCAGCTACATGGGAGGCTGAGGCAGGAGAATCTCTTGAATTAGGGAGGCGGAGGTTGCAGTGAGCCAAGATGGTGCCACTGCACTGTAGCCTGGGTGACAGAGTGAGACTCCATCAAAAAAAAAAAAAAAAAAAAAAGATGTTGCTTTCTGTCCCTCCACCCAATCCGGCTTCCTGAAGCTGGAAATTCTGACAGTAGTCCTTGCATTTAGCCTCCTCCTAAATATACTCTGGGCTAAACCTTGTTCCACTTAATATTATCCATTACGGTATTCCATCCATGCTCCTTAATCAAAAATTGAATTCATAACTCTGGTCTGATGATCCTCCCTTCCCATCCGAGCCTCCCAATTTAACTTCCTGTCATGCATTTGTTTTCCACTATAATTCTTCACTGTCATTTTAATGCATTTTAAGAAAGATGGGGAGCAAATACATCTGTTCAGTCTTCTTGTAAACCATTAGGCCACTTCTGAACCAGAGACAATAATCTCATTCAACCTTCATGTTTTAGATGAGAAAACCAAGACCCAGAGATTGATGGGTGACCCGAAACACAGCCAGCCAGTTAGGTCCCGAATTGGAATTAAAAACCAGGAATCCTCATTCCTGATGCTTTGTTTGTATTATATTACCATGCCCTTAAAATTTACATTAGATATCTTATTCAAAATTTGTGGGTATAGGCCAGGTGTGGTGGCTCACGCCTGTAATCCCAGCACTTTGGGAGGCCGAGGTGGGCGGATCAAGACCAGCCTGGCCAACCCTGGCTGGCGAAACCCTGTCTCTACTAAAAATATAAAAATTAGCTGGGTGTGGTGGCAGGCGCCTGTAATCCCAGCTACTTGGGAGGCTGAGGCAGGAGAATCACTTGAACCCAGGAAGAAGAGGTTGCAGGGAGCCGAGATTGCGCCATTGCACTATAGCCTGGGCAACAGGAGTGAAACTCCATCTCAAAAAAAAAAAAAAAAAAAAAAAAAAAAAAAAAAAAGCCAGGTGTGGTGGCACACACCTGTAATCTCAGCTACTTGGGAGGCTGAGACAGGTGAATCACTTGAACCTGGAGGTGGAGGTCACAGTGAGTAGAGAATGCACCATTGCACTCCAGCCTGGGTGACAGAGGGAGACTCCACCCAACCCCTCAAAAAAAAAAAAAAAGTTGTAGGTATAGGTAGGCTAAGGAAGTAAATGTGATCTAATCTCCCTCTGTAATGTGGTGAATGACATTTTGTACTATAGTGGAGTGCTATGCTACTGAGTACCTAATACAGGCATACCTCAGCAATATTAACATGTTCAATTCCAGACTACCACAATAAAATGAGTCACACAAATTTTTTTATTCCCTAGTATATATCAAAGTTATATATATAGTATACTGTAGCTTATTAAGGGCGCAATAGCATTATATCTAAAAAACAATGTACCTACCTTAATTTTAAAAAATACTTTATTACTAAAAAATAATAACAATCATCTGAGCCTTCAGTGAGCTGTAATTTTTTTGATAGTGGAGAGTCTTGCCTCTATGGTGATGGCTGCTGACTGATCAGAGTGGTAGTTGCTGAGGTTGGGGCGGCTATGGCAATTTCTTAAAATTGGACAACAAAGAAGGTGGCCACATTCATTGACTCTTTCACAAAAAATTTCTCTGTAGCATGCAATGCTATTTAATAGCATTTTTCCCACAGTAGAATTTATTTTAAAATTAGGATCAATCCTTTCAAACCCTGCCACTGCTTTTATCAATTAAATTTATGGAATATTCTAAATCCTTTGTTGTTATTTCAACAATGTTCACAGCATCTTCATCAGTAGCAGATTCCATCTAAATAAACCAGTTTCTTTGCTCATCCATAAGAAACAATTTCCTCATCCATTCAAGTTTCATCACCAGAGTGCACCAATTCAGTCACATTTTTAGGCTTCAGTTCTAATTCTAGTTCTCTTGCTATTTCCACCACATTTGCAGTTACTTTCTCCACTGAACTCTTAAACTCCCCAAAGTCATCCATAAGAGTTGAAATCAATTTCTTCCAAGCTCCTGTTCATGTTGATATTTTGACCTCCTCCCTTAAACCACAAATGTTTTTAATAGCATCTAGAATGGTGAATCCTTTCCAGAAGGTTTTCAATGTACTTTGCCCAGATTTGTCGGAGAAATTACTATCTATGGCAGCTATAGCCTTACAAAATGTATTCCTTAAATAATAAGACTTGAAAGTCATACTTACTCCTTGATCCATAGGCTGCAGAAGGAACGCTGTATTAGCAGGCACAAACAATGCCAATCTCTTTGTCCATCTCCAGTACAGCTCTTGGGTTACCAGATGCATTGTTAATGAGTGGTAATATTTTGAAAAGAATTTTTTTTTTTTTCTCAGCAGTAGGTCTTAACAGTGGGCTTAAAATATTCAGTTAACCACGCTGTAAACAGATGTGCTGTCATCCAGGCTTTGTTGTTCCTTTTCTAGAGCTCAGGAAGAGTAGATTTAGCATAATTCTTAAGGACGCTAGGAACTCCAAAATGGTCAATGATCACTGGCTGCAACTTAAAGTAACCCACTGCATTAGTCCCTAACAAGAGACTCAGCCTGCCCTTCGAAGCTTTGAGGCCAAGTTAGGACTTCTCTTTTCCAGCAATGAACATCCTAAGTGGCATCTTCTTCCAATATAACGCTGTTTCATCTATGTTGAAAATTTGTTGTTTGGTGTAGCCACCTTCATCAGTAAATTTAACTAGATCTGGAAAACTGGCTACAGCAGCTTCTACATCAGCACTTGCTGCTTTACCTGTGCTTTTATGTTACAGAGACGGCTTATTTCATTAAATCTCAGGAACTGACCTCTGCTAGCTTCATATTTTTCTTCTGCAGCTTCCTCAAACTTCATAGAACTGAAGAGAGTGAGGGTGTTGCTCTGGATTAGGCTTTGGTTTAAGGAAATGTGTCTGGTTTTATCTTCTGTCCAGACCACTACAACTTTCTCCGTATCTGCCATAAAGCTGTTTCACTTTCTTACCATTCTTATGTTCACTGGAGTAGCACTTTTAATTTCCTTCAAGAATTTTTCCTTTGCATTTACAACTTGGCTATTTGGCACAAGAGGCCTAGCATTTGGCCTGTCTCAGCTTTCAACATGCCTTCCTCACTATGCTGAATGATTTCTAGCTTTTCATTTAACATAAACCTGCAATTCTTTCTCTCACTTAACACTTAAAGGCCATTGTAGGGTTATTAACTGACTCAGTTTCAATATTGTAATGTCTCAGGGAATAAGGAGGCTCCAGGAGAGGGAGACAAACAGGGAAATGACAGGTCAGTGGGGCAGTCGGAGCACACACATTGATCAATTAAGTTTGTGACCTTTTATGAGCACAGTTTGTGACACCCCAAAACAATGACAATAGTAATGTCAAAGATCACTGACCACAGATCACTATAAAAGATATAAGAATAATGAAAAAGTCTGAGATATTGAGAGAATGACCAAAATGTGATAGAGGAACACAAAGTGAGCATATGCTCTTTAAAAAGTGGTGCCAATAGGCTTGCTCGATGCAGGGTTGCCACAAACCTTCAATTTGTAAAAAGACACAATATCTGCAAAGCACAATAAAGCAAAACACAATAAAACAAGCAATGCCTATAAATGCTACCCATCACACTAGGCACAGAGAACACACAGATAGATGGCTAATTCCCTGGAACCTCAAGGAGCACACAGTTTGAGGACCACGACAAACATAAATATCTAGCCTTAATATAGGGTTGTAAATTGCAAGACAAATGAATGCAGCCAGCACAAAATGAGCACAGAGAAGGAACTCAGTTACATGATTTACGAAAATTCCTTGAAGATTATAAAAAGATGGTATAGGCTGGGCACGGTGGGTCATGCCTGTAATCCCAGCACTTTGGGAAGCCGAAGCAGGCGGATCACAAGGTCAAGAGATCAAGACCATCCTGGCCAAAATGGTGAAACTCCATTTCTACTAAAAATACAAAAAATTAGCTGTGCATGGTGGTGCACACCTGTAGTCCCAGCTACTCAGGAGACTGAGGCAGGAGAATGGCTTGAACCTGGGAGGCGGAGGTTGCAGTGAGCTGAGATTGTGCCACTGCACTCCAGCCTGGGGGACAGAGAGAGACTCCTTCTGAAAAAAAAAAAAAAAAAAAAAAAAAAAAAAAAAAAAAAAAAAGATGGTATAATGGCTTATAATGGCTAGTTGGATGTGTCAATTTGGCAAGACTTTAGTACTCCGTTATTCAATTAAACACTAATTAAGATGTAGCTGTGAAGCTATTTTAAACAGTTAACTTGAAGTAGAGGAGATTATTCTTGATGATCTGAGTGGGCCTCATCTACTCAGCTGAAAGGCTTTAAGAGCAAAACTGAGGTTTTTCCTGAAGAAGAGGAAACTTCATGTGTAGACTGCAGCTTCAGTCACTGCCAGGGTGTTTCCCACTGCCCCACCTGCCCTTTGCAGTTTAAGCTTGCCAGTCCTCAGTTCTATGGATTTTGGATCTGTCAGCTGCTATAATCACATTTTACACACACACACACACACACACACACACACACACACCCTACTGATTTCTGGTTCTGTAGAACTATTCTGTGAACCCTAACTGATAAAGTTGGGGAAAATTGTAGCCAAGTAAAGGAAAAATGGATATCAAAAAAATGTTCTAAAAATGCCTCTGTTCATTTGGATATAACTAATGTAGACAGCCATTTGCGGTCACAAACTAATTTTTCCCCAACTAAACAGATTAAATCTAATACATTAGTTAAATCAGACAGAAAAGTGGGTTCTCTTGGCAGGTTTTTAAAAAGGGATTTCAGTTATTATTAGACTTCAGAAAATTACCAAGTTTGGAAAGGAGATATTCAGACTTATTTAAAAAAAAATGAAGAATTTTCTCAGCATGTACAACCAAATGGAACAAAACCTCTTTGTTCAATCATAATTTTACATTTTATAATGAAATTCTTCCATAAAAGAATAACTTCCAATTTTGACCACCCTTTGAGTCAACCAAGAGTCATCTTTATTCTAATTTACAAATAAGTATAAATAATTATGCATTCAACCTTATATCAGGGACGAATTTATTTTTTTTCTTCACATACCTTCCCTTCTTTGAGGTATATGACGAGTTTTATTAATTAAAGTTACCTAAGCTTAAAAACACTCTCTAGAGCAAGCATTTCACTACTTAAATTAAAAAAAAAAAAAAAAAGTATGCAGCCTGCATCTAACGTGTCCTTTAGGCCATTTAACAAGAGATCTAGCGTGAACCCGGGAGGCAGAGCTTGCAGTGAGCCGAGATTGCGCCACTGCACTCCAGTCTGGGCAACAGAGTAAGACTCTGTCTCAAAAAAACAAAAAACAAAAAACAAAGAGACCTAAATAGAAAGTGTAAAAAGACAACAACAATGTTAAATGTCCAATGTAAATAGACAAAAATGTTAAAATTCTGTTACTTTTTATATATGAGTATTGAGTATTTCTATTTTTTAATTGAATTTATCAAAATGCATATTGTACAACTAATCAATTATGAAAAAAGTATGGAGATAAACTATGTGCTTTTCAAAACTCTTTAATAAAATATTTGCTTTTAAACCAATGTGATATGCTGTATTGAGTACCTTTTAGTCAGTACCATATGAAAGTCAAATTACAACCATATTAACATGCATAATTTCACTTTGATTTCTGATATGGAAAGAGGTGGTAAATGGCAAGTCAAAGAGAATCATCAAAAGCTCCTTTTGTATGATTGCTAAGTGCTTTAGAGCACAAGACAGAGTGGAAATAAAATTACATTAAAATATTGTTTCTTAAGGATTTCTGCTAACTGAAGCTGGTGGTATAGGTTTATGAAAACATACTTAGAGGCAGGAAGCCTTCTATGGTATGAAACACAGGTAGATTATGAAGACAAGACCAAAATATGCAGCTATATTCTTTTTTTTTTTTTTTTTTTTTTTTTTTTTTTTTTTTTTTTTGTGAGACCGAGTCTTGTTCTGTCATCCCGGCTGGAGTACAGTGGCACAATCTCGGCTTACTGCAGCCTCCACCTCCTGGGTTCGAGCAATTCTCCTGCCTCTGCCTCCTGAGCAGCTGGGGTTACAGGCGCCTGCCAGCATGCCCAGCTAATTTTTGTATTTTTAGTAGAGATAGGGTTTCACCATGTTGGCCAGGCTGGTCTCAAACTCCTAACCTCAGGTGATCTGCCTGCCTGGGCCTCCCAAAGTGCTGGGATTACAGGCATGAGCCAATGCTCCCGGTCATGTAGCTATATTCTTTAAGACATGTTCAAACTCTGTGCCTGTATTATATTTTTTATCTTAAAGGGTAGCACACTATCCCTTGACTACATCTGGTTGCCCCAAATAAAAAATGTAATTTGGCTTATGCATTAAAAATAAAGTTTCTGAGTTAGTTTCTCACTTTAAATAATCAAAACCATACATATATTGATATTATTTACTTCTCTTGAAAAATCATGTTTGCCCATGACGAGATAGAATTGTTATTGAAAACAGTGGACTTCAGCTGAATAGCAGTTGCCTGTAGAAAGACATGTTTTCCTGGTGGCAACAAGTCTCTCTCTTCTTTTTTCTCTTCCTCTCCCTCCCTCTTCTTTTTCTTCTTATCCCTCCTTCTTTCCCTCCCTACCCTTCTCTCTCCTTGCAATGCTTTTCCTTAGCCCACATCTCTGATTTTACTCATTTATCTCCCTGGTCTCTATAGGCATTACTGTTTATCATTCCACATCATAAATATTACTATCATCCTGTTTTTACTTCCCATCACAAAGATGGTGGCATGTATTATATCAGTTCCTGTAACATTCTTTCTTTTGGACATTAAAAAAAGTAGTTTAAACTGTGTCAAATGATAAGAGTTATTCATTTTTTCAAAGAAAAATTTTAAAAAGAAAACTTTGATTGAAAAAGTATACAATGCACTGTTCATTTATCCAGTGGAGTATTATGAAATCACTAAAAAGAAAAAAAATGAGAAAAATGTTCAAAATATACTGTTAAGTGACAGAAAAATGTTGAAAAACATTACGTATTAAAAATACTGCTATGATTATTCATAAGAAATGTTTAACAGTAGGCATATCTATAATTGAGAATGTGGTGGGGGTATGTTGAGATGAAAGATTTTTCTTATACATTTATCCTTCTTTATGCTTTAGACTTAGCACCAGCATAAATTATGTTTAAAATGAAGAACCATTTTTAAGCTCCAAAAATGAATACCACTTAAAAATAATATTTTAAAGGCTATTCTTTCAGGAATCATTTCTATAGTTCGTTGCTGGAGAAGTTTCTCTGATTGTATAGAACATAATAATGATATTTTATATGTATGTATATCACTTTATTTGTGTAACACATTCATATACATCATTATCTAATCTAGTCCTTATAATAACACTGTAAGGTAGGCACGTAGATATTATACTCATTTTTCTTTCCAGATAAGTAAAAAAAAATGCGATGGTTAAGTAACCTACATGAGATGAAACAGCCAGAGAGATAACCAGAACCACACCAAGTACATCTGTTAGGAGAGGCTAGGTTATGCGGTGGTAACAAAAATCCTTTACATCTCAGCGGCTTCAAACCACAAAGTTTTGTTTGTTTGTTTGTTTTTGAGATGGAGTCTGCTCTGTCACCCAGGCTGGAGTGTAGTCGCACGATCTGATCTTGGCTCACTACAACCTCCGCCTCCTGGGCTCAAGCGATTCTCATGCCTCAGTCTCCTGAGCGGCTGGGACTATAAGCGCCCACCACCACATCTGGCTAATTTTTTTTTTTTTAAAGGAGAGACGGGGTTTCACCATGTTGGCCAGGCTGGTCTTGAACTCCTGGCCTCAAGTGATCTGCCTGCCTTGGCCTCTTAAAGTGCTGGAATTACAGGTGTGAGTCACCATGCCCAGCCTTTTAAAAAAATTATGTATTTATTTTTTCTTGTTCATGTCTAGTGACAGGTGGCTAAACTCTGTTCCGTAGTGTCTTCACTGTGAGTTCCAGGCTGACAGAATAGCCACTGTGGAGATCATTGCTAGCCATCATGGCAACGGAAACCTCATCACATTGTAATAAAAGCAAAGGAAACCTTATCACATTGTAATGAAAGCCTTAGCCACTATTTATCACAACTCAGTGGCCAAAACTGGTTGTAAACTCTGTCCAATCAGAAGAGCTCTAGTAAATGCAGTCTTACCATATACCCAGAATTGGAGGGGCGGGGTGGCTAGAACAATTAGTAAATTTTAATGACTAACACTCCAAAGCCTCTAACTCAAGTTCTCTTATAATAAACTATTAAAACTACATAGATCTTTAGATTCTCCATATTTAGAGTAACACTTTCCTTTAAAACTACCCTGACACAAATGAGTTAAAAAGATGGGTGTATCATACAAATTTATCTTATGTAATTCCGTAAGTGTCCTGTTTTTTTTTTTTTTTTTTTTTACTTACATTTCATCGGATGATTGCTGCCAGTGTTTTGTCCTTCAATAGGTAGGAGGCAACACTGAAGTTGAGCGTCTCAGTGCCTACTTAACCACATCAAGTACAGAATATTAACAGAAGGAAACGCCAGCTGCAGCCTGTAGATAGCATACCACATTGCACAGTACATACTATAAACAAGTATTCTCCAAACATTCACAGGCTCTTAACCTCAATCACGTATCCTCAATCAGATGTCAATTCAGTAGCAAATTTTCTAAATAATGATGATGTAACATCCATTAGTAAATAGGAGACATCAATTACATTAAATATCATGCTTGGGCTGCCAGATCATTGTGAACAAAACACATTGATAAGCAATGTGCTTTTCAGTCAAGGGCAACCAGTGAATGCAGTGAGTTATCAAAGAGACATAGAGAAAGATGATCTACTTTAGGGAAAGTCACAGCAGCTGTTAATCAGATGCAAGTAATTAAAGTATAGTTGACAAAATGTTAAGAGGAACAGGACCAACAGCCCAGATTAATAAATTCCTTTTCAGAAAGAAAACATTAGCAAAGTCAAGGAAGAGAAAGCTATGAGGTATAATATCTACAACTGAGTAATTTATCACCTAGGCATGGAAAGAGTAGACAGAGAGGCCAACTGAGCAGGTGTTGAGGGGAAGTGAGGGGACTGTGGCCTGGGATTAAACAAAACACAACTGGAATGGAGAAGAAGGGGGACTTTAAGAGTCATTTCAAAAGAATCCAAGATTTGAAACTGACTGGGTATAGACAGCCAGAGTAAGAACTGGGGTTAAAACAAAAAATACTAACTCCTTTCTTAATACATACATGCATGTGTGTGTGCACACACATACCTAAGCACACACGGGCAAAAACATAGACGTGACACTTGTTTACTGGGAGTAATTCTGTCACAGAGAGAAGCAAACAGTCTAAAGGTTTTGATTTTCCCTGTTGGTAGGAAGATATTCTCATTGGGCTTAATCTTGGCCATGGTGAATCTGAGGTAATGGAAGAACAGGTGCATGAAATGTTTTGGTTTTGGGGACCATTCTTCTTGCAAAACTTACGCTCAAAAGATACCATGAGGTAAGAGTTATAGCTTTAGAAGTCATCATGTGGGAAGGTTCAGAGATATATTTTTAAATTACTGATCCATATGTTGTCTCTTACTTTTACAAAACAGTTTATTTGAATTTCTTTTATATATGTATTTTTTAAGTTTTTGCCTTATGTGGCATTTATTCTATATTGTTCTAGGAGGAGTCTGAGAAGACCTAAAACAGAAGAGACAAAGGCGAAGAAGATGCTTAAATGTATATGTTATTCAAGTAATTAACTGAAGTCTTGAGCATCTTCCGAAAGGATGACCTCTGAAAGGACGCCACAGAGAGGAGAAGGCTGGACTTGCAGAACGTGCTGCTGTTGAGGAGGTGACGGGTGACGGGAAGATTCAGAGCTCACAAAGAAGAGAGGTCAGACATGGAGAGGCGAGCCAGCAGAACACCCTCGGAAATACTGCTCTCCTGTTCGGATGGCCAGGTTTCATATTTTAGAATATTTTTCAAAAAAGCACTTCAATATAATGAAGTTCCCTCAGTGATAACAAGGCCATTTTTCATAGCTATTTGGGTAGATACTCCAAAAGTGTGGTGTGTTACCAGAAAGGAAAAAAAAAAAAAAAAAAAAAAAAAAAATTCCCTGGTCTGGAGAGAAATTATCAGAGGAACATCAGAAGAAACCAATTTGTTTGATTAAAAATCTATGGGTAATGGTGGCCTTTCTCCATGGTTATGATCTTGTATTTCACATGTACGAAAAACATATATTTGTAATTTATGAATCAAATCATGATTTAGGAATTTATTAAAAAGGCAAACTAAGGAAGAAAGCCAAGTTTCACAATAGTTTCATCAGCTAAACATCATGTTTTCTGAGCAACGGAATGCCTGCAAGCACTCTTTCCCCCCAGGCCTCAAATGTGCTGCCAAATCCTTTACTCACCTCCCGGTGTTGCTGAGTGAACTGAAGGGGAGAAAAACACAGATGAGGTCAGGACACTCTCACAGAGGTGGCAAAGGTGTCCCGTTTTACTGGATGTTTGGGATTCCCAAGCTGACATTCTAACCTTAGACATTATTTAGAAGAGCATTAAAAATGTAACTGAGTGAAGCTGTGTTTTCTGCGTAGGGTCTTCTGCGTGGTGACGGCCATGATGAACTTGTTACTGACAATTCTTCCTCAGACAATTCATCCTCATTTCTTTTCTTTTCTCTTCTTTCTTTTTTCCTAGATCATCTTTAGTACTGCTAGGTTCTCTTAGAAACTGGTGCACTCAGGATTCCTTGTGTGTTAAAAGGTTGTGAGGTAGGAGTTAAAAAGCTTCAATTCAGCCTCTTGTGTTTTGAACCACATGTGACTGTTTTGTAGAAAACTCTTACATTGCTTCAAGGACCAGATGCTGCATTTTAACATTGAATGTATTTTTAGATAAAATTTAAAATCCGTATAAATATTATTAAATATTTCTATGGATAAACAACTGCACGTAATGTTTTATCTGTTACAGTCCCAAGAAGAAACAAATGGTATTTTCAAACAGTAATTTGAGTATTTAATAGAGACTATTTAAAAAGATGTGGGAAGACTTTAGCAACCCCCAGAGCTAGTGACATTCCCTGAAGTTGTCAAGCAGGCACTGTGAACATTTTCAAGCCAAAAGGCATGAAGAGAAAGTATAGTTCCCGCACTTGTAGACAACCACAAAAAGCAAAACACCTCATCTTTACTCTCCTCTTTACCTTAGACTTTCTGGGAGAGCTGCCCATTGACCAAACCCAAAAAGAAGCCAAAAGGCAGAGAAGTCCATTGAGATAGTCCACACGGATCAGCTCTCCAGGCAGAGAGAATGGGAAAGACGGGGAGAGTGGGTCTGGAGGGCAAATGGAAGACACTCCACACAGATGTACTCATTGACTCACAGAAGGGGTGTGTTAAGGGAGAAAACAGGAATAATCTTGATTGTGGCATTTTTGAATTTCAAAACTGATAGTGTGATGTAAGAAATATATATTCGGTCCCCAGTTCCTGGCACTGAGCTCCTAAAACCCTTGTAAGTTCCTGAGTGATAGGAGTAAGAGGAACCTCTTTGGTTATTCATAATAAGGTTCTTTAACCACACCTGAGATTATGCAAATAGGATTACTCTTGGTGGGCCCCTAAATAGCTTGAGGATGAGGTCTGGTTGCCAGAGGACCCAACCATGTGATGGGAGGGTTGGCACTTTCAGCACCACCTTCCAATCTCCATGGAGGGGAGATAGGCTGTAGATTGAATTCAATCACCAATGGCCAATGACTTAATCAATCATGCCTATTTAATGGTATCTCCATAAAAACCCTACACAGTGAAGTGCAGAGAGTTTCAGGGGTGCTGAGCACATGAAGGTACAAGGAGTGCGGTGCTCCCAGAGAAGGTTTGGAAGCTTCATGCCTCTTTCTGCCTCATGCATCTCTTCTGCTTGGCCATTCTTGAATTGTGTCCTTTGCAATAAACTGGTCATATTAAGTAAAGTGACTTCCTGAGTTCTGCGATCCATTCTAATACATTATCAAACCCGAAGAGAGCATCATGGGACCCTCTGATCAGCTGGTTGGTCAGAAATACAGGAAGCCGGGATGTGTGACTGGCATCTGAAGTGGAGGCCATAACCAGGGGTACAGACAAAGTGTTAGAGAGAAGCACAGTGAATGAAAAGAGCTCCTCTCCACGATGCCCAGACTGCAAAAACTTCTTTTTGACTGGGGGAAGAGGAAAGGGAAGAGACGATAAATAAAGGAAGATCTGTAGGCCCAGGAGTACAGGGGCCCAAGACAATCTTCCAAAAGAAGCCACTCAGAAAGAGACAAACCCCAGAGACAGAATGTGGGTGTGCAGCATGGAGGCGTCATGCATAAAACTCAAGTGGGTGAAGGAAGCCAGGTAAAATCCAATAGACAGTGGAGGGGCCTGTGCAGGCCTGAACAGCCAATGCCCCAATCCGAGGCACAGCAATGCCCCATGCAAAGGCACAGCCCCAGCCAGCTGGCTGCTCCTATGCAAGAATGCAGGCACTGAGTTACAGTATTTCCCACTTTTCAAGAGAAATCTGAAAACTACGTTATTCAAGTAAAACTTCCAGATTCTTAAAACTTTGTGGGTGAAATAAAATGCGTCTGTGGAACAAATTCAGTCCACTGCCTGGTCATAGACACATGAAGTCTTAGAGGCTTGCTGTGCCCTAAGCAAGCCACCAAAGCAGCAGGAGGTTTGCTAGACCTGAGGGGCCACATACATAGGAATGAAGGACACATCAAAGCAGACTTAGGGTCAAGGAACAACTGGGTCCCTTTCACCCATGCCTAGTTCCACACGAGCTTCCAGAAATGTTGATACAACCCCAGGAAGGGAAAGAAACACCTCAACCATTGAGCTTAAAGTTCTGTGCCACGTCAGCAGAATCAGGACTCAAAAAGGCAACAGTGTTGTAGAAAAATAAAGCAGTCGCTACTCATCTATATTCCCTCATTCCTTTCAGTAGGATTTGGCTCTAAATTTGCAAGACACGATCTAGGCTTCTTGCCTACCAGTTCCATGATCCTGTTGAAGGGATGTAAGTAGAGTTCATCATTAAGATTTCCTGCTTCTGTTCTATGCAAACTATGGCACACTGAGCTTCTGCTGATGGAATTTCAGGTGCTAAGAGAGGGACCTTCAAGTTCACCCACAATCCTGAGGCAGAAATCTGTGGGTAAATGATACCTATCCTGAGATGATTCTGGTTCTGTCCCTGAAGTGGCCATACTTCACTGTGGGACCTAGAATGAGATGTTTCTTCCATGCTTGGCCGCAGTACTCTTGTTATAAACTATGAGGGGCAAGAGTCAGGCCTCAGCCAAACCCAGGTCCCATTCTGCTGTAGGATGCTATACTCCTATACGTGGCCAGGTGAGGGCATACTGGAAATGAATGAGCATTACACAGATGAGAACATGTACCATTATCTTTATATTACTGTTTCTTCCACACAGATTCCACCTCCTTTTCGCACAGTAAGATTAGACATTTTCCTGCCTTTTTTGGCTACTTTAGAAACTCTTTGGATTTATACATTTTTTTTTCCTGCATTTTCCCTTTTTCCAGGAGTCAGCAAATTCTCTGGAAGGTAGGTTATGAAAATAACCTATAGAATTTCACTTTCTATTTGTCATAGGGTAATTTATACTCCCAGGAACGAGAGCTTGTTTTTTATTTTTTCCTTCACTACTAGAGTATCAGACAAGGAATCATGTGTTTATTTCTCATGATTTGGGGCTCCAAATTTTTTTGAAATCCTCTCACTAATATTCTTGTCCCTGAATGGCTTCAAGTTCTCCAGCTTCCTCAAATCCTGCTTAGCATGTATGACATGCCTCATCACCACACGTTTTTTCCATCTTTTGATGACTTATTTCAGCCTATGGGCCTAAAAATCTCTATGTTAAATTCAAACATTCTGCATTATTGAACAATATAATGAAGCATTTCAATATTAAAAGTCAAAGAAACAATGATGGAGAAATTAAGTGCTCAATGGCAAGAAGGGTACAGTAAGAAATCCGAAAAATATAAATTTAAAAAATTCAGTTTGGGTGTGGTGGCTCATGCCTGTAATCCCAGCACTTTGGGAGGCTTGAGGCAGGAGGATCACTTGAGCCCAGGAACTTGAGACCAGCCTGGGCAACACAGGGAGACCCCACCCCTACAAAAAAATGTTTTAAAAATTAGATGGGTGTGATGGGTGTGGTGGTACATGCCTGTGGTCCCAGCTACTCAGAAGACTGAGGTGGGAGGATAACTTGAGGCTTCAGTAAGCCATGATCATGCCACTGTACTTCATCCTGGGTGACAGAGTGAGACCCTGTCTCAAAAAAGTAAGAGAGAGAGAGAGAGAGAGACAGAAATTAATTTTTAAAAAATCAAAATCTAGAAATAGTATTCTACAAAATCTAGACGTACATGACTTTCTAAAGTTGGATATGTGGCCAGAAGTGGGCAGTTGAAGTTTTGCTCAATATTGAGCAGGTGTTAATATTACGAAGAATATTACTCAGACCAAGAGATGTCCCCTTCCAATGACTGGGAACTGTATTACAAACAAAAATTTGTCATGCCCTTTCTGGATGTAGCATTACAGAATTAAAAGAACTTTCCCATTTCTTGGCTTTTTCTTCCACAGATGGAGATCAGAAACTAACAGATTCTAATTTTCAGAACTGCACAATTCATGGAAGTGAGTAAATAAAGTTCAAATTTATAAAAACCAATCATCATGTCAAGAATCCATATAACAAGTCATACCAGTAAATTAGATGAATTGCAAGTATTTCCACCAAAAAGTGAGCTCCAAAAGAATGAAAACATAAAAGATTTTATCTACTTCAATCAATCATTAATACTTCTGGAAAACTATCTCTATCCAAGGAGGTGAGAAAAGGCCATAAACACATAGTTCAGATCAAGACCTGACCCTCATAATTGAATAAGAATGTTAAAATCCAAGACTCTAGAGTTACTTAAATATATTACAAATATTAAAAATTGCCACAATGAACAATTCAGCCCCCAAAACATTGAGCATAGCTAAGATGCTTAATAGCAAACAAAATAACTTTATATAAAGCCATCTGCTGAACACTGCTCCGACAGGGTCAGAGAAAACACTAGTTAAACCCATAGAGGAAAACTAGACATGGGGAATTGGCAACCCAAAAAGGTAGAAGCAGCAGCAATCCATACAGAGGGATGAAACTGGAGATAAGGACTCCCCTGAAGACACCCCCTCACCTTTGTCCTAATTGGTCACCTCAATAGCCCACTTCGGTGACATCCCACTGGTAGAAACACAGTCCTTCTACAAAACCCTTGGCTAAAGAACATTAGGAAACAGGGTGGGGAATGGAGAGAGAGTAAACCATTGTCACTATAATTAAGTTAAATCTGGGAAGTAAAAGGAAGGAGTGGACCTGGCCAAATACACTGTTGAGAGGGGCTGCATTAAGGTACTTTTTTTTTTTTTTTTTTTTTTCCTGCGACGGAATCTTGTTCTGTCGCCAAGGCTGGAGTGCAGTGGTGAGATCTCGGCTCACTGAAAGATCTGCCTTCCAGGTTCACACCATTCTCCCGCCTCAGCCTCCCAAGCAGCTGGGACCACAGGCACATGCCACCACACCCGGCTAATTTTTTGTATTTTTAGTAGAGATGGGGTTTAACCATGTTAGCCAATTAAGGTACTTCTAAGTGATGAGATCACCTCTATGTGGTTCCCAGCAAAAAGACCTGCTTTTCCCCTCATATATGAACAACGTTTCACATCCAAGAAGACACTTATAGAAACCTTGGGATAATAAATGCCACTAAATAATTGAATGTCGACCCCTTAATAACAAGTGGAAGGTGTGGAAGGAAGCAAGGACTCAGACACCTACCTCTCCAGAAACTCTGGGAGCATCCAAAACTTCACAACAACTAGGTTCTGATAATGATATTATGTTGAAAAAAATGATCCTTAGTTTTGAAAAAAAAAAAGGGGGGATAATGAAAGTAAACCCTGGTGTAGGATGCCAGCTATAAATATCTGCTATCTCTGTAAGTATCTGCTGTCACCAGTTGATTTCTCATTTAATGCTTCCCTCTCTTCTTCCCTTAGCAAACTGTAGAGTCACTTTCTGTTTGGTTGTCTATCACACTCTCCTCTCCCGCTCTCCCTGACAACATCCACTGAAACCTGCCACTGTGGTTTGTTAAGTGATGTCAGGGCTCATTAAACAATACCATGAAGTATGGCACCTTGCCATGCAGAGTACTTTGAAGTAAAGGAGACTGGAAGGGCTTCAAAGGCAAGGTCTCTCCAACCTTCCTTTGCCCTCCTTTCTCCCGTTCCCCTTTCTCCACCAAGGTGTGTCATAGAAACTACAACTCCTCTTCCCCAAAGAAAGCCATAAAACCTAGAAAAGGTTACTCTCTGACCTACCTCCCCTAAGATCAGGTCATAAGCCTGTTGTGCCAGGTGTCCTGCCCCATAACCAGGGCAAAGGAATGCTACATAGAGAGGCCAAGAACAATGTGAACAAACAGGCTTTGCTAGGTTCTCTCCCACACTTCATTACCATCAAATTATATATACCCTTTTTGTCCAATCACATTTCTGTGTGACTGTCCATTCTTCATCAGTCCTAAGCATTAAAAAAACACAGGTTTCCCTGGGTCGTTGGTTCTTTGTGTCTGAAAGCTCTCAGGTCATATAAAACTTTATTAAATAAATTTTTTATGCTTTTCTCTTGTTAGGTCTTTTGTTACAGGGGTTTCAGTCATGGACTCTGTAAGAGGTGAGATAAAAGTATTACTTCCTTGTCCTGACAGTGGCTTGCCTGTGTCTGGCCCTCAATTATTAGTTGACCTATTTGATTAATATTTGACATTCTTTGCCTGCATATTTGTGTGACTGAATCACTCATATGTGGTAATGAATGCAGCTCTACTTCATATCATGTTTCCTTGCCTTTACCTCACCTGATTCACTCCCATGATAGTATCAATACATCTCTTGCCTTCCTCAACCCAAACTGCATGAAAAGATGTCTTCAGATCAGCCAACTAGGGACCATCACCTGGTCTCCAGCTTGGGCCAGGCCTGACCTCATCCTTATGAGCACACTGAACGTCGACCCCTTACTAACAAGTGGAAGGTGTGGAACAACTGAAACTGCTGGGGTTTGCTGCATCCTAGAGTCAGCCATAGCAGAGTCACCCACATGGACAGGTGGCCTCTGGCCATTCACACTCATAAAGTTCCTCATAGATTCATCCTATATTTTATAATTTCTTGGCCACAACCAATAACAGGGGCCAGAAACAGAGCACAAGATAAATACACTGCTCACATCAAAAAACTTTTGGAAAGAATTCCTTGCGGAATAAATTGGAATCTATCCCCAGGTTGTAAATAAAACCTCATTTACAAACATAAGACCTCATTTCCTCCTTTATAAATAAGATTTTACTCCATATTCTTTTCTTGAAATGGTTGGAAATAAAAGTTAATCATGTACATAACCTAGTTTTGAAGTAAAAAATATACAGAGATATAAATGCAGTTTGAAATCTTATAATTTCTATTTTCAATCATACCAAAGAATTAAGAAATGATGTGAAAGAATTACATGATTATTTCTTATGTGCTAATAATATGTTATTAACTAGGTGGCATATATTCTAAGCATATTAAATACATTATCTCATTTATTATCCTTTTTACAATTTCTAATTGACACATAATAATTGAACATATTTATGCAATACATATGATATTCTGATACATGTATACAGTGTATAATAATCAAATCAGGTAATTGGCATATCCATTGCCTCAAGCATTTCTCATTTTTTTGTAGTGAGAACATCCAAAATTCTCTCTTCTGGCCATTTTGAAATATGCAATAAATTAGTATTTACTGTACTCTCCTGTGCTATAGAACAGTAGCCCTTAGTCCTCTTGTCTAATTGTAATTCATGTACTCTTGATGATTTTGTGAGGTATACATTAAAATTTCCATTTTATAGATGAGGAAACGAACATGTTCATACAGTTAATACATGGTAAAACTAAAATTTGCAACCTGGATTGTCATCAAGTCTGGTTCAAAAAAAAGAGTTAAAGTTAAAATAGTTAAAAATAAAGGCATGAGGTAGTGTTAAAGAGGGAAAAAGTAATCAAAGTAGAGAAGATTGTTCTCTTCCAGCTGCTTTAAGACTCTATCTCCAATACACTGACTGAAATGCCAGCACATTTGAAATCGTGTACATGTGACAGTCCTGGCAGAAGCATCATCCTAAAGAGTTGTACCACAAAGGTTCAGGCGAGGCCATAAATAGCAGTACCTGCTCTGGGCGAGTGACTTCACTTAAACGTGCCAAATGAGAAAACTTGGTTTTAATTCTCAACCTGTATTATTGTGCCAGAAATGTTTCAAAAACAAGAATTTGAAAAAGTATGGCTTTTGAGGATCTCTCATTAATATCCACTAAAATTATCCACTCTCCTCTTATCCCTCTTAGGGAACCAAGCACCTAAAAACAAGTTGATTTCCCAAGGCGGCAACTGACTTAGAGTAAAAATGTAAAGACGTTATTTCTAGTATTGGAATGCAGTGAAAGATCACAAAGCTTCAGAGGGCAAACCACATGTCATGTAAGTACCACTGCATAAGTACCACTGCACACTAACCCACTGAGCTACTGGAGCTACTCAAACCACAGATAAGCAAGCAGGAGACTTTAATCTTTATAATTAGTCTCATAAAAAGACCAATTTTTAATAAACTTACTAAAAATACATAATTTTTATAGTTCTAAAAGAACACATAAAGATTATTTTATAATTACCAATTATAAATATTGATTATTTATATAACATAAATAGTAATTATTTCATAATTATCTTTATAATTAATCTTTATAAAAAGAAGAGCAGCGTTGGCTTTTTGACGTGTAAACTTTTGTACAGTTCGTGCTAATGAATTTTGCTTTCCTTCATAACAAATTCTGGAGTTGCCTGCCAATTAAGGAAATGGTTTTCTAAAGACACAACTTTGGGTATGGAAAGATGATGGTGAGTTTTTGTGCAGTTAAACACTGACTTTAGTGTATTGCTGCATCAGCCTTATCCCTAAAAATCCCAGTAGTGATTTGGAATCATCTAAAGGGTTTGGAAACCTAAAGTACCCATGAGCAAGATGAGGGCCTGATTATGATTGATTATGATGTAGAGCAGCAGTTCTCAAACTTCAGTACGTACTGAAATCAGCTGAAGGGCTTGTTAAAATACTGATTGGTGGGGGTAGGGGGGATACCAGAGTTTCTGAGTCAGTAGGTCTGCCGTTGTGACCAATAATTTGTCTAACAAGTTCCCAGGTGATGCTGATTATACTGATCTGGGAACTATGAGAACCACCAGTGAAGACAAAAGGGACATAGATGGTCATCATAATGTACTGCAATTATGGATTATCGACTGGTCATATAAAAGCATTATCATCCAAGTTCTACAAGTGTTCTTTCCAGAGAGAGCACCAATCCAGGAAGATGGTCACATTTAAATACGAAAAAAAGAGTAGTAATGGGATAACTTTTGAGAAGCAAGTTCTAATGAAAAGAAATCTATTAGAACTAACTAGAAAGACTAATTAAATTGACTAATTATAAATACACGACAAACTCATACACATAGGTCAAAATACTTAATCGAAGTATTTATTTGTGATTTATTTCCCTTCATTTCTGGCTCCTCTGTTTCAAGCAGGCGGCCAATTAATCCTCCTCCCATTCCCCTTCCCTTGGACTTGGATGTTCCCTGCAGACAGCTGGCATGCCTGACTTTTGTCTTCACTGATACCAGATCTCATAAAAGAAATGACACTAGGAAAAAAAAAAATGGGGGGAGCAGGGCTGGCAGTGCCAGCGAGGAAAATACCCATGGCTAGGAAAGGAGAAGAGGAGGAAGGTTCCTAGGATTTCCTGGTAGGCCCCAGGTGGGGGAGAGAAAAACAAAGAACAGGGTCCCTCTGTCTAGTTAAAGATCCTGTGGTCCCTTGGTATGAACTGCCCATATCTTCCTGAGGCTGTGAGGTCTGACACAGCAGCCTCCATGATGTAACAAATCTTTGTCCATTTTCTAAGTATCAAGTAAGAGCCTCAGTGACCAGAGCAAGGGACAGGAGGTTCCATAAAGACTGTCACTGATGGCTTTTCCTGTCAGTGCAGATGGTGGGGAAAGGGTGGGTTGCTGGCCTGAGATAAGATCAAATTTCACTTAAAGAAAATAAACAAGTAAAAATATTTCTTGCACACCCAAATTTGACTACAATTTTGTACCTACATTTTATTTTATTATTTTATTTTATTTTACTTATTTTTTAGAGACAGGGCCTCACTCTGTTGCCCAGGCTGGAGTGCAGTGTTGTGATCAAGGCTCACTGCAACCTTGATCTCCCAGGCAAAAGTGATCTTCCCACCTCA
Source organism: Macaca thibetana thibetana (assembly GCF_024542745.1). Taxonomy (NCBI): domain Eukaryota; kingdom Metazoa; phylum Chordata; class Mammalia; order Primates; family Cercopithecidae; genus Macaca; species Macaca thibetana. Next base: position 83,728,314 of record NC_065587.1, on the reverse strand, counting down.
ACCTCCTGAGGAGCTGGGACTACAGGTGCATGCCACCACATCTGTTTCTATTTATTTATTTATTTTTTTTTTTAATTTTTTTTTTTTTTACTTTTTTTACTTTTTGTGTTGCCCAAGCTGGTCTGGAACTCCTGGGCTTAAGCGATCCTCCAGCCTCAGCCTCCCAACGTGCCTGGATTACAAGTTTGAGCCAATGCACCCTGCCTTGGTACCACTTTTTAAATAATATTCAGTGGTGGCAAAAGAGTGAGCAAATGGGCTTCTTAAATCCTGCTGATATGAGCATGAATGCATATCGAAAGACCTACAATTGTACTGACACATTAATCCAGCAATTCTACTTCTAGACATTTGCTCTAATTAAACAATTAAAGATATACAACAAGATCTGGCTCTAATGATGGTCTCAGTGGTGCTATTTGTATAAATGGGAGGGCCAGGTTAAATGTCCAACAATGAATTAAAGTAGATTGACAGCAGAGCATTATTTTCAACTACTAACTATATTATAAAAATATTTTGTTAGCATCAAAGTATATTACTAATTCCTGTTAAATGAAAGAAACAGGTGATAAAATACCATGCAGAATACTATGCTCTTTTCATTAATTATGTGCCTATAAATATGTGTATTTATTTTTTAACTCAAAATATATCATGGACAAACAAATTGAATGCTATAATTTGCTGATTTTGACAAAAAAAAAAAAACGCTTCACAATTTACATCCATTTGAGAATAGTTAGATCTACAGAGGCTCCTGGGTGGGAGAAATTTCCCGCTAAGGGGGGATAAATTTTTCAGCCTGTTCCAGCACCGGCTTCTACTATGGCAGATGCTAGTAATAGTAGAAAGGAAGGAGGGAGAAGTCAGAAGCTTATGTTATTTAGGCGGGGAAATGCTATGTCAGGAGCACCAGTTATTAGAGGTACTAATCAATTTCTGAAGCCTCCAATTATGATGGGTATGACTATGAAGAAAATTATAACGAATGCATGGGCTGTAACAATAACATTGTAAATATGGTCGTTGCCTAGTAGGTTGCCTGGTTGACCTAATTCAGCTCGAATAAGAAGGCTTAGGGCTGTGCCTATGATTCCAGCTCATGTGCCGAACAGCAGGTAAAGAGTTCCAGTATCTTTATGGTTTGTTGAGAATAACCAACGGTTGACGAGTATAGGTGGGGCGGGGTGGGGGAGGTAAAATGGCTGAGTAAGCATTAGGCTGTAAATCTAAATACTTTTGTCTTGCTAATAAATCACTTCCAAACTTTGTACTTTAGATTTTAAATCCCCTCACCCCCAATTTTGTCAACTATATGCTGAGTCCCTCTTCAAAGTACTCTACAAACTGAGGGGGCTAGGGGGAAAGGAAAGTTGTGGAGGTGGACTCCTAAAGTGTTCCAGAAAATGATACTGCTGATTTTGCAGTCTTAAAATTCACCTCCAGGAACACAGCGGAGAAAGTTATTTGCCTCACCTTGGAACACCTTGGAAACCTCATTACTAAAAATGATACCATATACTCTTATAGAGCACATACATCGTGAGGTGTCATGGAGAGTATATAGAATTCCAACCATCAAATTTGGTAGCAGTGCTTTATGTTGTTTCTGCAAAATGCAATAATGTCTTCTTAATTCCCTAGGCTGGCATGGCTCACTCGGCGTCATTTATTTAAGGATATCTACATTTTCAAACACTGTTGGGTGCAAAGCAGCCCCATCAATCACTATGACAGGCTACGTTCCTCTCCAGTTTATCTTCCTGTATATTTCGTGCCAGATTTCGTTTGCAAATCTCCAAACGGGGGAAACATGAGTCTTATTTAATCTTCACAAATATACACTGATATTGTTAGACTATCATTTGCCGTCTGAACTCTCAGTCATTAATAAAACGTTGGTTAAACAACACCCTACCCACCTTTTAACTGCAATACTCCCTTGTGTCTGTTGAACCCTTAATGGATGACCTGTTTTAAAACCTGGGGGATATTTTATGCATATTGCAATTTGTGTGAAACTTGTCACTGTAGAGGATCTTTTCTCTTTCTAACATGGACAGGTTTGTTTATTTTAATTTCCATTAGTGTCTTGGAAGACAAAAATGATGAATGATGATTCTGAAGCTACAGATTTCACAACTTAGAGAGTTATAGTGGATGCGTGCTTAGTTTAGCCTATATCATTTTATTAGAAGCACAAACCACCACACCATTGGGGGTACATGAAGACCATTTCATTTCAGTTCAGATTTTAGAGCCCATTTCCAAGGTTACCTCAAGTGTATAAAGAGAAAAAGTAAATAACTGGGTCATAAGCAGATAAAATGGACAAAGCATATACTGGGACAAGAAGCAGCAGGACAAAATTACACCTTTTATTAAGTCTTCCTTCCTCTACCTGCCCATGTGATCTGGCCCAGCTTGAGGGAAGAGAATGAGAAAGTGTGGCAGCTGAAAGCTCACCAAGGGAAAGGATAGTAACAGACTGATTTTTCATTCCCCATCTTTGGCAGCAGAGGTAAACATTTTAAGATACCTGCTTTAGTATGAAGACATGCATTTTTAATTGTGGTAAAATATACATAATGTAATTTATCACCGTAGCCATTTTTAAGCATTCAGTTGTGTTGATTACATCCATGGTTTTGTGCAACCATCATCACTATCCATTTCCAGGAACTTTTTCATTCCCCATACTGAAACTCTGTACCTATTAAACAATAACGCCCCATCCTCCCCTTTCCCAGGTCCTAGAAACCTGTAATCTACTTTTTGTCTCTATGAATTTGCCTGTTCTTGTTACCTTGTATAAGTGGAATCATACAACATTTGTCCTTTTGTGTCTGGGTTATTACACTTAGCATAACGTTTTCAAGGTTCATCCGTGCATTGTATTGTATATAATAGAATTTCATTCCCTTTAAAGACTGAATGATGTTCTGTCTTATGGATATACTACATTTCGCTTATCCATTCATCTGTTGATGGACATTTGGGGTGCTTCCACCTTTTGGCTATTGTGAATAATGCTGCTCTGAACATTGGTGTACAAGTATCTATTTGGGTTCTTGTTTTAAATTCTTTTAGGTATGTGCCAAAAAGTGAAATCGGTAGGTCATGTAGCAATTCTTTGTTTAACTTTTTGAGGATCTGTGAAACTGCTTTCCACAGCAGCTGCTGAAGGTAGTTTTTACATGTGCATTTCAGGTTACAGTGAAGGTCAAAAATTGACCAATTACTGAGTAAATATGGGCAGCTCTGAGTGATAGTTCAGGGTGAAGTGTGGATTTGAGTCTCAAAGTGATCTCTTCGCTCTCAGCTCCTTGAATCCCCCAATCCTACTGTGTTGGGCAATTTGCCTGCAGAATTACCTCCAGCTGCAGCCTCCTGGTGATGGCAGGGTGGTCCATCTGGAGCGGCCGCTGCAAAGACGACGCCGGCTGCAGAGGGGTAGGCGCGTCAGGGCTGCGTGTGGAGCCGACGGGGGCCAGGGACAGGCCAGAGGCCCACTCCCTACCAAGTTGGCGGGGCGGGAGCCCTGAGTTCCCGGGTGCAGCTGCAGCCGCCCAGCCACAGCTCAGGACCCAGGAATCCCTGCACTCTTGGGGGCCTGGGAAGCCCACCTGCCGCAGGTTTGGTGCCTACTCCCGCCCCCGGCCTCTCCTGACTCCCAGTGCCCACTCTGATTTCAGAGCAAAGTTGTAGCTAAGCCCAGGCACTGCTGCCACCTGGCTGCGTGTGTGCACACTTGAGGCAGCACTGACATGCCAGCCCCCTGCCGCCTCAGCCCCTCTGGATGTTGGGTACCAACGCGCGTGGGAGGGAGGCCAGTGGGGGCGGGCAGCTTGGTGTGGGCTTGGGCACGAACGGCCTGGGAGCCGTGGATGGCATGTTGATGGCGGGAGGCAGATGATAGGTTCCCGGGGAGAAAGGGGTGGGTCCCTGGTGAAACCCCACCTTCAAGTCAGGGGCAGCCTGAAGCCTGGGAGCCAGGCTGCCAGTTCTGGGTGGAGTCCGTGACCCAGAGAGAATTTATGGTGCTCCCTCCAGGCTCGCCTATGGCTACCCATGGGCCAATCAGCATGCACTTCCTCCCTTCTGAGCCCATAAGAAACACCCCGAACTCAGCCAGACTAACAACGATGGTACTAACAGCTGTGGGAATGAGCTACCCATTTCAGGTCTCCTCCACTAGTCGGGATGACCTGCCTGTTGAAAGGAGCTAACCAATATGGGTCTCCTCTCTGCTGAAAGCTGGCCACTTATCAGGACGACCTGCCTGCAGAAAGAAGCTATCCGCTATGGGTTTCCTGAGAGCTGTTCTGTCACTCAGGGGAAGCGCCTCTCCATTTTGCTCACCTTCCAGTTGTCCACAACCTCATTCTACCTGGATGCCAGACAAGAACCCAGACCCACCCGATGGTAGGACTGAAAGAACTGTAACATAAACAGGGCTGAAACACGCCCCCCCCCCCACCCCCCCGCTTGCCACATTGCCAGCGATGAGAAGGAGAGAAGAGCTGCAGCCCTTTGGGGAGCTCAGACCTAGGGCCTCCTTGAGCTAGGGCTGTGACACCCTCTTTGGGTCTCTGAGGTTCCTGACGTCTCCAAGCTTCTGGGTGCCACCACGTTCCCCAGCGCCCACAGCGGAAGCCATTTGCAGTGTGCCTGGTCCAGCTGGAGCCTCGCATAGAGCTGGCGCCTGTGCAGGCACCTGGAGCTGCCCGCCCCACCACCGCCTGGCTGTGCACAGTGGCCAGACCCTGAGCTCCCTCACATACCCTTCACTGCTCCGTGCCTGGCTCACCCTTGGCAGGTGTGGGATCTGGGCTGGTAGCGCGAGCGAAGTGCAGCCTGATGGGCCGAGTGGGCAGAACAAGCCCCAGCAGGCCCAAGCAAAATTCGGGCAAAGGCACTACCAGCCTCAGAGGTTTCCGGCTGGAAAAGCAACACCCTAGAGATCCTGTGACATTGGGATCTGGGATGAAGATCATGAACTGCAGGACTCAGGATGGGGGACTCACAGCCAGATCCAGTTTTGCTGCCGCTACTTTTGCCCGTAATCTACTTTTTGTCACTTTGACAGGGGCATCTGAATTTGCATTATCTAGAATCTCTACCATACTCCCTAGACTATCTATCTATCTATCTATCTATCTATCTATCTATCTATCTATCTATCTATCTATCTATATTTCATCCTTAGCTCCTTGTCTTCCTTTTTAGTTTGGATGCCTTTAGAAACAGGCCCTGAGCAAGGAGTTGAGCACAAGTAGTGAGAGAAAGATGCCAATAAAATAGTATGCAGGTGGGCAGGTGACTGCTGGGGCAACTAGAGCTCAATGCTGCTGCGCATTTCTGGGACATTGTGTAGAACATGCCTCAAAATTTTACCAAAGGGCAATTAAGCAGGAGTAGTTATTCTCCAGCTCCCAAAAGTAGCTCACCAAAGCCTCAAACTCAAACTCCTGAGCTCAAGTGATATTCCGAATACCTGGGACTACAGGCGTACACCACTATGCCCAGCTAATTTTTAATTTTTTTTTTTTTTTGTAGAGACAGAGTCTAACCTTATTGCCCAGGCTGAGGACTGCTTTAGAGAACATTAATTCCCCAGCACATTCAGCCTGCCTTGTGCAAAGGGCCCTTCCACAGTTCTAGAAAACCGTCAGTCATGGAGATGCAGATGTGGTCAGTCAGAAGTCTGCTGGAGTACACTGAAATGTCCAAGATACACGACCAGGGTATTTTTTGTTGTTGTTGTTGTTGAGACAGAGTCTTGCTCTGTCGCCAGGCTGGAGTGCAATGGCGCAATCTCGGCTCACTGCAACCTCCGCCTCCTGGGTTCAAGCAACTCTTGTGCCTCAGCCTCCTGAGTGGCTGGGATTACAGGCAGGTGCCACCACATCCAGCTAATTTTTGTATTTTTAGTAGAGATGGGATTTCACCATGTTGGCCAGTTGGCCAGGATGGTCTCGATCTCCTGACCTCATAATCCACCCGCCTCAGCCTCCCATTTACCTCTTGATGTAATCACTCAATGAGCATTTATTTACTGCCTCCTATATGTATCAGGCACTGTGTAAGGGGCTGAGGATTCAAAACCAAATAAACCTCTTTTCCTGATATTGTTTCTTTGTCTTCATACACTTGGCATAACCGTGGAGATAAGCTTTTGTACATAAACTGAAATGAAGTGGTCTTCATTATAACGATTGGTGGAGGGTGATGGTTTGTGCTTCTGATAAACTAACTTGAGAAAAGCTTAGTACCTCCACTGTAAAACTCTGACTTGTGAAACTTCTTTCGTCAGTGGTTCTCAAAGTGTGGTCTCTAAACTAGCAGTATCAGCCTCATCTGGGAACTTGTTAGATACCAAAATTCTAAGTCCTTCTGAGTCAGAAAGTCTGTGGATGGGCCTCAGAAATCTATATTTCAACAAGTCCTCCAAATCACTGGAGAATTCATGATAAAGTTTAAAAAACCACTCTTCTAGGAAAACTGACCAATGAATTAATAAGTCTCGTGCAATCTACTTCTTGAGACACTGCAGAAATACAAAAGAATGTCTTCTGAATTAGAATGAGAATTTAGGAAGGGATTCCTGGAGGATGGGTAATGCTTCATCTAAGTTCTGAAGGAAGAGTCTATAAGAGGTAGCTAAATAAAAAAGTGGGAGAGGAGACGTGGCAGTTAGGTTGAGGGCCTTCTGGAAGAAAGCCTTCTGGAATTCTGGCACTCACATCCTCCTGGATGAGTGCAATTTTCCTCCTCTTCCCTACTGCCTTATGTGAACTTGCTCCCCATGCCCTGTGAGCCAGCAGGCTAGCATTGTCCGGCTGAAGTCCTAATCTTGGTTTCTCGGCTTCCTCTGTAGCAGATATGCTGAATTATGTGGAAGGTCACTGTGACATCTGAAGCACCCTAAGGAAATGACTCACCATTCATGAGTTCTTCCTTGTCCATTTCTCCATTCTCATAACTTGTCATCCTCCTAAGCACCCTGCCTCTGCACAAAACAAACATTTTTTTTTTCTAGTTATTCCAAATGCCATGCTCTTTCTGACCTCCATGTATCCTGTAAGTTGTTGTCTTTGATGGGACTGTCCACCTTTACCAGTCATCTGATGGCTAAACTCATATTCACCCTTCACATCACAGCTCAGCCATGGCTTCCTCCATAAGACCTTCCCTTTACCTTCCAGGGAGGTAGGGGTTTTCATTTATTCTCCACTTAACAAACTTCCATATCCCTGTCACAGCAGGTAGCCCAAACTGTTGGTACAGATGGCTATCATTAGAGAGACAGATCCCAAAGCAGTGATCACTTTCTATTCATTGTTACACCCTCAGTGCTAAATGCTGACATCCAGTAAGTGCTTAATAATAAAAGTAACACTTATCAATTGCTTATAATATGCCAGACCTTGCTTGTGGTACTTTGCTTGGACTTTGCTAATTCAGTAGATTTGGGTGTCTAATCCCAGCATTCCTCCTCACTCCACTCTGGGTCTTGTGCATTAGAAGACTCAGCTCTGGCCCTCCTCTGACTGCCCTTCCTCCTACAGTGATACTTTGGATCAAGGGGACTTGCCTATCCAGAGCCCAGGTCCACTCCTTGGCTCTAGGTTTTCGGACCCCCAGAATTCTCTATCAAAATGGCCTTGAAGCTACTTCCAGGGCCTTTCAAGGCATCGTCCACTGCTCTTGCCTCCAGGGACAGTCCCCTAGGTCTGAGGAATGGCCTCAGTCACCCTTTTGCTAGGGATGTGGATGTAGCTGAATATATGGGCCAGGATCTTCATGCCCAATCTGGGAGGCCCTTGCAGTGTGAAGAAGAGCTTGGGAAGAGAGGAGGGCCAGGCCTAGAGCTAAGGTCCATCTTCCCCAGGCCACCACATTCCAACATGGGACTCTGAGGAGCTCAGAATTCTACATTTAAACCCAGACCCTTAAACATTGAAGGTGTGTTTGTCAAGGCAGGCAGACAACACATAGTTTATTCAGCAACTTGTTGTGGTAATTCATAATTTTAAAATATTTAGATAGAGTATTCAGGCTCCATTTATACTCTTATCCTGAAACCTACATATATTAGGGGTGAGCCCATTCACTCTCACAACAAATTTTTTTCTTTTCTTTTTTTTTTTTTTTTAATTAGAGACAGAGTCTCACTGTTGCCCAGGCTGGTATTGAACTACTGGGCTCCAGTAATCCTCCCAGTTTGGCCTCCAAACGTGCTGGGATTACAGGCATAAGCCATTGTGCCCGGCTTAAACTTTTTTCAAAAATAGATATTATTTCCCAACCACCACCACCACATTTTATGACTGAGTAAATTAAGGCAAATATAGATTAAGTGTCTCATCTACACAGCTGAGAAATAGAAGAGCTGTCATTCAAACAGCCATTTGGCTCCAGACCACACACTCATATCGCCACAGTGATTGAAACATAATAGCTGTTTCACAGACTTAGGACAGAGCCCTATGTCAGGAACACCAAAATCAAATCTGGTAGACATCAGAGTCTGTTAAAGCTATGGAAATTAGCACTGAAGGCCAAAAGCAGAAACATAATAAGACAAAGAGATGGACAGGCCTATAATAAAATGGAATAATAGGTGAAAACATTTCCTCTTCCTGAGAAACATTTTTAACCCAATTAAACACGTAAAGATGAAAGAAAAGGTCTTTTTCTCCTGAATCTTTCTGCGTTCCCCCACTCCTACCCCCACTGATGCCACATTTCTGAATCTGCTGCACAATATAAATCACTGTGTAAACCAAATCATTAGGGTTGCCAGGTGTTCAATTCTGAACCAGACAGTCTGGTATTTGAGCTTTCTGCCTAGGAAACAAATAGAGAAAATACCAGTGATTTTTAATTAAGTCTTGTTATTATCATGTAAAGATGAACTTGCAGGAGAACATTCTCCCTGGCTCTTTGGGCTGCACTTGACTCTGAGCCTGATTTCCACTAAGACATCAGTGTCTGTGTAGGCCACACTGAGTGCCCACACTGAGTGCCCAGACTGAGTGCCCTAGCAAGCTGATGAGCTTGGCTCTGAATGTGTACTGGCATGTTCTTACTGGTCAGGCCCATGCAATTGTGCTAGGTCATTTTCTTTTATTGATATCTCCAAAGCTCCTTCAGCAATTGGCAGAGTTCCCTGGGTATATTTAGAAACAATAATAATAATAAAATAAATACATAAATAAGTAAATACTCAGAAGCACATTTGGATGCAGGCAAATGATCCATTGATTAAGAGTCATATGAGTTAACTAAGCCCATAAGTCTACTCATAGCTATTGAATAGGAACAGACAGTAAAAATAAAAAATAAATATATTATTATATCATTTACAAACACAGAACATTATTCTCAAGTAAAATTCTGAGTCCCAATTAAATCTGGCTCTAGTAACAAGATGCTAGTGTAAATATTTGAAATTGGTGTGGAAATCTATGATAAGAGAATAGCTAGAAATCCTTACATTTTGAGGGAATGGTTTATATGGTATTCATCAACTTTCCAAATTGTTGAAAACAAAAGCGTTTGAATGGGGTATTAGAAAAGAATCTTATTTCCTTAAAGAACTTTGTTTAACCTTAAACCATGGTAAATGCCTTTTATTTACCACTGGATACTCAAGGAGTTTTAATATGTTCGTGTACATTCAGAGGAAAGAGACCAGGGAAGCTTTTGTTTTCAGAGAACTAATTAATGTTCCCCCTTGGAGGACTGTCCGGGAAATACTAGTCTACCACAGTGTAACTTCAGTTATGAATTCTTTGTCAGCTAGGTAATAATATTTTAGTTGCACACTCTTCTTGTGAGGCCTAATTCCTTATAACAGAGGAACATACAAACACAGCATGCAAACGTATCCCACTAGACAGTTGCAACACAGAATTTATCTTCATGATCCAGGTTTTCCCTTTTTCTGCCTCTCACCAATGCATTACCAAATAAGGAGTGGCTCTCAATGGGTTGAGGGGGATGGATTTTTCCCCCTACCCCAGGAGGACATTTGGCAAGATCTGCGTACAGTTTTGGTTGGGAGGTGCCAATGGCATCCGGTGGGTAGAGGCCAGGGATGCCGCTAAACATCCCACAATGCACAGGACAGCACCCCAGCCTCTCCCTACTCCATACTAAAGAATTATTCAGCCCAAAGTGTCCATAGTGCAGAAACTGAGAAACCCTGCTGTACAGATCTTTGGAATAGATAATTCAGCCCATTTGGGTTGTTAAAACTCTCAGAAATGATAGTGTAGATCTATTGGCTAGTGTTATCAGGAGCCTCTGAGGACTGGGAAAGGAGTAGGTAGAGAGGTAGAGAATTTTCATCTGTGCCCTCCCCTACTCCCCCTTTTTTTTTTTTCCCCTTTTCCTATTTGTAACACTAAGCAGCAAATTAATTCCTGAGAATAGACCTATTTAGGAAAGTGACACTGCCCAGGCTTCCAGGTCTGGTCAAGGAACTCGAGGAGACCATCAGAGCTGCCTCTTCTGAAGCAAGGAGGTGGACACCACCCAAGACTTAGGCTGATAATATAGGAAGTTTGTACTGATTCATTGAACACACAAACACAATCCAATCTCTCTCTCCCATTAATGAGAATTTTTAAACTGATATACAATAAACATTATAAAATATAATTCTCAAATTTTCTAAGATGGAATAATAGGGATTTTTTATTGTGAAAATAATACCCCCACTGTGAAAAAATACTCTTCATGTAGTTATATTTTTCTTAAAATTCCCAAGTTTGTAAACAAACAAACAAACAAACAAAACCAACATGGGAAAGTCACCACACTTGAAAACTCAGAATATCATGTTCTGCGTGTTTTGTGTTTAGCTAATGATGAGAAATCTTCTTTTGGTAAAGAATCGTAATTTAAACCTGCATGCCATCCTCGTGGGGGGAAATAAGAACTCCCTACAAATTCTATTTATGAGGAGGTTGGTACCTTAGACAGAGGCTCATTTCCCTTGAGGGAAAAGCAATCTCTTGATCGATGGAAATCATTTTTCAGCAAAATATCTACAACACTAAACCTGTTAAAACTAGTTCAATAGTCTGTTCCAATTCTTGTATTAAATAGTAGTATGGAAAAAAAATTTTGTGTCAGTGGTAATCTATAGTAATCACAGGATAGGTATAGAATTATAAAGAAGTTAACTTTGTATTATTTATTTGTTTAGAGAAAAATATGTTTTTGAACATTAAAAATTTATTTCAAAAATATAATATGAATATAAAATGCAATATAGAGTATCACTTAAAAATTCCCATATGTTTTAACAAATGTTTTTGATTATGATGTTTATATTAAACATCTAATAACTTGCTGACACCATTTGAAACCCTACAAATCACTTAAAAATTAGGTATATACTCAAATAAACCAAACTAATTTAGATTAACAGGTTATTCTAAGAATACGTATGAATTTCCTTCCTCTTCCCCTTCCTCTTCTTCCTCCTCTTTTTTTCTTCTTCTCCTCCTCTTCTTCTTCCTTCTTGTCCTTCCTGTTAAAATTCATGATTTTAAAGCTGCTTAATTCTCTCATCTGGATGGAGACTATAAAATAGTGACCTCAAAGAGAAACTTTAAGGATTAAGTAGTGAATAGTAGTATTTTTTAATGCCTAGAATATGGCATACCTTCAATAAATCTCTTTTGATACTAAACTTAGTTCTACAGAGTTACTGCTCTTTGGACCAGAATGATGTAGGGTAGGAGAAATAAATCTAATTAAATTTTATCAGTAATAAAGGTATCCACTATTGAGGACCTATGAGGTCCAGTTTACATGCTTCTTTAATCATTGTGAAAATTCTAGGCTATGAGTGGGATAGGACCTGCTTACACTTATTGAACACTCACACGTTAAATCAGTTAATCCTCACAGGAGGCTTCCAAGGTGGTAGTACATTTATCCCCATTTGACCAATGAAGACACCACAGTTCATGGAGTTTAGCCTGTGTGCTCCAGTGAAAATGTGTGAGAAGTGATCTTTGATGTGTTCCTTGGGTGATATGGTGTGGCTGTATTCCCACCCAAATCTCATCTTGAATTGCAGTGCCCATAATTCCCACATGTCATAGGAGGGAACCCATGGGAAGTAACTGAATCATGGGGACAGGTCTTTCCCATGCTGTTTTCATGATAGTGAGTAAGTTTCATGAGATCTGACGGTTTTCTAAAGGAGAGTTCTCCTGCACACGCCCTCTTGCCTGCCGCCATGTAAGACATGCCTTTGCTTCTCCTTTGCCTTCTGCCATGATTGTGAGGCCTCCTCAGTGATGTGGAACTGTGAGTCCATTATAAATTGCCCAGTCTTGAGTATGTCTTTATTAGCAGTGTGAGAACAGATTAATACAATGGATCATCAACGGGGTGATGCTAGCCTACCCTGTGATGCTTCTACGTGATTAGGAAAGCATACCCTCTCTGGGAAGACATATCTAAGAGCCAGGAGTGAGGGCTGGAATATATGTAGCTCCTAACCTTTCTCCATAGGGGACATCTATGAATGGTGGCCCAAATAATCCTCTCAGAGTTTTCTGAAGACATAAATGCCCATTTAAAACTCAAAAATATTTGAATGAGCTTATATTTCCAGTTATAGAGGTTCTAAGGGTCTCTTGGGACTTTAGCCCAAGGCTTTTCCTTCTAGAGCTGCCTTCTTAATACTCTGTGCCACTTTTTAGCAAACGATGGCATCATGACACTAGAGTGTACCTGAGGGAACTTAAGCCTGACCTGGGCATGTGGCCAGTACACATCCTCCAAGGTCTTGTAAAAGTAACTGCATCACAGGTATAGAAATTATGGCGCATGACTCTATATGATACACTGCAAAAGAAAAAATTATAGAGAATATATATATATTTTTTATATATATATATATATTTTATGGAATGCTTCACAAATTTCTGTGTCATTCCTGCACAGGGGCCATGCTAATATTCTCTGCATCATTCCAATTTTAGTATATGTGTTGCCAAAGAAAGCACTAGAGACCATGTAAATATCAGAAGTTGCCAGGCGTTGGGCAGAGGAAGAGATGGCTAGGTGGAACACATGGCATTTCTGTAGTAGTGGACTATTCTGTATGATACTGTAATGGTAGATACATGTCATTATGCATTTGGCAAAACTCATAAAGCTATGTAATGAGAAGAGTTAATTGCTGCTTACTTGTCATTGTGGAGAACCAGGTCATCTTGTCTTCTTTAGAATATATCACCAGTGTGTGCAAGAATGCTCTAAAATTCTGTCTGAATGTCTGATTTAAAGATTAAATGTGAATGAGACTGTCACATGAATATGAGATTTCTAAGTCATGTTCATAAATTGTATAGACTATTCTGCTTCAAATAGTCTCTTCCAAGTAAAATTCCATAAAATATGTTCTATCCAACTTTAATGATACAAAATCAAAGTCTACCACCAATAAAAACATCAAAAAATATTACTAGGAACAATGAAAAGAAAGCCAGGAAGTGGAGCTTCTCTGACATTAGATCCTCAATACTTCAGACTGTGAATTGGTATTTAATGTGCAGTTGCCTACATTGGTAGGAACCTGCAATTATAGGTTAATTAGCTAAAATGTCTGTCATGTTTGTGTAACATAGGGATACAACCAATGTTGTATACAGCAACAAATAATAATAGCCTCATAATTGCAAACACTCACCATATTTGAGGTAATTCTTTACTAATAAATAAAAAGACACAAAAAATATTGGAAAGGATCACATAATGCAACAGTTATTCCTGCTAACTTTGCTTGTTTGCATGCACAGTAGCAGATGTATGGGCACATAAATATATGTATTTATTTTCTTAATGGATAGAGTTTTTTGAGTGATTTTTGGCTTACAGAAAAATTGAGCAGAAAGTACAGAGAGTTCCCATACACTCCTCTCCCCTCTTTCTCACTTTCCTCTATTATTAACATCTTGCACTGGTGTGGTACATTTGTTACTGAACCAGTATTGATACACTATTATTAACTAAAGTCAATAGTTTACATTAGGGTTCACTCTTCATGTTACATAGCTCTATGAGTTTTGCCAAAAGCATAATGACATGTATTCACCATTACAGTATCATACATAATATTTCACCACCCTAAAAATGTCATGTGTTCCACCCAGCCATCTCTTTCCCTGCCCAATGCCTGGCAACTTCTGATATTTTTATTGTCTGTAGTGCTTGCTTTGGCAACACATATACTAATATTGGAATGATACAGAGAATATTAGCATGGCCCCTGCATAGGGATGACATGGAAACTTGTGAAGCATTCCATGAAAAAAGTACATATATATATACATACACACACACATATACATATATGTATATAGTCTCCTATGTATATGTAAATACATATATACATATGTGTATATATAGAAGACTATATGTGTATACATATATATGTGTATATAGACAGTCTCCTATAGTTTTTCCTTTTCCAGAGTGTCATATAGAGTCATGCGCCATATTACACCACTTCCGTCAACATCAGACTACATATATGACAATGGTGGTCTTATAAGATTATAATACTGTATTTTTACTGGATATTTTCTAAGTTTACACACGTTTAGATACATAAATCCTTAGCATTGTGTTGTATTTGCATATACTACTAAGTACAGTAACATGTACAAGTTTGTCACCTAGGAGCAATAGACTATACCAATATAGCCTAGGTGTGTAGTAGGCTATACCATCTAGGTTTGCAGAAATCACTCTGCGATGCTCACATGATGATAAAATTGCCTAACAACGCATTTCTCAGGACCTCTCTCTATTATTAAGTGGATTATGACTGCAGTTGTTATCAGACAATATGTAGCTTTTTCAAATTAGCTTCCTTTACTTGGCAATATGGTGAATCTTCTTTTGACTTTGGTTTTATTTGAGACAGAGGCTTCAGGAAACAAATATGATCACAACATAGAGTAATTTTCAAAACTCACGTAATTTTTTTCAGATAGATCTTATGGAAATTTCACTGAGACAGATTCTAACTCCTCTCTCCTAGTGTCTCAAGCCATTTATCCATAATCCTTAAAGTATAGATAGAAGTATCCCAGGAAAAAATGTTGATAAGTCCTTCCTTAAGATGACCTTTCAGGTGAGGACTTGGGAAATCAAGAGAACACAGTAGTGGCTTCTCCTAGATTCCATGAGATGCAAATATCCACATGAGATTTTGCAGCAGAAGTAGGCAAACTATAGCCTGCAGGTCAAATCTAGCCTCCCATCTCTTTCAGTATAACCCAGATGCTAAGAATGCTTTTTATAAATACGCACTTATGATCAGTTTGATGACAGGAAAACTAATTTTGAACAACAATTAAGCAAAATGTTACCCACCCAAAAATGATTTCATCCTTTTCATTACTAGAATAAATTTTCTTTCTTATTTACTAGTTAATATTTTAAGTATTATATTCAATTATTATTATGTTTAATTTCATCAATAAAATGTTTGTAAAAATTTGTTTTCTCTCTTGCTAATATCAGTACCTACACAATATCCTCAATTTTACCTCTTGGTGAACAAAAACTAAAATACTTATTCTTGGCCCTTTACAGAAAGTGTTTGTCAATCCTATTCAAGAATAGTCAAATGGTCTCTAACTTTGTTTTTCTTCTTCTCCCCTTCATTTTTTCTTTTATTCGTAATATGCCCTCATCTAACTGTATCATTATGTTCTAGAAGGCACAGTTAGTATGATCTGGACTATGAAGTAATGAAAAGGTTTAAAGAACTCCACCCTTGGGCATTAAAGAAGGAAAGCTGTCTGTTAAGTCAAGAGTCTAGAAAAGGAGGCCATAAGTGGTACCAGCTTTTCCAGACTTTGGTAAATATAGACATCTCTATTTATTGTTGTTTGTCATAATCTCTCCGCTTCTCATATGGGCCAGCAGGGGTGTAGTGGAAAAAAGCTTTGCAGTTAGACAAACCTGCCACCCACCAGCTTCTGGACTACAAACAACTGCTCATCCTCTTTGCATTTCGGGGTTTTAAATTTTGTTTTGGCTTGTTTTTGACTTATAAAAGGGGTTATTTCAATGACTGAATGATACAACGTTCTTACACAATAGAAGCTCATAACTTTGTGTAGTTGTAAAGTTTTAGGTCCTAATGAGAATTAAATGTTTTCTTCCTTTCTTATTTCCAAGAATACTCTGTGTGTGGGGTGTGTGTGTGTGTGTGTGTGTGTGTGTGTGTGTGTGTGTGTGTGTGTCTGTTCAAAGGCAGAAGGGAAAACTAGAATAATAGTCCCATTACACCTCCTGGCTTAAAGGAGAGCAAACCCAGCAAGGCGTCTATATTCGACTGTTCTGTGTTACTATAAAGAATACTTGAGACTGGGTAATTTATAAAGAAAACAGGTAAATTTAGGCAATAATTCTGCAGGCTGTACAAGCATGACACCAGCATCTGCTCAGCTTCAAGGGAGGCCTTGGGAAGCTTTTACTCATGGTAGAAAGCAAAGGAGGAACAGGCATGTCACATGGTATGACGGTTACTACTGAGCGTCAACTTGATTGAATTGAGGAATACAAAGTATTAATCCTGGGTGTGTCTGTGTGGGTGTTGCCAAAAGAGATGAACATTTGAGTCAGTGGGCTGGGGAAGGCAGATCCACCCTTAATCTGGTGGGCACCATCTAATCAGCTTCCAGCGAATATAAAGCAGGCAGAAAAACGTGAAAAGGAGAGATGGGTCTAGCCCTTTAGAATATATATATTCTTTTTTCTTTTTTTTTTATTACTATTATACTTTAAGTTCTAGGGTACATGTGCATAACGTGTAGGTTTGTTACATATGTATACTTGTGCCATGTTGCTGTGCTGCACCCATCAACTTGTCAGCACCCATCAACTCGTCATTTACATCAGGTGTAACTCCCAATGCAATCCCTCCCCCCTCCCCCCTCCCCATGATAGGCCCCGGTGTGTGATGTTCCCCTTCCCGAGTCCAAGTGATCTCATTGTTCAGTTCCCACCTATGAGTGAGAACATGCGGAAAACAGTATGGCGATTCCTCAAGGATCTAGAACTAGATGTACCATATGACCCAGCCATCCCATTACTGGGTATATACCCAAAGGATTATAAATCATGCTGCTATAAAGACACATGCACACGTTTGTTTATTGCGGCACTATTCACAATAGCAAAGACTTGGAATCAACCCAAATGTCCATCAGTGACAGACTGGATTAAGAAAATGTGGCACATATACACCATGGAATACTATGCAGCCATAAAAAAGGATGAGTTTGTGTCCTTTGTAGGGACATGGATGCAGCTGGAAACCATCATTCTTAGCAAACTATCACAAGAATAGAATATATATATTCTAAACCTGTGCTTAGAGCTCTCTCTCTCTATATATATATGATATATCCCTATATATCATATATACACACATATATATGATATATATCCTATTAATTCTGTCTCTCTAAGAGAACCCTGACTAATCTAGTAAATTGGTACCAGTACAGTGGAGTTGAAAAGATACTCAAAGATGTGGAAGCAAGTTTGGAACTGGATAGCAGGCAGAGGTTGGAACAGTTTGGAGGGCTCAGAAGAAGACAGGAAAATATGGGAAAGTTTGGAACTTCCTAGAGACTCATTGAATGACTTTGCCCAAAATGCTGAGAGCAATATGGATAATAAAATTCAGGCTGAGGTAATCTCAGATGGAGATGAGGAACTTATTGGGACCTAGAGCAAAGGTGACTCTTGTTATGTTTTAGCAAAGAGTCTGGTGGCATTTTGCCCCTACCCTAAAGATTTGTGGAACTCTGAGAGATAATTTAGGGTATCTGGCAGGAGAAATTTCTAAGCAGCAAAGCATTCAAAAGGTAACTTGAGTGCTATAAAAGGCATTCAGTTTTATAAGGGAAGCAGAGCACAAAAGTTTGGGAAAAGTTGCAGCCTGACTATGTGATAGAAAAGGAAAAGCCATTTTCTGGGGAGAAATTCAAGGCGGTTGTGGATATATGCATACGTAGTAAGAAGCCTAATATTATTTCTCAGAACCACTAGGAAAATGTCTCCAGGCCATGTCAGAGAACTTCCCAGCAGCCCCTCCCATCACAGGCCCAGAGGTTCAGGAGGAAAAAGTGGTTTCATGCACTGGGTCCACGGTCCCCATGCTGTGTGCAACTTAGGGACTTGGTGCCCTGTGTCCCAGCTGCTCCAGCCATGGCTGAAAGAGGCCAACATAAAGCTTGGGCTGTGGCTTCAGAGGGTGTAAGCCCCAAGCTTTGGCAGCTTCCTGTTGAGCCTGCAGGTGCACAGAAGTCAAGAATTGAGGTTTGGGACACCTCCTCCTAGATTTCAGAAGATGTACGGAAATGCCTGGATGCCCAGGAATAAGTTTGCTGCAGGTGTGGTGCCCTCATGGAGAATCTCTGCTATGGCAGTGCAGAAGGGAAATATGGGGTTGGAGCCCCCACACAGAGTCTCTACTGAAGTACCACCTAGTGGAGCTGTGGGAAGAGGGCCACCGTCCTCCAGACTCCAGAATGGCAGATCCACTGACAGCTTGCACTGTGTGCCTGGAAAAGCCACAGACACTCAATGCCAGCCCGTGAAAGCAGCCACGAAGAAGGCTGTACCCTGCAAAGCCACAGGGGCGGAGCTGCCCGAGGCTTTGGGAATCCACCTCTTGCATCAGCATTACCTGGATGTG
Source organism: Macaca thibetana thibetana (assembly GCF_024542745.1). Lineage (NCBI taxonomy): Eukaryota > Metazoa > Chordata > Mammalia > Primates > Cercopithecidae > Macaca > Macaca thibetana. The sequence continues at coordinate 83,709,551 of NC_065587.1, read as the reverse complement.
AGATATGGAGTCAAAGGAGATCATTTTGGAGTTTTAAGATTTGACAGCCCCGCTGGATTTCAGACTTGCCTGGGGCCCTTTAACCCCTTTGTTTTGGCCGATTTCTTCTATTTGGAATGACTGTATTTATCCAATACCTGTACCCCCACTGAATCTAAGAAGTAACTACATTGCTTCTGATTTTACAGGCCCATAGGCAGAAAGGACTTACCTTGTCTCAGATGAGAATTTGGACTGTGGACTTTTGGGTTACTGCTGAAATGAGCTAAGACTTTGGAGGACTGGTAGGAAGGCATGATTGGTTTTGAAATGTGAGGACATGAGATTTGGAGGGGCCAGGGGCAACATGATATGGTTTGGCTGTGACCCCACCAGAATCTCAACTTGAATTGTATCTCCCAAAATTCCCACGTGTTGTGGGAGGGACCCAGGAGGAGATAATTGAATCATGGGGGCTGGTCTTTCCCATGCTATTCTTGTGATAGTGAATAAGTCTCACAAGATCTGATAGGTTTATGAGGGGTTTCTGCTTTTGCTTCTTCCTCGTTTTCCCTTGCCACCACCATGTAAGAAGTGCCTTTTGCCTCCCAACATGATTCTGAGGCCTCCCCAGCCATGTGGAACTGTAAGTCCAATTAAACCTTTCTTTGTTCCCAGTTTGGGGTATGTCTTTATCAGCAGCATGAAAACAAACTAATACACATGACAAGAGAGGAAGCAAGAGAGCGAGGGGCGGTAAGTGCCAGGCTCTTTTAAACAACCAACTCTTGTGTGAAGGAATAGAGCAAGAACTCACTCATTACTGTGGGGAGGGTACCAAGCCATCTAGAGGGATCTGTCCCAGTGTCCCAAATACCTCCCACTGGGCCCCACTTCTCACACTGTGATCACATTTCTACATGAGATTTGGAGAGGACAAACATCCAAACCATATCAGGATTGACTGTAGCAGCTCAGAACAGGAGAGGACAGTCAGCAGTCTGAAGCCCAGGACAGTTACAGAAAGAAAGAAGGGACTTTGAAGGGTCATCTAGACGGAGAAGTTACACACCACACCCTGCTGCCCTCCACCCATAACATGTGATTGTATTTTCATCATTTCTTTTCATGACTGTTATAATACTCTAAGTATTCTCAGGAAGTATTCAAGAGAGAAGGATTTTCATTAACACCCAGAAAGTGAACTGTCCTTGTCTAGAAACAAGAGCCTGTGACCTTTAATTCTTGCAGACATAAAGAAAAAGACTTCAACCAGAGGTTTTTCAAGAAAGATCCACACCTTGGATGAGGCAGAGAATTCAGTGTACTTAACGTGCAAAAATGAAAAGGCTGAGTCAGGGTTTGTTTCTGCCAAATAGAACATGGTTCCAAGAAGCTTCCGTGTTTTAAACCTGTGCTTAGAGCTCTTTATGTCTGGTTTATGATCTTGGCTCCCTTCAACTCAACATAGGCCTATTCAAGGACACCCAAGAGGAAAACTATATACTCAAATAACCATCTTGCTGCTAAAGCACATGTTTTTCTATAAGCATTTTGCTTTGCTTCCTGCCATACTTCTAACAAGAAATGTATCAACACAACAGAACTGGTTCAGTGAGGGGCTGACCTGTTTCATGAACATCAGTTCCAGAACCTTTGTTTTAAAAACATGAAGATACCTAGAACTCAGTAATTATGTCCTCTTTCGTAATCTTAACCCATGTTGCCTTCTTCCAACTACTGAAGATTAAAGTTGTCACTAAATACAGTGGTTTTCACAATTAGAGTGTATGGAACATGAACTGGCAAGGAAATTATATTTTGCATGCTTGTGATTACTGGGAAAATTGTGTGCTGCGGGCACTATCAAAAAAAAAAAAAAAAAAAGAAACATGTAGATAGGAAATTAAAAATGTAGAAAAAAAATTAACAACCAGACTTTTAGAGTGCTCAAAAGTCACAGTACAGTTTTAAGCATTAATAACTTTAGATGTATAAAGGTTATGTAAAAACTTATGAAACTATGATTTGAAAGTTCAATTAGTAAGTTTCTTGTATAGTCATAGAATTCTGTGACTCTTGAATAATAAATCTGTAATTTAAAGTTTGGTTGCAGTTCCTCTGAAGATGCCAAATGTTAAATAAAACAAAAAAAATCTAAAATAAAAAAATATTAAAAGTTCAAAAACTAAATTACTGTAAAAGAAGTTTGCATTATTAAACATTTATATAATAATGTTACAAGTATTAGTGTTTATACTGTTGAGATTATTACAGCTTCTAAGATTTTTGGGACATCCTGAAATCCTGATCCATTCTAAAAAGATTCAAGTAGCACCGCAACATGTCATACGGTGCTATGTAGTGGGACTTAAAAACGAATAGGTGCTGGTCTTGCTTTTGAAGAGACTAACATTATACAAAATTATTACAAAAGAGTACAACAAAAACTGGGTTTGTATAAGGTGGAATCTCATCAAAAAATGTTTATGGACCACATCAATATCATATATTCTATAAAATGTATGAATTTAGATCTTACGATAGAATTAGGCTTTTGGGCTGGCAAATCTGTTACGGATTATATAACAGTACTGAGGTAGCTTAGATTTCTGCTTTTTACAATCATTTACATACAATTATGTTTCAGAAGCAATATGGAATGTGTGAATATGCAATGCACATATACACTCACACACAATTCACTGGAGGAACGCCTGTGTATTTTAGCGAGTCAGTACGGAGAAAAGCATGTAAACCACAAGCTTAATACAAGGCCACTGTCATGATTTTAAGGGTATCCTTTCAACCTGTGTTAACTCTGAGCCCTGGTGATCATTTACTCTGACTCCAAGTTATTAAAAGCATCTCCAACATATAGTGCACATGATGTTTGTTTTTAATCATTGCATATAATAGATTTCACATGGGGAAGAAGTTGGCAAATATTTTAGGCTATAAAAAATCTTGATAGTTGGATAAATGCTAGTGTGCTGCAATTTCCTTCACATCACCATAAAAGCAGGGCTTTAAAGGCAATATTTTAATTTCCTGAGAATTCTCGCCGTGCTCTACATTTGAAATGGGATGGGAAACGCCACTTGTGATAACATTTTAATTTTAAACTTAGTAAGAGTTATGCCATTATAAAGGTAACTGCCATAAACTTTCTTTAAAAGATGCTGCACATCAGACAACCAGGGGGAAATATAAGACTATATGGTGGTTTTCATGTCAAGCATCATTAAAAGGTATTTGATGTTCACAGCAGAACTATGACTTTCAGACTGTGCCTGCATAAAACCAAAACAAGTGGTCAATTTGTTGAATAGTCAACTGCACACTGAATGCCATATGGCCTAAAAGGAGAGGTGCATGGCCATGACTTTCATTGATGTTTGGATCCTGAGCTACAGGCAGGAAGAATGTGATGATTTGCATCATCTTCTTAAGTCATGCTTCAGTTTATTGGCATCCTTCTGCTCAGAGTGATCATGCTTCACTTCAGTCTCTAAGCTCCACCGCTAGGAAAAAATACAAGCAATTTTTCTTGGTGTTGTAGGTTGGGCTCCCTGGAAGGCAGGTTACTCTGCAGGAGCTTTATTAGGGAGGCCTCTTGGGATCCACTGCCATAGAAGGGAAAGGACAGAAGCAGGATTGGGCAGAGGGAGCTGCAATGCAACCTCAAGGGAAGTTTCAGTTGGCCCTGGAAGGAATGCTGAAGATGGGTTGACCTTCCAGAGTTGCCCTGAATTGCAGCAAAAAGGTCAAGTCTCTATACCCCTACTTTGCTCAGTCATCGGATGTGGATTACGCCAAAAAGGTGGCATGGCCTTGCACACGATGGCTGTCTTCAGTTGAGGCAATCCTCAAAGGGGCCTGACAGTTGAGGACTGTCTACCAGTCTCACTCTCAGCCGCTGGGGAACAAGTCCTTTATTCCAAAGTCGGGGGTGGTTCTGAGTTGCTTATCACAATGTCTACCATGCCCAGCAAGCAGGAATATATTGGCCACAAAATGCTCTTTCAGGCTTACTTCCGACTACTCCTCTTTATAAATTCTCCTCTCAAGTAGAAAGAAAGAAGAGAATCTCCCTCATTTCTCAAAGCTAGGTCTGTGCAATGAGGCTCAGGGGCTTCATTGAGCTAAGTCGTTTGCCATCTCTGACCCAATCACAGTTGCCAGGAGGGAATGCAATGCTCTCACTGGCCAGGCCTGGGAGAAATACTCGAGGAGAAGAGGGGTTCTACTCAGCAAGTAAGATGAGTGGAGCCCGGACACCCAAAAAACTAATAGATGCCCCCCAAATGTTGTCATACATACTTTTTATTCTCTTGTTTTTGCTCAAACCCTTTTCCCTCTCTGTAACGCTGGTTTGTGTTCTCCTGTTCATAGGCCCTGGCACATGGCAGGCGCTTAAGCCGTGTCTGACCAGACTCTGCTCAACTTGCAGGCATATAGCCCTCCAAGGGGTCATGGCCAAGGTGCACAGGAAACCCACCCAGGAGCTGCATTCAAACTGCAATTGTGCTTCTGAGACTGGGACGGCTGAGCTCCCAGGCAGCTCTGGGGTAGAACAATGACCGGCTGTCGGCAGCTGTGCAGACAACTGGAGACAGGGAAATGGGGTAGGGGGAGCGTGGGTGAGGCAGGTGGCAGCTTTTATCTCTTCCACGCCTGGCAGAGCCTATTACCAACTGGCTCAATATGACAGAGCTAGCTCTGCTTTCCTATTCAGGAGGGAGAAGAAAAATCAAGGGTAAAGAGACGTCAGCACCAACTGTATCACATTTTAAAAGTACTCCTTCCCATCGGCTCCAAATGCTATTAGAACTACCGGGCTCTTGTTACAGGGGTACTGGGACTTTGCTGAGTGTCCTATTATTTTCACATTTGGACCCCCACATTATGTCAGAGGTGTTTCTTTTGTTCTAGGTAATTTGCTTGAATGAGCTGTTTACTGTAGCTTAGGGCTGGATGTTCATTTCCTCACACTTTTTATGTTAAAACAAACAGCCATGATGTAGACTATTTTTCTTCAGTTCAGAGAAAGGGAGAAACCTGGCTGATCTGATGCAAAACTTCAGTGGTCTTACCTTTCAGGTCTTATGCATTATTGTTAGTGTCAAACTTTCACTGTTCACGATGGTTTGCCATAATTGGTGTTTTCCTTGTTTAGCTCCCACCACCCAATTAAGAATTAATGACAAAGTATTTTGAAATTCATTCAGGTTTTTGTGACTCTTTCGGGTTTATCTGGGTGACAAATAAGAAAAACCCATCAAACAGCCTTTAATGAAAGGAATCTACTATCACATATAACTGAAACATCCAGCGGTAGCATGGGCTACAGGGAACTACCAAAACACCCTATTTGTTTGCATCTCCCCTCTCTGACTTTTGCTGTATCTGCCTGATGCTGTTGTCCTCTGGTCATAACATGAGTGCCAAGAGCACACAGTGCTCAATGCATCTTCATTTATAACAAGAGGTAGAGGCTAGAGTTGGAAAGGCCGCAAAAAGCCCTGAGACTCCCTTGCTAAAAACACATGACCAACCCTGAGCCAAACACCATGACCCAAGGGTTAGGAAATCTTGATTAGCTTAAACACATTAGGGCCTCATCCTGCAGCAAGGACAGTTAATTCAACACAAATCACATGGCTGGATGGAGAGAGAGGGGAAGGGTTAAGTCATGGAAGAGCGGAGACACCAGGTACCGACTTGATTAATACAATATCTGTCCCCTCCTGGAAGACCACAGCTGCACATTTTCCAAATGCTTTGATGAGACCATGGCCAGGAAAAATGGCAAAAAGAACTTGGGGGAACAAAGAGTACTGTGTCATTTCCCATCACTGAGCCTCACAGGTACGAGCATATAATACACACTGAATGGATAGTAAGGACAGGGTTTAGCTATTAACATAGGAAAGTTATTATGATTTAAAAATACCAATTAAAAAGGCAAAGATGACATTTAGTAAAAGAGATTCTCTCTCTCTCTCTCTCTCTCTCTCTCTCTCTCTCTCTCTCCTCCCTATCCCACCTCAATCCCTGTCCCTTTCCCTCTCTCTTGCCTGCTTTTCCTCCCACCACAGAGGAAATTCATTGCACAACTTCACTGAATGGCAAAACTACTGACCCTAAATGACAAACTGTCTCAGATCAGAAAGCGGTGTCAACTCAAAGGTGGCAGAAGGGTCAGGAGGTCTATGGACAAGCCACACATACTTCTCTGTCACCCCTCATGAGAGAGTGGAGGGGAAAGGGCTTGGCTTGAACATGAATCCATCTTGGATCTGTCTGCCACACAAGGAACCACTTGTCACTAGCATCAGGCAGCATCACTCCTTTCCAGCTTTATATTTGGTAGCTGCAGTCCTCAGCATGCTTTGAGGATGTCACTCCAAAATAAGACAAGTAAAGCCAGGTTCACTGAGTGATTTTGGAGGAAAAACATGGGAGAAACACATCTAAAATAGGCATTTCCAACTCATAGTGCTGTTAGGTGTGAACTTGTTCTAAGAGCTCCTGATACGAGCAAGGCATTGGCAGATATAGTACTAGATTCACTGATGCTCATTTCACAACAAAACAAAGCAAACAACACTAAGTTAATTTACTTGCTGGTTTATTATTATTACTACATTTTTGTTGTCTTTGTGTTGCTAAGCTACAAATATAAAAAATGGCGGGTATATGAACTAATGGATATTTCATGGATTAATAGGAACAAACATGGTTTTAAGAAACATCCAGAAAATAAACAGAAGATTCATTCTGTCCTCAAATCTTGTGTTGACACAAGTAGACTTAATGCTAATCACTGTTTAAGTTATTTGTTCTCATGTGGCTGCATTTATCTATAACCATAAAATTAAATGACCTGAACTCTACATTTGTTTTAGGAGTGAATACTATGGCTATAATGATCTTGGGACTGTAATTCATTTTTCAAGTAAAGAATAACATGAAGCTATTTAGTTGCTTTCTACTGTTCTGTGCCTCTGCTATAGCAGAAGAGATAAAAGTGGCTTAGCAGGCATTTTAAGGAATATCTTCAAATAATGTGTAACTACCTAAATGGTGGCATGGTGCATTATACTTTTGGCTGGTGCTGATTTTCTAAAATGTGGTTCTGCATAAGATAGGGAAGATAGGGTAATGCTATTTATTTAGTCTGACAAATAATTCAAAGTGCACATTTCAAAAAACTATTTTTCTTCTTTTTACCTTTGCTTTTGCTATTGCTGCCTATCATGATGGCATACCCCTCAACACTGCTCAGATTCAAGTGGTGAATTTCTGTAGGGCAACATGTTGTTTTTGGATTTATAAATGTTTGAACTCTCCAATCTTGGAGTAAAAGCATGAAGTGAGCTGTTTTTATGAAGTCGAGGTTAAGAAAACAAAGGAAACATAATCTTGCCAATAACACAAGAACTAGATACTTTATATATCTGGGAAAGAAGAAAGAATAAAAGCACTTGCTTCTATGTTGAAATTTAGTTGGAAGTCAGGAGATAAATTTCAGAAAACAATCCATAACTAAGCTGAAACAATGTATTCAGTGTAAAAAATAAAAAAAATTGGGAGGTGGGGAGAGACCTCTGTGTTTCAAAGGCTGAAAAAAAATATGGAAAAAAATTAAGTGGGAAGGAGTTTTCTTTAGTTTATCTTCTATTTCAAAAGCTAAATTTCTAAAAATCAGGGGGAAACATGTAGCGTAATTACAACAAAAACCCAACAACGATATTTGGTCTCATGCTATAGTTTTGCTTAGATAAACAAAACGTGCTCTTTATAGAAATTTTGGGTAATAATGACTAATTCTTATACTCAGACCTCTGTCCTCTGAGTCCAGAAGAGCAAGTGTGAGAAGACACACACCTGGGGTGATGATGAGTTTCCTTCCCTCATCTCCTCCATAGTGTGAAAAGTTGATGAGAGGGGCTGGAAGGCACCCAAGGAGCTTCCGTAATCCCACAGCAATCTTCAGGAGGGCTTTATAAATCTTATATAATGTCATGATGACAGAGTTTGCCAAGAATCCTATATGTTTTAGGTTTCTTTGGGGAGGGATCAACTTAAGGGGCATATTTTAAAACTAGTCTCCGTGGAGTGTTTGGAGACCCAAAATCAGTGTGACCTAGGCTGTCCCCAGTGACCTGGGTGGACGCCCATCATAAATAGACCAGGATGCAGAAATGGGGTACAATTGCCGGTTTTTTCCTGTGACAAAGAACCTCCTTTCGTCTGAAGCTGTGCAACCAGCATTTGCAGCAGGATCCAACTGCCTCATATATGATCATTGTTTAATCAAAGCCCACCATGCTGAACCCCACAGGTTCTCCCGTTTCTCTGAGTACAGCCAGCCAATTACATGTAACTGCTACATTTTCTGGCAGAATAAGGCTTTTACTCAAGCTTCCCAACGCCTCCTCCACTAACCCCACAGAAAAGGAAAAAGAAAAGGAAAAAAAATTCCATCCAACCACGATGCAAAGTAATAGGTACTTCTTTAATAAGGTGATAATAAACATAGTTTATTTTAAACAATAAATGAACAAATAAACTGGCTCCAGTCATGTCATACCATCCACTTTAAGTACATGCATTTTACTACGTAAGCTACCTGTCTGTGGTTTATGTTGATTCTCCCTCTTATGTAAGGAGGAAACAGTCCTTCTCAGCACCAAAGAGCCTTTCATACTTAAATTATTTCTACCTAGTATTACGGTTATCTGCGTGTGCATCCATCTTTCTCAGTAGGCTTTAAGTTTCTCAAGAACCTACACCATGATTAGGTCATCTTTGCTTTCCTCTTCCTTCTTCTGCCCGATAAACATCCCACACAAAGTGTTGTACACAGTCTGCATGCAAAAAATACCTGCTGAAATGCCTTATCTGCAACACTCTATGTTACAAAAATAATAATAAAAAAATACAAGGTATGTGGAAGTCCTAACCTTCAGTTCCTCAGAGTGTGACCTTATTTGGAGATAGCAGCCATAAGACAGAGTCTCCCTATGTTGCCCAAGCAGGTCTCAAACTCCTGGGTTCAAGCAATCCTCCTGCCTTGGCCTCCTAAAGTGCTGGGATTACAGGTGTGACCCACTAAGCCTGGCCATCTTAATAATTCTAAGATTTTAAATAATCTTATAATTGGGCAATAAAATAGGCTACGTATCAAATGTTTTATTTTAATAAAGAACTATTAGCACATTAATTCACCAATTTATTTTCATACAAAGAAAGTCAGTTCTTTTCTAGAGGGATTTGATAGGGAGTTTGATACTCAGCCTCAATCCCACACCTCTTCTACTGCGCTTTCTTGTACTACAGAGGATGAACAGCAAAACCCTCCAGATCCCAGATTTCTTTGGAGTTAGGATTCAGAATGCAAATCAGGTTTCTCCTGGTCTGCATAAAGAAGATGAATGGAGGACAGAAACTCTTGGCTGTTTTGGATGGGCAAGCCTGGCCCTGGAGTTATTGGGGTTTCCTGAAGCAATGTCGCTGAGAGCATTAAAAGGCACAGGTGGCATTGGAGGTAGAGGCCCGCTGATTCTCCACTGTCATGATCACAAGGAGGTGGCAGCAACCCTGGTGGCCCAATTCCAGAGTACTGTTCTGGGAGTCATTCCTGGCAGGCCAGAAAAGAGCCTCAGCCTCCTGCCCTTTTTTAAAATCCTATATCCTCAGGACCTAATTGCCTATATTCAATCCCTTTAACTTAAAATACCTAAAGTGGTTTCTGTTTCCTGCACCTGAACCCTGAGTGACATAGTCCACCAGTTAGAGTTCCAAGCTCTCATTCTCATACTAACCTCATTCATGATGCATTATTACAATTTCCATTATCTCTAAAATTGAACAAGAGAGTCTACAAGACAATGTGAGAATTCTCCTGGGCTTGTTTTTGTTTGTTTGTTTTTTGTTTGTTTTTGAGACAGAGTCTTGCTCTGTCGCCCAGGCTGAAGTGCAGTGGTGGAATCTCAGCTCACTGCAAGCTCTGCCTCTGGGGTTCACACCATTCTCCTGCCTCAGCCTCCCCAGTAGGTGGGACTACAGGCACTGGCCACCACACCCAGATAATTTTTTGTATTTTTAGTAGAGACGGGGTTTCACCACGTTAGCCAGGATGGTCTCGATCTCCTGACCTCGTGATCCACCTGCCTCAGCCTCCCAAAGTGCTGGGATTACAGGCGTGAGCCACCGTGCCCGGCCTCTCCTGGGTTTTTATGGTTTCCCCCAGTCCTCTACAGGGGTCTCACCAAACCTACTTTGACAGTATTTTTTTAAAGCAATTGGCTTTTATCAAAATTTTGCAAAGCCTTAGACTTTATTTTCATTTTTAAAAAAATGCTCTTTTTGTTCACATTATGTTGAAATTATTCAATGTCAATTGACACAAACAGGTTTGAGAGCAAACTGGATCTTAATAAGCACACTTCTCAATTGGTGGGAGTGAAGTACCCAGACTTCCTGAAGAGTAGGCAGCCAGCCCGAGAGCAGTGTGCAGTGACCCAGCGGCAGACATTGCACGGGAAGAATGGAAGACCTGCTCCTCTGCTGATGCTCTCATAGAGTAGTAATTTCCAAAGCTTCTATTAAATTTATCTTACAGTTAAATTTATCTTTACAGTTAAAATTATCTTACAGTTTTGTTTTGCTTTGCTTATTTGTATTTTTTTCAGTTTGTATTATTTATTTATACTGATAAATAAAAATTATATATATGCAAGGTATACAGCATGATATTTTGATATGCATATACATGGTGAAATGATTACCGCAATAAAGCTAACTAGCATATGCATCACCTCAGATAGTTACCTTTTTTTGTGGTGGGACTTTGCTTAGCAAATTTTAAGTATATAATTTACTAACTACAGTCACCATGCTATACATTAGATCTCCAGGACTCACTCATTTTATAATTACAAGTTTGTACCCTTTGACCAACATCTCCCCACTCCCCCACCCCAACCCCATAACCACCTTTCTATTGTCTGTTTGTATGAATTCAGCTTTTTTAGATTCCACATTAAAGTGAAGTCATGTATTTATCTTTCTTTGTCTGGCTTATTTCACTTAGCATAATATCCTCCAGGATTTCCCTCTTCTTAAGGCTGCATAATATTCCACCGTACATACATATAACACATTCTTTGTGTCTTTTTAATGAGTCCTGGAGATAACTTCTGTAAAGCAACTAGTATAGTGCCCAGAATACAAAAGGCACTCAAGAATACAACTACTGTGTTTATAATAAAGAATTTAGGCTAGAGACGATATATAAGGTTTCTGTATTACAAAAGTTTATATCATTATATGATTCCAAATCATTTATTTTAATTAAATCTTAAGAGGCAACATCAGCTCTTTCAATCAAACATGATTCAAGGATAGTTAGTATGTTTACACAATTATCAACTAAAAGACTGAAGCTCAAACTGATTCCACAAGGGGCCAGCCAGTCACACATAAGTAATAAAGGCTTGGTAGGCTGGTTTGAGGCAGAGCATATATTCTGAGATTCACTGAGAGCTTGGATGACTCTCAGTGAATCTCAGAATTCGCAGTTTGAGAACCATAACAGGAGGGGTCCATGGGTAAATTCTGGCCAAAGCCTGGAAAGCACCTGAAGATAGAAGAACTGCATTGTGGGGCATAAAGGAGATGAGCTTTTATTACTGCATCAAAGCAAACTAGAGGCTATGTGAGTGCTGCTTTAATGCTAACCAAAGGTTACTCTTTGAAAATTAAAATATGTGCTATGTGAAACAGCTCTCCAACAACAAGAATATTTGATCAAGTAGAACATACCATTCCTTGGCCATGTTAGATAAGCTGAAGTTTACTGCTCTTGCATTTATGAACTCCCACTTGAACAAGTCTGTACAGAACACACTTGGAAGTTTCCACGAAACAAACAGATGCCTTGGGCTTTTTAAGGGGAATTTAATCATTACCATATTATTACAGTGATGAAAGATGTGTTAAAAGTTGTATTCTTTAAAGCCAACCACAGTGATAGGAAATTTCAGTTTCTTCTATTCTGTCACTAATACTTGTCATAAAATACTGAAGAGTTTATTTTTGACAGAAGCTTTTTCAACAATTGTTTTTATGTTTGAAAGTGGTGATTTTATTTAGCAAAACAGTCAATAGGTCTTTGTGGCTTCCCATCTCATTAGTTCAACCGATACTTCATTACATCATTCGTATCTAGATTGTTATCACTAATGAATACATTGTTGTTTCACCTAGAAAGACAAAATAACTTTCAGAGAGCAATCCTTAATTTCCTCCTTACTCGCCACAATATTCTAACTTTGTAGGCAACTGCCTGAAGGGAATATTTGGAAGTATATGGAAGTCAAACAATCCCTCCTTCAAGTCTACAAAGTTTTACACATCAAAGTGAATGCTTATAAGGACATTCACAGAATTTGAGTGTTCAGACCTTTACTGCCTAAATTGATAAATACGTTGCATTTAACAGTAAACAGTTTGAATTTACTCAGCTTTTCCAGAGCACGTAGTTTCCATTTTTATCTCAACCAAAGAGTTCTAGAATTAAAAACAGCTTATTCATTTAAGTGCCTTCTTTCCATCTGAACCACAGTTTGTAAGTTAAAAAAAAAAAAAAAAGTGGCCGTTGTTGTTATTTAACTTGTGGCTGAAGTAAGAATGTCTTTAGTGGCAAAAGAGATAAAATACTATAAAATTAATGTATGTGTTTGTATGTGTATTGATAAATAAATAGTTATCTGGTAGTACACCCATTTAAAATAAATAGCCCTGTTTACTTAGTATAATTGAAGATATGCTGTAAAAGGGTGTTAAAACTATTGGTTAATAATAAGAGCTCCTAGGAAATCTCACACTTCTATGACAATACTTCCTTTGGAAGTTGACTGTAAGGTACTTTTATGACTTGTTTCTGCTTCTGTTGACCTGGTTAAAGTGTAGACCAGATAGACGGGATATATTTATACAATTTAAAGAAAAGCTAATTATTTCCCATGATCTTAAGAAAAATGTCAGCAAAGTGTAGCTGCCCGCTGCATAAAGAAAGACTTTAGCATGGTAGTTGAAAGAGTTTAATAGACAAGAGGAAAGCCACACCACGTGGGAGGGAGAGTTAGTACTCAAACCATTCTTGTCCAAAGTTCCTAGGTTAGGCCTTTTTTAAAGGCAGTTTGAGGGAATTGGTGTTGGCCAGGTAATGGTGCTTGCTGCTGATTGGTTGGGGTGGAGATGAAATCACAGGAGGTCGAAGCTGTCCACCTACAGGCTGAATACCTTCTGGGTGGAGCCACAGGGGTGGGATCGGCAGGTCCAGGTGGAGCCATGGGTGTCAGACATGCAAAAAAACCTGAAAAGATATCTCAAAAGGCCAATCTTAGGTTCTACAATAGTGATGTTATTACAGGAGTAATTGGGGAAGTTGCATGTTTTATAACCTCTGGAATAGTGGCTGACAATCATTTATGTCTATGCCTTAGCAGGACCCAGGCTTCCCTCCTCTCTCCAGCCTGTGGCCTTCCATTAGCTTTATAAAAGTGTTTGAGTTTGGGGGCAAGGCCTATTTTCATTGAAACTATAGCCTAAATGTCTTCCAAAATTAGCTTCGCCCAAAGGCCCAGGAATAACTAAGGGAAAGGCAAGATAGGGAGTGGGTTAGCTCAGCTTACTGTGGGATATAGTTTTTCTCAATGATATAATTTATGCAAAGACAGTTTCCAAAGTCTCCATACTTTGAAATTCTACCATACTAATTGTCTTTACTATTATTAGATTCTTATGATCTGTTTAATAACAAATCTAATGATATGTTTCTTTTCCCAGACCAGGCTGCTTGACAATACAAAATAATTTTGTTCATTTTTGTAACCCTAGGAACTCACACAGGGCAAGTAAGCTAGAAGGCTCTTAATAAATGCTATTGTTTGAATGAATAAAAAGATGAATGCATGTAGCACTTACTGTTGTTTCATACCCTTTTTACATAAATTGTGTATCTTATTTCCCCTGACTACATTGGAAAGCTGAGGTTCACAGGACCATGCCAAAAACAGCCCTTAGAAGCATTTTTTTGGCCCATACAGAAGACATGAATGGTCTGGTAAATGCTGTTGATTATGAAATCCTGTGTACCTATGATCTCAATAATAATGGTGGGGTTCTGGACAGAGAAGTTTAGATCGATAGCAAGTAAGAAGTCTCAACAGTAATAGAAAATTACTGTTAGCAAAACCAATCAAATTAGAAAGTAACAAAATTAATCCAATTAGAAAGTAACAAACACACATCATACAGTGTGTGTCTGTACAGTGTGTGTCACTTTCTAATTGGATTGGTTCCGAAATGGAAAAATTTCATATTTTTTAAAGGAGAGATATTCCATGTTTCTCTTGAAAAATCAAGATTTGACAACAGTGGGCCCAAATTCCTGTATGGCTACAATCAGCTGGAAGTGGAGTGGAGCCTGTGTGATTCAGAAGTTTCCAGTTTAACACTACTCCCATTTGTCTTCAGGGCACAGAGGCAAATACAGTTCCATTTATCATGGCGGTTTCTTGCCTGTTTTTCTTCCACCCTGACCACTTTGCTCATTTAGGTAACCTCACTGGTCCCTGTAGGTATTTGAGTCTGCACCTACATTAAAACTAGCTTTTTCCCCATCCTGTGTTTAATATCAGGCTGAGTAGGCACCAAGTATTAAGTAAATTCTTGGTGATAATGATATGGTCATTGATCATAAGAAAGTGAAAACCAATCAATAAGGGAACGTGTTCTACAGGAAAAAAACAAACAATCCCATCAAAAAGTGAGCTAAGGACATGAATAGACAATTCTCAAAAGAAGATACAAATGGCTAACAAAGATATGGAGAATGCTCAACATCACTAATTAAAAGGGAAATGCAAATCACAGCCACAATGTGATACCACTTTACTTATGCAAGAATGGCCATAAACAAAAAAATCAAAAAATACTAGATGTTGGCATGGATATGGTGAAAAGGGAACATGTCTACACTGCTGGTGGGAATGTAAACTAGAACAACCACTGTGGAAAACAGTACAGAGATTCCTTAAAGGACTAAAAGTAGATCTACCATTTGATCCAGCAATCCCACTACTGGGTATTTACCCAGAGGAAAAGAAGTCATTATATGAAAAAGACAGTTGTGCATGCATGTTTATAGCAGCACAGTTCACAACTGCAAAAATACGGAACCAGCCCAAATGCCAATCAATCAACGAGTGGATAAAGGAACTGTGGTGTGTGTATATATGTGTGTGTGTGTGTCTGTGTGCACGCATGCTAAGCTATGAGGATGCAAAAGGATAAGAATAATACAATGGACAGTGGGGACTTGGGGGAAAGGATGGGACGGGGTGAGGGATAAAAGACTACAAATTCTGTTGAGTGTATACTGCTTGGGTGATGGGTGTACCAAAATCTCACCAATCACCACTAAAGAACTTACTCTTGTAACCAAATAGCACCTGTTCCCAAAAAACCTATGGAAATAAACATTTTTTAAAAAAAGAAAAAATAAGGTAACATGTTTTAGACCTCATCATCACTCCTCAAAAAATAAACCCCCCTAGACAGCCCACAGTTTAGATTTTTAAACTTTCGTTTTCAAATTTAGTCAAACTGAAAATAGACAAAGCATATTGCAGTGTACTTGCAAACCAATGACAAAATAATAATAATAATAATGATACATTATAAGTACATTTTAAATTCAACAGTTAAACACCTGGAGTTTGATCATGGAATTTGACCATTTGACCCTGAAGTTTTAGAGGAAAGCTGGAGAGATGACGCCTCTTAGCCAGAGGTAAACAATAATCATGACAGAGCAGAGTGCTGTGCTACTATCCTTTTATCCCTTGGATAGTGGTTCACAAAAGAAAGGAGAAAATTGAAGGCCTGTATACTCAGTCCCTGAGTAATTGAGTGTTGAGTGGACTGCCCTTGGACAAAAGCACTTTGAGAGGTGATCTGGTAGCTTATGAAATGAACATTTACTCACTGACAGCTGCAGTACTAGGAGGGTTCTGGGTCCTTGCACTTCCCAAACAGTCATTTTCTATTACTGTTGAGACTTCCTACCTGCTTTCATTCTAACCTTCTCTGTCTAGAACCCCACCATTATTCTTGAGATTATAGGTGCAGAGGATTTCATAATCAACAGCATGTACCAAACCATTCATGTCTTCTCATTCCCCAACAGCTTTTGCTAAGGTCTGATGAAGTGAAAATCATGGTATGGTACAGAAGAAGCAAGGAATGAGATTGTTTTGCAGTACACAGTTTGCAATCAAAATACAGCATAAATCAAAATATTTTTATTAATGAACTATCTCTTTTCAAGTTAGTAAAATATCACAAGCTTATAGAAAAGCATAATCTGTGTGTGTCAAGTTTTATGCCAAACTATGCCAAATTTTCTTATTTTGCCATATTTGCTCCAGAAATTTCCACCAAAGTATAATACACGTACAACAAAGTGGACCAATCTTAACTTGTATGGCTGGATGAACTTTCACAAAATGAATATTTCCATGTTTCTACCTCTTGATGAAGTTATAGAACATCACCAGAATTCCAAACACCATTTATACCCAGTCCCAATCATTCATAATAGATGATTTTTTGTTTGTTTGGGTTTTGTTTTGCTTTCTGAGAAAAATAAAAAAATTTCTAATGTAGAAAAGTATTCTTCTATCCCAATCATCATCATGAATTCAGTTGATATTTGTCCTCCAAGGCTTTAAGCCTTTTATTTTTTCATTTGAAAGAAGCCATTACAGATAAAATTAAGTCCTCTTGCTTCCCAGTCAAATTCCACTTTCCAAGAGTAACTGCAGTGATGAATTTAGTATGCATCCCTTCAGCCAATTGTTTAAAGTTTGTACAGATATATAGCCGTGAACAATATACAATATTGCTTTTATATCTTTAAACTGTATCATACTGAATGCATTATTCTGCAACTTTTCATCATTCAAGATTATACTTTTGAAACCTACCCATATTGCATACAAAATTTTGTTCATGCCTTTGCATTGCAATTTTGTGTTTTAACATTTAATCTGAGGTTACCATGAGACTTGCAAATAACCCATTATTTTAGATTGATGACAACATGGATTGCAAAAACAAAAAGGCAAAAAGAAAACTAATAAAAACTCTATATTTTAACTTCATTCTCCTGCTTTTTAACTTTTTGTTGTTTCTATTTATATCTTTTCTTTTTTCTTTTTTTGAGATAGAGTCTTGGTCTCTCACCCAGGTTGGAGAGCAGTGGCTCACTGCTCCCTCAACTTCTTGGGCTCAAGCGATCCTCTCACCTCAGCCTCCTGAGTAGGTGGGACCACAGGCATGGGCCACCATGCCTGGCTAATTTCTTTATTTTTTTGTAGACACAGAGTCTGGCTAGTCTCAAACTGCTAGGCTGAAGCCATCCTCCTACCTCAGCCTCCCAAAGTGCTGGGATTACAGGTATGAGTGCACCTGGCCTATATGTTCATATATTATACTGTCTGTGTCTTGAAAAGTTGTCTGGTTATTACTTTTGATAGGTTCAGCTTTGAGTCTTCCTACTGAAGATATTGTCTCACGTGTCCGTGTGAAGAGACCACCAAACAGGCTTTGTGTGAGCAACAGGGCTGTTTTATTTCACCTGGGTGCAGGCGGGCTGAGTCCGAAAAGAGAGTCAGCAAAGGGTGGTGGATTATCATTAGTTCTTATAGGTTTTAAGATAGGCGGTGGAGTTAGGAGCAATGTTTTGCAGGCAGGGGGTGGATCTCACAAAGTACATTCTTAAGGGTGGGGAGAATTACAGAGAACCTTCTTAAGGGTGTGGAAGATTACAAAGTACATTGATCAGTTAGGGTGGGGCAGAAACAAATTACAATGATGGACCGTCATTAGTTAAGGCTACTTTCACTTCTTCTGTGGATCTTCAGTTGCTTCAGGCAATCTGGATGTATACTTGCAGATCACAGGGGATATGATGGCTTAGTTTGGGCTCAGAGGCCTGACAGATATGAGTAGTTTACACACCATCACAGTGTTATACTGTTCTGCATTTGTCTGTGTACTTACTACTCCTAATGAGTTTTGTGCCTTCAGATGATTTCCTGTTGCCTATTAATGTCCTTTTCTCTCAGACTGAAGAGTTCCATTAGCATTTCTTATAGGACAGGTCTGCTGTTGATGAAATCCCTCAGCTTTTGTTTGTTTGGGAAAGTCTTTATTTCTCCTTCATGTTTGAAGGATATTTTCACTGGAAATACTTACTATTCTAAGATAAAAGTTTTTTGCCAGGCCGGGTGCGGTGCCTTATGCCTATAATCCCAGCACTTTGGGAGGCCCAGACCGGCAGATCACGAGGTCAGGAGATCGAGACCATTCTGGTTAACACGGTGAAACCCCGTCTCCACTAAAAATACAAAAAATTAGCCGGGCGTGGTAGCGGGCGTCTGTAGTCCCAGCTACACAGGAGGCTGAGGCAGGAGAATGGCGGGAACCCGGGAGGCGGAGCTTGCAGTGAGCCGAGATTGCACCACTGCACTCCAGCCTGGGCGACAGAGCCAGACTCCGTCTGAAAAAAAAAAAAAAAAAAGTTTTTTGCCTTCAGCACTTTAAATATGCCATGCCACTCTCTCATGGCCTGTAAGGCTTCCATTGAGAAGTCTGCTGCCAGACATATTGGAGCTCCGTTGTATGTTATTTGTTTCTTTTCTCCTGTTGCTTTTAGAACCCTTTATTCTTGACCT
This sequence comes from Macaca thibetana thibetana, assembly GCF_024542745.1. Lineage (NCBI taxonomy): Eukaryota > Metazoa > Chordata > Mammalia > Primates > Cercopithecidae > Macaca > Macaca thibetana. The sequence continues at coordinate 83,690,754 of NC_065587.1, read as the reverse complement.
TTGGGAGTTTGACTTTTAAATGCCTTGATGTAGTCTTCTTTGGGTTAAATCTGCTTGGTGTTCTATAACCTTCTTGTACTTGCATGTTGATATCTTTCTCTAGGTGTGGAAAGTTCTCTGTTATTATCCCTTTAAATAAACTTTCTATCCCAATCTCACTCTCTACCTTCTCTTTAAGGCCAATAACTCTTAGATTTTCCCATTTGAAACTATTTTCTCGATCCTATAGGTGTGCTTCATTCTTTTTTATTATTTTTTCCTCTTGTCTCCTGTGACTGTGTATTTTCCAATATCCTGTCTTCAAGCTCACTAATTCTTTCTTCTGCTTGATCAGTTCTGCTGTTGAGAGACTCTGGTGCATTCTTTGGTATATTGGTTGAATTTTTCCACTCCAGAATTTCTACTTGATTTTCAAAAATTATGTCCATTTCATTGTTAAATTTATCTGATATGATTCTGAATTCCTTCTCCGGGCTATCTTGAATTTCACTGAGCTTCTTCAAAACTGCTATTTTGAATTCTCCGTCTGAAAGGTCACATATCGCTGTCACTCCAGCATTGGTCACTGGTGCCTTATTTAGTTCATATGGTGAGGTCATGTTTTCCTGGATGACCATGGTGCTTATGTCTGTTTGGCAATGCCTGAGCACTGAATATTGAATAGTTAGGTATTTATTGTAACCTCTGCAGTTTGGGCTTATTTGTACCTGACCCTTTTGAGCAGGCTTTCCAAGCATTCAAAGGGAAATGAATGTTGTGATCTAATCTTTGGTCACCACAGCTGTAACTGCATTAGGAGGCATCCCAAGCCCAGTGACGCTATGATTTTTGCCGACTCATAAAGGTACCATCCTGGTAGTCTTGGGTAACAGCCAGAAGAATTCCCTAGATTAACAGCAGTCTCTCCCCTTACTCTCTCCCAAATAATGGAGTCTTTCTCTCCATGCTGAACTGCCTGGAATTGGGATGGAGGATGACACAAACACCCCTGTAGCTGCCACCACTGGGACTATGCTGGGTGAGACCTGAAGCCAGCACAGTAGTGAGACTTGCCCAGGGCCCATGGTGACTATTGCCTGGCTACTGCTGATTCAAAGCCGAAGGGCTCCTTAGTCAGCAAGTGGTGAATCCACCCAGGCTTCTGCCTTTCCCTTCAGGGTGGCAAGTTGCCTTCTGACCCAAGTGGGTCTAGAAATGCTGTCTAGAAGCAAGGGCATGAAGTTGGAAACTTTAGGAATCTACATCATGCTTTATTTTACCGTGGCTGAGCTGGTACCCAAGTTACAAGACAAAGTCCTTTTTAATCTTCCCTCTCCTTTCCTTAAACAGAAGGAGTCTCTCTCTTGGCCACCATGACTGGGAATGCAATGAGTCACATCTGAAGCCGGCACAGAACTGGTTCTCACCCAAGGCCCGTGGAGAGTACTACCTGGTTACCACTGATGTTTATTCAAGGCCCAAGGGCTCTTTGGTCAACAGGTAATAAACCCTTCCAAGACTAGGTACTTCCCCTTCAAGGGCACAGGTTCCCTTCCAGCTCAGGGTAGATCTAGAAGTGATATCTGGGAGCGAGGGCCCAGAATGGGGGCCTGAGGACTCTGCCTGTTTCTTTATTCTACTGTGGCTGAGCTGGTATCCATGTTGGAAAACAAAGTCCTCTTTATTCTTCCCACTCCTTTTCTTTCTCCTTTCCACAAGGGAAAGGAGTCTTTCCCAGTGCTGTGAGCTGCACTGCCTGAGGTTGGAGGATGGAGTGACACAAGCACTACTCCGGCTGCCTCAGCTGGTGTCACTAGGTCATGTGCACTCAAGTCCAATGGCTGTGAGCTCAGCACAGCACCAGGGCTTGCCCAGGAATTGTAGTCCTTTTAGCCTAGATTGCCTTTCAAATTCATTTGAAAGGCAAATTTATTTCAAATTTATTTGAAAGGCAGTCTAGGCCACAAGGACTACAATGGAGCACTTTAGCCAGTGGTGGTGGAGCTAACCCAAACCCACCTGCTGGGCTGGACGGTTCCCCTTTGGCCAGGGCTGATCTAAATGCTCCTTGCATGCGCACTGGCTGAATTCTTCCCTGTGTTGCTTTCTGCTGTGACAGGGCAGCACTGAGTTGCAATGTAAAGTCTTATAATCACTGCACTCTGTTTTTCCCAAGTACAAATTCTCTCTCCGCGTCAAGTGGCCCACTCCTGCTGGGGATGAGGAAGGGGTGGTGTTGGCACTGTCTTTCCTACCCTCTTCAGTGCCTCTTCCCTTGATATGATGTTAAAACCAAGTACTGTAATCACTCACCTAATTTTCAGTTCTCATGAAGTTGCTTTCTGGGGTTGATATTTGTTCAGTTTTGTGTTCCTGCAAGGGTAGAGGAGGAAGATGATTGCTGGAGGATTCTATTCAGTCATCTTGCTCTGCCTTCTCTCTCTAGAAGACTCTTCAGTGGGCCTTACTTTTTCAACATTAATGTTCACAGCTTCCTCCTGGTCTCAGATGTAACAGATGCCTGGAGGTAGGCTTCTGTGGTTCTGAGTACTGGTTAATTACAGAGTTGGCTGACCTCCAGAAGTTCCCATTCCGTGATGTGAAAAGCCACGCAACCAACGCTAGTAGCCATGTGCAGAGCACACTGGCCCTTGTGACCCCCTACTTAAAATAGATGTTGATATTTAGTACTACAAGTTATCAAATGTGTTCATCTTCAAGCTGTCTTTACAATTCATGGCCCCTGCGTTTCCATATTACTTTTAAAATTGCTGATATCTCACACAGACAAACACACACAGACACACACACACACACACACAGTTGTTACAATCTTTATTGCACTGAATCTAAAGATCAGCAGTACTGAATTTCTCTATTATGTTTTTGTTTTCCAGTGCATAAATTTTTATCTTTTCTTTATTACGTTTATTTTACTTTTGCTGTAATTTTTTCTAGCTTCTTCAACTGAAAGTTTAGATCATGGATTTCCAACCTTCTCTACTTTCTTATACATGCATTTAAGGCATACATTTCCCTCTGGGTACATCTTTAACTGCATCCCATAGGTTTCGATATGTCATATTTTTATGATTCATTTTCAAAATACTTTATAATGTCCATTATGATATTTTTAAATCCATAGGTATTTAAGTCATTTCTTAATTTCTTACCATTTTGGTATTTTTATTTTAACATTTTGTTAATATTTAGCTTAATTCCACTGACAGAGTATGACACTCCATATGAATTTTTCATGTATTATGTGCATATAAATTTAACCCTTTGAAATTTAATAAGCATTACATATGATTATTTCATTTTATTTCATTAATCATTTATTATTATTATTTTTTATTTTTGTAGAGGCAGGGTCTCACTTTGCTGCCCAGGCTGGGCTTGAACTCCTAGGGGCAAGCATTTTTTCTGCCTCAGCCTCCCAAAGTGTGGGGATTACAGGTGTGAGCCACCACACCTGACCCATATGGCTATTTTAGACTTGCTTCTTTTTTCAATTAAGTATTCATCTAATGTCTAATTTTTCATATGTAAAATTATTTGAGGAAACTGTAATTCTTCTTATATTTACCAAGCAACTAATCCCATCTCTCTACAAGTTTTATTTTCAAGTAAAATAAAACACAAAATAGGTAAAACACAAAAATGATATTTAATATTCCATATTTTATCTATAAAATGATTTTGCAACTTGACACTGCATTATCAAATGCATTCTGTGTACACAGTTAATTAGAAGGTAATATACACACTACGTATTAAAAATAAATCAGGTAAATATTATGATGCAGTTTTGTATTTTCATCATATATTTGGTTCGTAACTAAAATTCTCATTTGAAAAAACAACTAAATTTTTTGTTGCTTTTTTTCATTCTTTTTTTAGAGACAAGGTCTCACTGTGTTGCCTAGGCTGTTCTCAAACTCCTGGGCTCAAGCAATCCTCCTTCCTTGGCCTCCCAAAGTGCTAGAATTACAGGCATGAGCCACCATGCACAGCCAGATCAACCAAATCTAAGTCATAATGAAACATTATGTGGATTATCAATTACTAGATTCATTGACTGGAAAGAGTATAATCTACACTAGTAGAAAAATAATTGAAACAGTGGCATTTTTGCATGAAGTTCAAATCATAAGAACATAGATCAGTGAGAGACATTGGTGTGCTGGTGTTTCTCTGTTCCTCCATATTCATTTTCGTATGTCTCTACTCTGCTTTTTTCTATTTCCTTTTTATTTATTATATATTTTTTGGTGGGGATGGGGTCTCACTTTGTTGCCCAGGCTGGTTTCAAAATCCTGGCTTCAGCTGATCCTCCCGAGTTGGCTCTGCTCTGCTTTTTGACTGGGGAGGCTGATCCCCTACTCACCTTTCAACCTGCCACCTTGCCATCTGCCTTCCTGTTAGGTGAGTGCAACAAGAGGCCCCGGTAGAACACATGGTGGGAAGAGCGATCGAGAATGTTTTTCATTCCCTAACACACTCTTTCCTTCCCGAGCGTGATGTTGACAGTGGCTACATCCCTTGAAGGCCACAGCTTCTGTTAGGCATCCCTTTTCTACTTGCAGAAAATCTTGAATTGTTTCATTTGTTCTTTTTTTTTATTTAACGAAGTGTAAACTACATTCAGGTAATATGCTAAGTGCTATATAACTAAGTGCTAAGAAAAAAATATTTTATGTATGTAGGTACATATCTATCATATACATGTATGTGTACACACATACGCATGCATGTACACACATCTGTGTATGTAAAGGCATTTGTATTCCCTTAATCCTAAAATTCCTGGATGTCTTCTCCAATCTATAGGTGAGCAAAATCATACCTGATGTCTTCTTGAAGATTCAACCAGAGATAGTTTCATTTTTCTAAAAGTTTGTGTGCAATTAAACTTTGAAAATTAAATCATATTTTAATTACATTGGAAACCAACTTTTAAAAAAATCTCTTAAGTGCATGCTGGATTCCTGGATAAGGCAAATAATTCTTTCATAAAGATTGATTATACTCTACTTTATCTGCTTTCTAAGCTAAGATTTGTGAATTCAACTTTCCTTTCAGATTTTAAAGTTCAACCTTTACAAATAATACATCTTACTAAGCCTTCACTTCAACTGTCAGTTAAGGAAATTAGTCTTCAACTGTCTGCAGACTGGAGCATTTAGTTGTTGTTTCACAGGTGACTTTTATTACTTCAGATTTTTTTCTTGTTAAATATCACAACATTTATTTTCTATTATCTGGGCAGCATGACAGTAAATCTGTGACGTTTAGGCACAATAAGAATAGAATGAGCTTTCAGTTTATAATTGTTTGTAATTGTTAGAGATCTAACTTAGATAGGTGACAAAATATTTTTGTGAGACATATTTTTTTGGATTAGTATCACATATTATAAAGACACATAGAAAATTGGAAGATCTTAAATTTATTGCACAAAGAATGTATATTCTCATAGTTGGATGTTCATTGGTTGTGATCAAAAGTTGACCCCAAAACTTTATCACAGGGGCACACACTTCCAAGAATTTGAGGGCAGTTGATCTAGATATGATAGCAAAGACCCCTCCCTCATACAATTTTCCTTCTCACACACACACACACACACACACACACACACACACACACACACACACACACACAAGTTACCATAGCAGATAACATCTGGTTGCATGTAATCTGAATTCATCCAAAATCCCAAAGTAAACAAGTTCACCAATAGCAGGGGGCAGTTAAACATTCCACCGGCTTTAGATAATTGAAACCATCTTCCAAAAAATTACCTTCAATTACTGGACTCCAGGAAAGAAACAGGCAGTTTCTGGCAAAGTACCAGAAAGGACAAGAGAAGGGAGAAACAGGGAGACAGATAGAGAGAGAGAATGCAATCTATTTTCCAGAATACAATGGAAGATCATTCAATATTCTACTGTATTTGTAAGACAGGATGGTTAATGTCATGCCCACCCAAAAGATATTTTTACTGGAAACACAAGGTTAGAGCCTAGATAGCTATCGTCATGGACTTTTATTTCAGGTTCTTGCTTTGCAGTAATATTATCTCTAAAACATCATAGGTAAAAAGGCTTTTTAAATCTGATTTTTAAAAAAAATTCAAAGAAAGGAATTTCACAATTTCCAACTTCTTACAGGTTTTCAAAAACTTTCTCACAATGTGCAAGCATGTGAAGCATTATTTATAAATATTTAGCGATATACATTTAGTTTTTAAATGTATAAACAAGATGCATTTCAAAAAGTTCTAAATTCTTCTGGTTTGTGGTATATATTGCATTACAGGTATTATAGTCTACTTATGAAAAGGCTATTAAATCATCTCATCTTTTAAAAGTCTTTTCCATAACATCTAATCTCTGGAAATAATGGGAGAAAAGAATTTGTGTAAATTATTTTACATCTTAAAGGTCGTATCACATTACTTTGGATTAATTATATATGGCAACAGTCACCTAGTCAACCCCTAATGTCAACCTACTGCATTAGTATATTATCACTGATAATACAGTTTTGATGATAATTTGAACCATATGCAAAAGCAAATACATCAAAGCAACTGAGTTTTTGTGTTAGACAATCAAGTCTGCTTACTTGTAATTGAAATACAAGAACAATATGCATTTAACTAGCTTCTAGGCAGATGTGTTGCAACACCTACATTCTACAGATAGAGACACCATTGTGTTTTGTTTATTTTGTGAACATCAGTTCTGATGCAATGCTGCATTCTTTCTATGATGAATGTTGTTGATGGGAAATTTCTGTTTTTAAGAAAAGATTTCACTTTGGAAAAGTGATCCTTAAACTACTTACCCAGAAATAAATAAGTTATTTTCTCTACTGCATAGCCCCAAATAAATTATAGATTTAAAAAATGGCTGCCATATTTAACACAGCTCTTACCATAATTTGTAATTATGTGTACATATATGCATTAACACCTGACTCTATCCCCTCCTCCCACCACCCACCCAATATGACAAGTGCTTAATACCTAGCAGGAGATCAATAAATGTCTTTCAGATGGATGGATGAATGGATGTATGGATGGATGGATGGATGGATGGATGGATGGTGAATGGTTACAGTTATAACCATTTTGATCTGAATATTTCAAACTTTTAAATTCATTGCGTACCTGTAGACCTGGAGCATTAATAAAGGTGGTGCAAATGAGATAACTGAATCCAACTTTAGTCTGTGACAGCTCAAATCTAGACTCTGGTCCATTGTCAACTAAAATGTGTCACCTCGCTTTGTCCTTACCCTTTCATCTTCCCCCAAAGAAGTTAGATCTATTTTGAAAGAAAATTTGATCTGTAGTCTCCCTCAAATTACTTTTTAAAGTAGGCAATGCATAAATAATAACTTAATAAATCAAATTGAAGGCTGGATATAAAATCACTTGGTCCTTATCATAGTCTTGTCTCTTGAAGTTAGAGTCATTGGGAGCATTGTCTTTTACAGCCTCAGTTAACTCCTTTGCAAAGTACATAAAATAAATTCCTTAGGACTGTGATTCAAGAAAATCTGATGAAAATGAAGGGTTAAGGATATTCGGTGAAGAGGCTGAGGGCTTTTCAAACTGTAACATTTGTTTTTCTTATTTTTCTCACTGTAACATTTTGTTGGAATCTACCCAAGAACTAGGTATTTGTGTTTGATGTGTAGTCAATTCTTTAAAAAAAAATGATGCAAAGATGTTATGATATGAGTGGGTTCAAGTGTAAAGGCCTTCTGTCCATGAGCAGGCAGTGGCCAAACAGTTGGGAAATAGGGCAAAGTGAGATTTTTTTTTTTTTTTTTTTTTCACTTGCTGTTTGCACTGACATCATTCAAGGTTTAAGAAGGATTGGGAAAGGTGGAAAGTGTCTGAAACCATTTCCTTTTCTACTAGGCCATCAAGAACAGCAGCAGGCCCAGCAAGCTGTGCACAGGGCAAGAAACTAGTTTACAACAGTGTAAGGAGTTTCACATGGAAACTAAATAAATGTTGAAAAAGAGACAGTCTCACAGAAAGATGCAGAATTCTGCTCCTTCTTGATCTTTATCTTCCTGGAGCAAAAATAAAGCATGTGAGTAATATGTCGTAACTTTTCTCTATCAGTAACTTTCAGGGGGCCTTCCCCCAGTGCAAAGTTACTAATTAGAGATTCAGAATGTTAAAGTCATGTTGCAGATTAAGTTTAAGAAACATAGTTCTCAGCCAGGCATGGTGGCTCACACCTATAATCCCAGCACTTTGGGAGGTCGAGGTGGGCAGATCACAATGTCAGGAGTTCGAGACCAGCCTGGCCAATATGGTGAAACCCCGTCTCGACTAAAAGTACAAAAATTATTCGGGTGTGGTGGTGGGTACCTGTAGTCTCAGCTACTTGGGAGGCTGAGGCAGGAGAATAGCTTGAAAACCTGAGAGGCAGAGGTTGTAGTGAGCCGAGATCGCACCGATCGCGCCATTGCACTCCAGCCTGGGCGACAGAGTGAGACTCTGTCTCAAAAAAAAAAAAAAAAAAAAAAAAAAAAAAAAGGTAACATAGCTCTCAGTTCTCTTAGCCCTTGGAAAAAAAAAAGGGCCTTATGTGGGATTGTTTAAGCAAATAACTCAGGTTCTGGTGGAGTTGAGCCCCTGTCTTCAGAGATATCTCAACATAGGCTAGCAAATCTGCAACTTCCAAAATAACTACCCTGGGCTTCTTAACTCACTCAAATTGTGTTCCTCCTTTTGCAGCATTATTGAAGCCACATCCTTCCAAAGGTAACATTTTTTTATCTATTGTGTATCTCCTGATATTAAATATTAGGCTGATCACATTTCCAAAACCCATTCGTTGACACAGGGGTTTTGGAAATGTGATCAGCTGGCTCCTCTCTGGGGCTCAAAATTGGTGACCTCAAGTGAAATGCCAGGCCAGCTGATGGATTCAGTGAAATGACCAGTGTAACTGCCTACTCCATTTAAGCTGCTGGCTACTTGTAAAAACTGACCCATCCTCAGGACCATTTTAGAGCTATGTAACCACAGCTCATCAAGATCTCCAGAGAAACGACAGCTCATCAAGATCCCCAGAGACAAATAATTCCTTTTACAATTGACACAGGAATAATATAGGGTGGTTGCAGGAAAATAGAAAATTCCAGGCAGCAGTTTCACATGACTAGCAAAAAGAAATTTGAAATAGCTGCAGAAGCTAGGGGTGGATAAGATCCTGAAAAAATCTGAGTGTGGACCAAGCTATGACCGACCTAAGACTGACTGGACCCAACATGGCACTGGATTTGACCTAGGTTTCACCTAGGACCTTATTATATGCTCATTAACATCCTAAATTACACACCCACCAGCGCTATGACAGATCTAGAAACATCCATATTTAGTGTAAAAATGGGTGGTACCAGAGTTCTGAGAAATCTCCACCTTGTTCCAGGAATGTTCATGAATATTCTACCCCTTGGTTACAGAATCCCATAAAGGTAGCAGTCCCAACCCCCTTGCACCTGACTCTCTCATGAGTCCGCCTGCACTCCGGTTTCATGAATGCGTACTTTTTGCTTTGTAATAAATCTCTGTACTTTCACTGTTTTCCGACTCATCCTTGAATTCTTTCTCAGGACGGTGTCAAGAGCCTGGACAGCAGCTGGGGCCAAGGTTTCATTGGTATTTGGGGACCTTCCCTAGCCCACTGGTATCAAAATCATTAATCAGATCCAAATCAACACCAAAGGAAGTTTTCTTCACCGAGGATATTTCTCTATTCTTAAAATATTATCGGGAATATCCACTGATTATTCCATTATTCCACACCATCCCTTCATCCAGAAAAGTAATATATGAAATAATTGGGATTGTTTCCAAAAGCTAAAATTCTATATATCACTATATGTTAACATAGATTTTTTAAAAATTATATAATTCAAACACACACATCTTGATACTGCTTTGTATTCACAGAATACTTTTTAATTACTTACATAAACATTAATTTTTATTTTTATAAACATAATCTTACCTGTGTTTCTTCTTTTAATCTAAGTCTTCATTATTTATATACCCCATGTGAAAGTATATTTTTAGAATAAATAATTTAAATATTAAACAATAATTTTAAATGTCTGCATAAATTCTGGACATTGATGTTACAAATATTTTTAAAAAAATAAAACTCATATGTAAATCCTTGCGTTTCATCAGCATCCCACCATAGTAAATTATGCTTGAAAAGGAGCTTTGTGAGATAGTTTTCAAGTCAGTGTTGATATCAGATTTATGGCCTTGAAAACCAAGCTCTTGTACAAAGAATGGTCAGTGTGAATCCCAGATGTGGGTATTGGTGAGTAACCTCTCAGATATAGCAAATTGGTAGTTTCAGTCTCCAATAAAACAAGCTATATCTTCAGAGGCAAACATATGAAGCATCAATGTCACTTAAAGACAGATTCCTCCAGGAGTTTCTAAAGAAACCCTTCCTTCATGTTTCTTGAAGACAATCTGTAAGAGAGTCAAACGCCTCTGGAAAATTTAAACCTCACCTTGGGTAAGACTTTGGCCACCTTGCTACTGTTCCCCATAAACACAAGGCAAGGAGGGATGGACTTGATATTGATATTTATAAAGCCTTTTTTTTTTTTTTGAGACAGTCTCATTCTGTCACCCAGCCTGGAGTACAGTGGCACAATCTCTACCCATTGTAGCCTCTGCCTCCCAGGTTAAAGCAATTCTTCTGCCTCAACCTTCTGAGTAGTTGAAATTATAGGTGTACGTCACCTCACCCGGCTAGCTTTTGGATTTTTTTGTAGAGACGGGGTTTCACCATGTTGCCCAGGCTCACCTGGAACTCCTGACCTCAGGTGATCTGCCCGCCTCAACCTCCCAAAGTGCCGGGATTACCAGCATTAGCCGCTGTGCCTGACCTGTATATAGCCTTACTCTTAGAAAATATTCATTAAGATCGTCCACATTAACCAAAATCTTCCCATTTCCAAGCACAGAGGACATAGAAGTCACTTCCTGAAAATAGGCTGAGGAGAAAATTCTCTCCTAGATCCAGAACTTCACTCTGAAGACTTCCTTCTCCCTGAATTCAGGCAAGCAATGAATTGACTTCTGAAACTTCTGTTCATGATATTTCACTATATATCTTAAGTTCTGACTATGAATGAATCTTAATGAAAGCATTCTGAAAACCTCTATAACTTGGCATTCCATGGAGAATCTAGCACATATCATTCATAGAATATATATTCAATACATATTTGACAAGGTGTTGAAACTAGAAAATTGCACAAAAACTATGAAATGTGTCTACAGAGTAAAGTAATTTTTTGTTCCTTTATAACATATTCTACAGCATCATCTCCTTTAGAAATAGTCATTTTAGAGACTGGAATATATTCAACAGGATCTTCTCTGCTCAGTGTACTTTCAAAAATAACTTCAGACCTTGTAACTTATTCTTAAAATCCTCTGGATTCATGACTTTAAAATATTGTACATCAAACATACACTTGATTTTTCTGAAAAGTCTGGTAGAATTCTGAGCCAAGTTGAGTGAAAAAAGGTATGTGAACAAGTTGTTTAATAACAATGGCGGCAACAATCCCAGTAATAACGGTAACACATTTTGAATGCTTACTAGTTGCCTGGAATTGTGTTAATGTCTTTATCCATAATCTTCAGAGAGGCCCCATAAGGTAGATTTTACTATCATATCATTCTAGAAATAAGTAAGCTATGGCTCTAGGAGGTTAAACAAATTGCCACAAATCAGTTGTTAGATTTGTGACTCAAAAGTAGTTACTTTTAACAGCTAGAAATACTGCTACTACTAGGGGTTAAAAATGACATGGGACCATAAAAAGAAATGAAATTAATGTTTTTCCTATGACATTTAAGTAGGTCCTAAGACAATTCCAAAGCTCTTTGGAAAATGGTAGTTTCGGGGAATGGAACATTTAACGGCCTGAGGTTAAGGATGCCACTCCTCATTTTTATGCAGAAGTTCTGGGTAAGTGTGTCAAACACTCAGTCCATCACAATATATAGCTGTACCACCCAGAGGACTTAGGTCCCAAAATGAACTCAGTGCCAAATCGTACTTCACATATTTGCAGTCATCCTTTTTTTTTTTTTTTTTTTTTTGTTTTGTTTTGTTTTTGCCTTTGAACAAGGATTGATCCTATGTCGTCTTCTAAGATTCTGAGGGGGTGACAGGGAGAGGAGGTGAACCTGAAACATCTGGCAGAGGCAACTTTGCCAGGGTGAGCCCCGATCAGTCCCCTCCCCCATCCCCCACTACCCGTTAAGGCAGATCATCTTTTAGCTGATTTATGTTTATGTCTTGGGGCTCACAGTAAGATTTTTAAAAACCTTTTTCTGCTTTCAAAAGTTTATCAGCGCTTTTTCATAAATACCTAAGGTGAGGACTCATTTGTGGAACAGATACACTTATTTACCTAAACTTTAGCCTTTTCTGCTAACAAGACTTAAAGAGTTCCAGCACTTAGGAAGGTATCTAAGTTATTTGGCTAATATGTGATCTGAATGTTTTGGGAAGATAAAGTCTGTAACTAAGAGATTGCCTAATAATGAATCTGGAGGAACTGAAGGTCATTTCCCACAAAAATGTGCAGCCCCTGGGAACTTTAGGTGAGGCATATTACACTCAACTGTGTCAGACACTTGGCCATTCATTAACTTTAATGGGGGTCATAAAGAAATGCCTAAGGAAATAGGAAATGCTCATTTTCAGATAACATTGCAGTCACTCCCTTATTTCTTCCTGAAATCAAAACCAAAAAAGAATTTGTGCTTAACTTTTATTTAAACAAGCAACCAAGAGAGAACAACCATTCAGACTGGGCCAGGTGCCATGCCTTCAATGGCCCAGGGATAACCCAACAGCTGTTTCTATGGCAACTATGATGTCTGTGTCCACTGAGGAACAACTTCCTTGTCAAGGTAAAATTCAAAGGTTATTTTCAATCTTCAGACTGAAATCAAAGGCCATGGTGTGTGACCACTCCCAAATATGTTGCACTACAACCTGTGAGTTTTTAATAATTGGTATTTCTGTAGGGCAAGGTGGCTGACACCTTTAATCTCAGCACTTTGGAAGGACCAGGTGAGAAGATTGTTTGAGGCCAGGAGTTTGAGACCATCCTGGCCAACCTAGTGAGACTTCCCTTCCTTCCCTGCCCCCCTACCCCGTCCCCATATCTCTAAAAAATAAAATAAATAAAAATAAAAATAATAAAAATAAATAATTGGCATTTCTTAGCTAAGAAAGAACTAAACTCATTTATCATCCTCAAAAAAAAAAAAAAAAAAAAAAAGAATAAGGGAATATAGCTAAGATTTCGAACTACCCTCATTAAGTCACCAACATCTACTCCATTAGCTGGAAGCACTTGTTAATCTATCTTGCCAACAGCTGTGCCCTGACAAGTTTCCTTTGGAAGGTGAGCCTTTTATGAGTAGCCCTGATAGGGAGTCCACTGCTGTTGGAACCTAAAAGATTTGTCAAGTGGATGCAGAGCTTCCTCTACACACCCCACTGCTTGAATCAAAGGGAGGCCAATGGACAGAAGAGACAAATGATCACTCCACTAGAAATAACAGAGAGTTGGTCATTAGTCAAAGTGAACTTCCTTCCTGTACACGCCAGTAGTGAAACATCTATAGGGAATTCGGAAGGGCATCATGGTGAAGAATGTAGTTTAAGAGGCAAAGTTCAGGAGCAGTGTTTGCTTTGGCATCCTGGGGTGAAAACATTACTGAATGAGCAAAGTCAGGAGCTCAAAATGCAATTGAGTGAAGTGTCATAGGTTAGCTAATGCCAGACAAGTGGTGGCTGTCTTTGGAGTTTTGAAATAACATCAGGGTGAATTCCTAAGAAATCCCTCCTAGGTCTAGAATATGCTTGATTCCTTCCACCCCTTAGAAGAGTGCAGTGATGCATGACACTTCTCCATCTTCGTCTCCGAATGGCCGGGTGAAGTAAGTAGGGTCATACTGTTGTCTCATTTAAAGGTGACTTGCTAACTCCCAGAGACAAGGAAAGGACAGCAGAATCTCGAACTGCACTTCTTTGTCACTCTTATCTGGATTTGTTATAGACACAATCTGATAAAACCAAAAGCCCGAGAGGCTGAGTGGTGCAGGGTGAGCAGAGTACAAACCCAGCATGAGATGTTCCTCCACTCTATTTGTTCCTCTCAGACGAGATGCCCCCAACCCTGCCCCCAACACAGTCCCCACAGATCTCTGACATCAGTGCTTCCTTCTCATTTGCTTGATTTGTTATTCTCAAATCACAACTATTTTTCTCCGATCCACAATTCCTCTTCCCTAGTTTTTTTAGTTTCCTTCAAATCCATCAGACCTGTGCTAATTACTTATTATTATTTATTAGATGCCACTGATGACTTGCCCACCCCTGTTTGTCTAGCAGTTTCTTTAATCTAGATGTAATGTGAACTGTTACTTTTCTCAGTAAAGTAGCAGCTGATTGCAAGTCACCAATAAAAGGAAAGGAAAAAAGTGAAGGGGAGCATCCACCCACAGAGGTAACTGACTAAGCATATCCTGACTATTTTGGATATTCGTGCCTTGGTGAAATCTGCATTTTAGTAAACAAACAAACAGAAAAAAATAATTAACCAAAAAACAAACAAATGAATCTATTGCCTTTACCACTAATCCTGCTACTACTAGTTCTCTGCCCAAGGACATCCCAGGGGCCATCCTAAAAGGCCCATTGTACGCTCCTAACCTACAAACTCCAGAATTACAACCAATGAGAAATTAGATTAAATTAATCTTTAAGGCAGCTCTAAAGCTCAAAGGGGTAAAATCAAAATCCTATGCTGGAGGGGGAAAAAAAAAAAAAAACAATCACAGCTTATCAGAGGAGAGGGCTATTGTACTTAAGTAGGTATTCAGAGTTTCCAGCCCTTTGAGACAGCAGCTGACTTCTACCCTGGTTCTAACCTTAATAGCAGGAGGGAGTTCCACTGAACCAAGTCTAGACTATGAGCTGCGCCTTAGCAATCAGATTGGCTTCCACATGTCAAGGTACTAGTCTATCCCAATGACCGACATGAATTCTACATTTCAAAAGTCACATTTCCCCAACAAAGGCTTCATTACTACTGACAGACAACCATTCAGATTATCAGTATCATTACTACTTACCATTATTGGAGGACCTTTATTTATTTAAAACACACGAGTGTAGGCATGCACACACACATATTTGCATGCTGTATTAGTCCACTTTCAAGCTATTAATAAAGACATACCTGAGACAGGGCAATTTATAAAAGAAAGGGGTTTATTGAACTTACAGTTCCATGTGGCAGGGGAGGCCTCACAATCATGGCGGAAGGAGAAAGGCACATCTCACATGGTGGCAGACAACAGAGCTTGTGCAGGGAAACTCCCTCTCAGATCTCATAAGACTTATTCCCTATTATGAGAACAGCACAGGAAAGACCCGCCCCTATGATTCTATTACCTCCCGCCAGGTCCCTCCCACAACATATAGAAATTTAAGATGAGATTTGGGTGGGGACACAGAGCCAAACCATATCACTCTGCTCCTTCTGTGCGCTCACAAGGCTGAATACCCCATGTGGAAGCTGCCAAGGCTTGAGGCTTGCACCCTCTGAAGCCACGGCCCAAGCTCTACCTTGGCCCCTTTCAGCCATAGCTGGAGTGGCTGGGATGCAGCGCACCAAGTCCCTAGGCTGCACACAGCACAGTGACCCTAGGCGTGGTCCATTAAACCACTTTTTCCTCCTGGGCCTCCAGGTCTGTGATGGGAGGGACTGCCACAAAGGTCTCTGACATGCCCTGGAGACATTTTCTCCATTCTCTTGGTGATTAACATTCAGCTCCTCATTACTTATGCAAATTTCTGCAGCCAGCTTGAATGTCTCCTCAGAAAATGGAATTTTCTTTTCTATTGCACTATCAGGTTGCAAATTTTCCAACTTTTATGCTCCATTTCCCTTTTGAAACTGAATGCATCTAACAATATCCAAGTCACCTCTTGAATGTTTTGCTGCTTAGAAATTTCTTCCACCAGATACCCTAAATCACCTCTCTCAAGTTCAAAGTCCCACAGATCTCTAGGGCAGGGGCAAAATGCTGCCAGTCTCTTTCCTAAAATGTAACAAGAGTCACCTTGGCTCCAATTCCCAACAAGTCACCTTGGCTCCAGTTCCCAACAAGTTCCTCATCTCCTTCTGAGACCACTTCAGCCTGGACCTTATTGTTCATATCACTATCAGCATTTTTGTCAAAGCCATTCAACAAGTCTCTAAGAAATTCCAAACTTTCCTACATTTTTCTGTCTTCTTCTGAGCCCTCCATACTGTTCCAACCTCTGCCCGTTACCCAGTTCCAAAGCCACTTCCACATTTTCAGGTAACTTTTCAGCATGGCTTTTCAGCAACTTCCCACTCTACTGGTACCAATTTACTGTATTAGTCCATTTTCACACTGCTGATAAAGACATATCTGAGATTGGGCAATTTACAAAAGAAAGACTTAGAGTTCCATGTGGCTAGGGAGGCCTCACAATCATGATGGAAGGTGAAAGGCACATCTCACATGGCAGCAGACAAGAGAAGAGAGCTTGTGCAGGGAAACTCCCATTTGTAAAGCTATCAGCTCTCACAAGACTTATTCACTATCACAAGAATAACACAGGAAAGACCTGCTCCCATGATTCAGTTAGCTCCCACTGGGTCCTTCCCACAGCAGGTGGGAATTTAAGATGACATGTGGGTGGCAACACAGCCAAACCATATCACATACACACATACATATACATATGATTGGAATTACAGTAAGGCTTTTCCAAAGGAGTGAGGTTTGAGCTAAAATGAAGGAAAAGTAAAACTTACCCAGGCTAAGGGAAAAGAGGAAGAGCATTCCAGGCAGTGGGGATGGCATTTGCAAAAGCTGGGAACAGGGATTTAATGTGTCCAAGGGTGTGTTTAACATTGCTAAGGAAGTGAATAAAGGGCCCTTCAGAGTTAGCTGAAGATATTAGCTACATCACCTCAGTGAAGGACCTTGCAGGCCATAATGGGGATCCTTGTCTTTTTCCTAAGAGCTATAAGAAATGGGGGCATTCCCCCAAACTCTTAAGTTAGGTGGGACACACATACACACACACACACACACACACACACACACACACACACACACACACACACACACACACTTCTCTTTGTAAAGGATCTTTCTGGTTGCACTCTGAAGGAGGAGAGGGGAGAAGAACCCAAGGAGCTAAGGAGGGGCCTACTGGGAGGCTTCTGCCCTAGCCTGGAAGAGAGAAAGAATGGTGGCTTAGATGAAAGGCAGTGAGGAAAAAGTGAATTAGAAGAAAAGGGATTATGAGGTAAAATTAGACTTGATTTGCTGAAGACCTGATTACTCTAAATAAGTGAGAGAACCAAGAAAACACCTGGATTCCTAGCTAGGCACTAAACTTGATGCTTTATACTACTATTGTCAATAAAAATGGCAACCACTTACTGAGTATCCACCATGGTAAAGAATAATGTAGTGCCACAAATAGGGTAACTAGAGCAAAAGGCCATGAGAGCTTAAATGCTGGCCTGAATGATTAGTAGTATTTCACTGGGCCAATTACATAAGTTGTCATTGCTTCTGTTTCTTCATTTACAAAATGAAAATAATTATTATATCCACCTGTAGGACATGTCTTAGCCTGTTTTCTATTATTTGTAATGGAATATCTGAACTGATAAATTTACAAAGAAAAGGAATTTATTTCTTACTGTTACAGAGGCTGAGAAGGTTGAGGGGTTGCGTCTGATGAGGGTCTTCTTGCTGGTGTGGAGTTTCTGTAGGGTTCCAAGGCGGGACAAGGCATCATGTGGGGAGGGGGCTGAGCTTGCCAGCTCAGGTCTCTCCTTCAAGTCACCAGTGTCACTCCTGAGATAACTCATTAATCTACTAACCTATTAATTCATTAATCCGTTAATTCAAGAATGGATTGATTCATTCATGAGATAGAGCTCTCGTGACCCAATTACCTTTTTAAGGCCTCACCTCTCAATACTTCCACCTTGGGGATTAAATTTCAACATAAGTTTTTAGGAGGACAAACATTCAAATGATAGCAAGGTTGTTGTGAGAATTAAATATGGTAATACTTACAGAGTGCTTACAAAGTTCCTGAAAAATGATAAGCACTCAATAAATGCTGGCCATTATTGTTACCAAGTTGAAGGGGATAACAAACATAGTAGATAAGTCATCTCAAAAATAATTCTACAAAGAAGGTCTTATCATCTCTATTTTATAGATTTGGAAGTAAAAGCTTCAAGGGTTTTAAGGACATATCAACACCACACAGTTAATTTAGTGACAAAGGCAAAACTCAATTCAGCTTTGTCTAGTTCCAAAGTTCACATTATTCTATTTTATCAGAACAAGTAGCTTCTCTTTGAAGCATTTCCAACGTAAGAACAAAGGATAGAAATAACTACTTAAATTTCCTCATTAAGCAAAATGACTCATTGAACTAGTTGACCTCCCAGATTGGCATTTGTTAAAAAAACTTGTGATCAAATATTGACATTTATGTCGAAGCACAATTCACATAACTTATCAAAAACCCATTTATTTTTCCAGGAAGCTCAAAGTATTAGAAGGTAGAGTTCTCTGAATAAGCAATTTAAACTTTGCTCTTTTTAAATCAGTTAACAAGACATTATTGTTCATCTTGAGAGAATATTTATTTCCTTCTTGCTGTCAACAAATAGTAAAACTGTAATGACTTTTTTGTTGGTTCTTTTATGCCAACTTACATTTCAACACACAATGGAAGTACACGGCTCACTGAAATGCAGTATTTGCTCATATGCACATTTATTTTATGTCAAGCCATGAAAAATAGAAATAAAAAATTTTACAAATTTTATTCTAATCCTTTGTTCATTAAAATATAAATCATGGCTGGGTTCAGGGACTCACATCTGTCATCCCAATACTTTAGGAGGCTGAGGTAGGAGGATCTTTTGAGGCTAGGAATTTGAGACTAGCCTGAGAAACACAGTGAGACCCTGTCTCTACAAAAAATTAAATTAAAAAAAAATTAGCTGGGTATGGTGGTGCATACATGTAGTCTTAGCTACTCAGGAGGCTGATGCTGAAGGATCACTTGAGCCCAGGAGGCCGAGGTTGCAGTGAGCTATGATAGCACCGCTGTACTTCAGCCTAGGTGACAGAGCAAAGGCCCTGTCTCTTAAATATATACATATCATAATACCCTCCTTTGCAAACAAGGACAACTTGGACAGTTTTTATGCAACTAGAGAGAGAGGCAAAATTGCTGGCATGGCTGCAATGTTTTCTCTCTTTTTCATTTACTTTCAAATGTTACCCAGATTGTTAAACTGTTGTAGAACCATGGTCTTGGGTTTTGGAGATGAAATGGACCACAGGGATCATTGTCTCCTCCTTCCTACTTTCGTGGGGTGGGGTCAGGGGGTCAGGAATTAAAGTCTGGAGACTTTTAATAACCTTTTTAAGGTCACATAGCTAGTTAGTGGCTAATAATGAAAAAATATGTGCTGTGCCCAATGACTGATAATGGCAAATTGGGAAAACTAGCAAGGTTAAAAGGTTTAATTACACCGGCCATTGCCTGTAGAAGTAATGGTTTGTAACTCCTTAGTGGTTACTGATAACAATGTAAACATCTCATTGAATTAGCCAACTTAAAAAAAAGCGGGGGGGGTGGGGGGTTACTTCTACGTTGGAGATACTTGTGGCCACTTTAATAGAAATTTCACAATGCTTGTCTTTTCATACAGAATAATGTAGTACTGAATAGATACATATACATGTTTTCATCTCACTTTTGTATCTGTAGGATATGGAAGAATCTCAACAAAGTCAAATATGCTGGCATGTAAATTAGCTTTTCATTTAAATAGTTGATCTTATGTTATTTAAAATGATGGCAGCATGAGGAAAAAAGTCAAGTCCATCAAGTTCTAGTTTCAGCTTAACTGTTTTCATTGACTTAATCACAACATGGATTACAGCTCCACATCGTGTTTACTTCCAAGCACATGTTGAGGAAGAATGTGAAGCTTCAATATGAACCTAGGCAGAAATGAGGTTTGTAAGTTTGTTCCAAATAAAATAAAGGATTTTTGAACGGTGTTTGTTTTCTAAAATATCATTACATTTGTGCTATTAGAAAAAAAATTCATCAGAATACATAGATAACCATTAGCCATACACCAAACCAAAAAATGAATAATTTCCTCATGTTTTGTCTTTTTCTCCCCATGTTAGGCTTCCCAGTTTCATTTTCTGATGGTCCCTCCTCGTCTTCCTTTTTACTCTCACTAATGATCCTCACTGCCGTCATCATCATCGTCATTCTTGTTCATTGTTGCTCACAGTGTGCCAGGCACAGGCATACACTTGTACAACCATTATCTCTTTTGACTCTCATAACACCCTATAATGTGGGTATCATCATCATCAATTTCCAGCTGAGGAAACTGAGGTAGACAGGATATGCGACTTGCCCAAGGTCACATCCAGTTTGTCCAGGATAATCTTCAGGTCACCATAAACCCTAATTGTGTGTGTGTGTGTGTGTGTGTATTTTTCTTTTATTTTTAAAATTTCATAACTCTTGCACTTAAATATTACCTACTAACATGAATCTAAAAAGGTCATGACGTCTCAGAGACTAAAGGAAAACAGCATAAAAAGAAGCAGCTAAGTTGGGTGTTATAGTGATTTTTTTTTTTTTTTTTTTAACAGTCAAGGTGTTAAAAAGAGCTTGATCTGATGTGCTAACTCTGGTGAAGATTTGCTGTGAGTTTAGTTGTTTGCTTTGTCCTGGGCAGGGAAGGTTATTATTATTACGATTTTTTCTTAAGAGGAAAACAAAGCAGAGTTTTTCCTGACACTAATGTCAGTTCTGACTTTAGGCTAACTCGACGGTAATCATCTGCGATTTGGAGATCCATAGTGACACAAACCCTGTTTTTGCATTTTCTTATATCAGTCAAGAAGTGACATCTTTCGATCACATGACCATTGGTTTTAGAGAAACAGCTTAATCTATGAACTAATCAGACGGGCAGCACTCTTCTAGTTAAAATACTTTGAAGAGAATGTGTTTATATAAAGTAATTGAAGGAATAATAATTGACTGTACTGACTGAACACTCAGTAAGAGCCAGGCATTATATTTGCACACTGTGCATGCATTGACTTAATCCCCCAAATAGCACAGGCGAATGTTATTATCCCCATTTTACACACGAGGGAATGGAAGCACAGAGAGGTTAAATGATTGACTCAAGCCACAGAGTTGGGAAGTGATGATTTGATTCTAAGCAACAGAGGTCACGTCCTTCACCTCTAGGCTACACCATCTTTCCATTCCTCTAGAATATTACATAGAAACCAAGTGAGGTAGGCTAAAAATAGCCCCCCCCCCAAGTATGTCCACAATCCTGATCCCCAGACTCTGTGAATGTCACCTTATATGAGAAAGGGACACTTAACCCAATGAGATTGGGTGAAGCTAAAGACCTTGCTGTGGGGACCTTGACATGACAGTGATTACACAGGAGGGTCCAGTGTTATCTTATGATCCTTGTACAAGGGACCCAGGAAGTCA
Source organism: Macaca thibetana thibetana (assembly GCF_024542745.1). Taxonomy (NCBI): domain Eukaryota; kingdom Metazoa; phylum Chordata; class Mammalia; order Primates; family Cercopithecidae; genus Macaca; species Macaca thibetana. The sequence goes on along the minus strand of NC_065587.1, from coordinate 83,669,041 downwards.
TAGTCACAGGAGAAAGCAATGTAATGACAAGGATGGGGGCGGAGGCTGGAGTGGTGTGCTTTGAAGATGGAAGAAGGGGCCACATACTAAGGAATAGAGGCTGCCAGAAAAGGCAGATAAACAGATGTTCCCCTCAGAGACTTCAGAAGAAACCAGCACCACCAACACCTCACCTTTAGCCCAAGGAAACTGACTTTGGACTTCTAACTTCCAGAATGGCAAATTAGTGTCATTTTAAAGCATGAAATCTGTGGTAATTTGTTACAAGAGTAACAGGAAACACTTACATACAAAAATGAGAAAAACAACTACACAACAACAATCCTTTGAAACGATCCGAGAAGCACCGGGGCACAGACAAGAGGAACAACCGTGCTCTTGACACTTTGAAGTAGGAGCCTTCTCTTGGGGAGTATCCTCTATGCTGGCCTCTGCCAAGACTACTTCTGCAGAGGGCGTTAACACCTACCTTCTTGAGCCTGTTAATTCCGTTGAAAGCCAGGAGCCATAATCCACCTCCTGTCATACATCAAATACGTCCATAACGTCACTTACTTTCACCTTCCCTCCTTATTTCTAAGGGTTTCCATGCATCCTTCTTCTGCTCACTGGAATGTTCTCACTCCTCTTCAACTCAGGTTCAAATACAGCTTGGCCACTACTAGCTGTGTGGACTAGGTATGAGTGAGTAAACACTGGGAGCCTCAATTACCTCATCTGCTAATGGGGATCATAAGGGCACCCACCCTGACAACCTCCTAGAGTGGTCGTGAGGGTGGAATGCTGTAATACGTGGAAAGCCCTCAGAACATGGCCAGCGTGTGCACTCTGCAGGTGGTGGATTTCACTACCCATCTCCAACCTCCCCTTTCACTGCTTTCCTCCCCTCATCCGACCAATATGTTCAAATCTCTCTGTCCTCAAGCAAATCTTAAATCCACCTGTCGAAAATACCCTGCTTCCCTGCACCTTCCCTCTGCTGCCAAATGAGGTCCATGCTGGCTGCCCTGCTTTCCCACCTGCCCATCCCAGCCTGCTGCCATCTGATCTACTCCTTTCTGCCTCTCCACTTCACAGACTCAGTCCCCATTAAGAATTTCTATGGATATGCACTGTGGGTTTCAACCACGTCAACCACTGTCACACTTCCCAAGCGTGTGTTCCTCCTCTCAGACTGCTGGTTCTTGGCCTCCTTTTCTCTGGCTCACCTTCCTTTGTCCAGCCTCTAATCAGTGGTTCTCAACTAAGGGTGATTTTGCTTTGGCACCCTGCTCCTCACCCCGGTGGATATTTGCAATGCCTAGAGACATTTTTCATATCAAAATTTGGCAGGGGTTGGAGGTGCATGCTACTGGCATCTAGTGTGTAGAGGCCAAGGATGCCCCTAAATAAGCATCCTACAATCTATAGGACAACGACAACCTCCAATAACGAAGAATTATCTAACCCACAATGTCAATAGTGCCAAGGTTAAGGAACTCTGATCTAAATAAATCCATTCTCCAAGGGTCTAGCTTGGCTGTCATTGTGTGTGTGCGTTTGTGCAAACAGCTCTGCTAGACCCAACCCAGGCTCAATTCTAGAGTTCACACAGTCTGCAAGGCATCCACATATCCATATCTGTTTGCCCACCTTGCTCAGTGCCCCCAAGAAGCTGATTACACAGACTACGTCAACAGGACTCTCTTGCCCTTGGGCTTGCAGTGGAGACTGCAGTAGGAGAGAATAATAAAGTCCAGGTATGTATTCCCTTTGCTCCTTTACTGAAAGGTTGCCTGGGGTGGTCAATTTTACTTCACTAGATGTCACTTCCTGCAATGTGGCTGTCACTACATAAGCCTCCCTTTCTAGGCCAGGTAATCATTTATTTCCCTTGTCAATTCAGGTATAGCAATCGTATAAAATCAGCCACTAAGGCCTGAGTACTGCACTAGGATACTGCACTATCCTTTGTGGTGCCCCCACCCTAAAACCTTTGGAAATGACTCCTTTGTCAATAAACACTTCTTGAATATCCAGTTCTGGGTATGTCATACATTTTCTGCCGTGACATACTCCACCCATTATCATTTCCTGATATCCATGACAGCACCACCAACTTTATGGTGACCCATATTCAGACTTTTTCCATTCCTGCTATAGTTTGAATATCTGTGCCCTCCAAAGCTCATGTTGAAATTTAATCCCCACAGTGGCAGTATTGAGAGGTGCGCCTTTAAGAGGTGGTCGGGTCCCTGAGACAATCCCCTACTCTGCTATCCACTACATCCAATCAACTGGCAAGTGCCACAGAATCTACTTCCACATCTTCCTTACTTCAGCTTTCACTTGACCCTTTCCAACTGGCTATTGCACTAGTTCAATCTGTTATTTCATATTGCCTATAATGATGCAGCAATTTCCAAACTCTTCAGGTCCAATTTCTTCTCTATATTTTCTACCTTCCAATACCAATACTCTCATCCCATGCAGGCTTCCATAATTTTCCAGTAGCCAAAGTGAACGTTCTTTCTTTTTGAAAAGATTATTCTATGTCATCTTACTTCACTTTACCTTTCATAAGGTGGTAACTGACAGTTTCTATTCTATTTTAATAGTAAAAATGTCTTTGATTTCTACTAAACTTAGTTCCTTGAGGTTCTGCAGAGCTGTGCTTTTTATGTATGTTACTCCAAGAGTACCTAGCCTGATCTTCCATACAGAGGGGACACAGTAAGTATTTGTCAAATGGAACAATGACTTTTCTGTCCTTCCGTTATAGTAGGTGAAGACTGAGTTAGTTCACACTGTTCCCAAATAATCTCTCTCTGAAATTTTTCCCTGATTTCTCTTCCAGCAGAATTTTCATAATCAAGTGGTCACTGTCTAAGCAAAAAGATATGAAAGCAAAGCCCTTCCTCTGCCACTCCATAAAAAGCAAATACTTGGCCAGGCAGTGTGGCTCATGCGTGTTATCTCGGCACTTTGGGAGGCTGAGGTGGGAGGATCACTTGAAGTCAAGAGTTTGAGACCAGCCTGGCCAACATGGTGAAATCCCGTCTCTACTAAAAATACAAAAATTAGCCAGGCGTGGTGGCGCATGCTCCTGCAGTCTCAACTACTTGGGAGGCTGAGGTAGGAGAATCACTGGAACCCAGGTTGCAGTGATCCGAGATCACGCCACTGCTCTCCAGCCTGGGTGACACAGCGAGACTCTAACTCAAAAAAAAAAAAAAAAAAAAAGCAACTACTCACCTCTTAAGCACTCTAGCTAATCCTAAGAATATTTGTTTTCTGTGTCAATGTGGCATAATTGAACTTCAGAGTGTTGACCAAATCACATGTCCTTAATTAACTGTATGATTTTGAAGAAATTTCTCAGCCTCATTTCTTCAACTGTATAATGGGGATGAAAATAACAGTTTGCTAGGATGTAGAAACAAATAAAGAAATGTATATAAAACTCTTTTACTAACTAACTGCAAATAGTGTAAAAGTATCACTTAATTATTCCAGTAGCTTCTATAGCAACTTGTCTCAGTGAATGAAAGGATAACAGCAAGTTTCTGGCTGTTGAAGTTTTAGATGACACGCCACTTAGTGAAGCACACATGAATGACAACCAGTGGTGATGTCTTCCCTAATCAGCTGTGTCAAGCTAAATTCACTCAAAGTAGTGAAGCATCTATGCTTCCAGAATTCTCTTCACGTGGGGAGAGTAAGACGGAAATTGTAAGCACACCTCCTAAATGAATCCAAAGTGCTCTGCCGTATACCCTGGAATTGAAGTAGAATCTCAGAGATTATTTCAACAGCATATTCTTGATTACTTTGAAATCATAATTACTGAGTCACCTCACCTCAGACCCCTTATAGAACATATCAAACCATTAAACAAAATAATTTCACTTGTTTCTGGGCATTAGACTTTCAGTATGATGTAAATAAAGACTTATGTAGCATGTAAAATACATGTAAAGGGCTAAATATACTAGAAAGTGTTGTAGTGCTGCTGAGTCACCCATGATTTTACATCACATGAATTTACAGCCCCCCGAGTAGCTGGGACTGCAGGACAGACTCAACCCTATGCTTAGGAAGGTGAGAAAAGAGAGGAGTTGAGAGAAAGAGAGTGAGAAAGAGGAAGGGAGGGTACAATCAATTGCATTTTCCAAAGATGGCTACAGCAATATCTCCCAGCTCACATGTTTTAATGCAATGTGACCTTGCCCCTCCCACATCAAGAGGAGAAGGCTTTCTCCACTCTCTTCAGTCTGAGCGGGCTCTGTAACTACTTACAACAACAGAATTGAGTAGAAAGGGCACTATGGCAGTTCTACCTACAGCCTCTAATAGCCTGGTAGTTTCTGCTTCCTGCCCCTTGGAATGTTTACAGTAGGCAAAACCAGTGATATAGGAGTTAAGGAGAAATTATTTAGGCAGACAGTGAGGGTACTGAGGGTACGGGAGTACTTGGTAAGGTTTTCCTTTTAATGAAAAGCAGTCCCCAAATCATTTTCTTTTCTAACAAAGAGCAGCCTGTAAAATTGAGCTGCAGACATAGACAAGCAAGCTAGAAGCTTGCCTGGGTGAATTCCAGCAGTTATGCCAGTAGGAAAAGGCTACCTTGGTCTAGGCATATCCAACATGGCGGCTCCATCTTGCCTTCTCTTTGCCAGCCACTTGTATAGTAAGAAGCAAGCAACATGCCGCCAGCCAAGCAAAGACCCCATTTTTATAAGAAGATTAGGGTGGGGTGGCCAGCTTCCCTGTGCACTATGTAAACGTACCACCTGGTCCAACCAATCTTTGAGCCCAGTGTGAAAACACATCTTGGATGTCCAGCCAGGTTGAGTTTTCAGATGACTCAAGCCCCAGCAGCCTGCTAACTGTAACTGCATGAGGGACCCCAAGTGAGACCTGCCCCACTGAACCCAGTCAGCCCACAGGACTGTAAGATATAATGATACATTATTTTAAGCCCCTGGATTCTGCGGTGATTTATTAGCTATCAATATATACTTAGAAAAGAAGGAAAAAGAGTTAGAATGATAAGTAATTCAGAGCTTTTTCCCCCCTTTTATTTACTAATGTCAGATGGAATCTTCTGTCCCTCTCTTTGAATGGGCTGAGAAATCTGGATAAACTGTTTCCATCATACAATCAGCCCTTCATGTCTATGGATTTCATATCCATGGATTCAACCACTAGTTTTGATGGTTACCCATCAAAAATATTCAGAAAAAAAAATGCATGGTTCTGTCTGTATTGAACATGTATGGACTTTCTGTTCTTGTCATTATTCTCTAAACAGTACAACAACTATTTGTATAGTTTTTACACTTTATTAGGTATTACAAGTAATCTGGAGTATACTGACTGAAAGTCTACAGGAGAATGTGTGTAAGTTATATGCAAATATTATGTCATTTTATAAAAGGGACTTGAGCATCCTGAAAGCAATTCCCCACAGATACAAAGGGATGCCTATATTCAGTTCCCATGTTCCTTTCATAGTGTGAGTATCATAGCTAAGAGTGATACAGAATGTTTAAAGACACCGTTTTTTTTTTTTTTTTTGCTGAGCATGGTGGTTCATGCCTGTAATCCTAGTACTTTGGGAGGCTGAGGTGGGAGGATTGCTTGAGCATAGGAGTTCAAGACTAGCCTGGGCAGCATGGTGAGACCTCACTGGTGTGCACCTGTGGTTCCAGCTACTGAAGAGGCTGAGGCAAGAGGATCGTTTGAGCCCAAGAGGTTAAGGATGTTGTGCGCCATGACTGTACCATAGCACTCCATTCCGGGTAACAGAGTGAGATACTGTCTTAAAAAAATGAATCACTAAATAAATAAATTTTTTAAAAAAATTTAATCAAATAAATAAATTGCATTAAAAATAAAGACATTATTCCTAGTTTTCATACAACGTGAGTATGAATACAAACCAATCACTTTTTCTGGTAAACTGAAGAAATATATCCCTTCAACACTGGAAGAAAAAATGGCTCTGTTGATCTCATTGATAAATGTAGGTCTGCAATACAGGCCTCTTAAGGATTTTTCAAGATTTTTTCCTTTTTTTAAGTAGTTTGAAAAAAACAATTAAACAAGGTTAATTTTGACTGAACATGAATTTGCTTTATAGGCTGACTTTAGAATCTAATAACGATACATACTATTGATATAGTTTGGCTGTGTTCTCACCCAAATCTCATCTTGAATTGTAGTTCCCATAATCCCCAGATGTCATGGGAGGGACCCGGGAGGAGGCAATTGAATCATGGGGGTGATGGTTGTATAAGGGGCTTTTCCCCCTTTGCTCAGCTCTCATTCTCTCTCCTGCCGCCCTGTGAAGAGGTGCCTTCTGCTATGATTGTAAGTTTCCTGAGGCTTCCTCAGCCATGTGGAACTGTGAGTTAATTAAATCTCTTTTCTTTATAAATCTCAGGTATTTTTTCAAGCAGCGTGAGAATGGACTGATAAAACTATATATTACAAAAATGATGATGATGCTGATGATGCTGCTGCTGCTGCTGATGATGATGATAATGGAAGAGGACAAGGATTATATATGTCAACCAACCAGTGAATTTAGTTTATAAATAGGGTCTTGCTACCTTTTGGAGATCTGAACATTAATGGTTATTAACAGAGCCATAATTCATTTATGTTTAAAGCATTTCTATGCTTTCAGTGAATAAAGTATCATTTCATTCTTGGAGGGCCCATCACCCAAAGTGAAAGAAACTGATCCTTATCCAGCTGAATCTAATATAAATGAATAAAACTCTTCAAGACTTCAAAAATAAAAGGTGTAGAGTCAAGTTAAAAGCAGCTTTTACCAGGCCAAGTCCTTTCAAGTTTTCTTTAGGAAAAAAAATCAAAGGCACTAACATCCTGAGAAATTGTCTCCCACAGTCAATGATCATTAATGTCTTTATATATTTTTCTTACGACTACAAGGAGACTCAACATTTTACTAGATTTCATGAAAATATAAACTGGGGGTTCCTGTCTGCTCAACAGGGCTGTAAGCTTCTGTGTTCTGAGACCCTGTTATGCTTGGCATGGTCATAGGTAGAGGAGTTTCATCAAATCCGTGCTGGATAAATGCTTGTGTGTGTGTGTGTGTGTGTGTGTGTGTGTGTGTGTGTAAAAGCATTTCTATAACTTTTTAATTGCTTTATTTTTATTCAATTTTTCCTATGGAAAAAATAATCGTAAGATATAGATAACAAAAGGCCACCAGATCATTGATAACCCCGGATAGCTGGATACTACCATTACCAACACTCTGATGTTTGGGTCCAGGTTTTCTTCTATTCTTGTACAGATTTTATTATATATTTTTGTTGTTGTTGTTGTTTTGTTTTGTTTTGTTTTAACTGGAGATAGGTGCTATAATTTTGTGACCTGATTTTCTGGCTGAATGAGTGGTTCTAGGATGATCTCTATTTGCTTCTAAGTTTTACTCTCAAATTCCCCTGTTTTGACTTACTTGCACTCTTCAAGATGAGATACGTACTATCAAAAGTCATTTCACAGTTCATATTGAAGGAGATATTTAGTTCTTTTGAAAAGAGGTAAAGTAATATAGTCAATCCTAAAGCTCTCGCTGAGCAAGTGAGAAAATAAATAGCTTAGTAGTGTGCTTGAAGAAACAAAATAAAGCAAACAAACAAACAAACAAAAAAACAGAACTTGAACCCCAGGGCTAGAAGAGGCAGATGGGAGACAGCAACAGACGAGAATGACCAGCAGATTTTACATGTGGTAGGGATGGTGATGGCTATCTAATCCAGAGGTTGTCAAACTGTGGTCCCCAGCCAGCAGCATCAGCATCATCTGAAAACTTTCCAATACTGCAAATTCTTGGGTCCATCCAGACTTACTGAATCAGAAACTTTGGGGGTGGAGCCCACCAATCTGTGCTTTAACAAGCCCTTCTTAATGCATGCTGAAGTTTACAAAACCCTGCCCCAAGCCAACAGGAGAGTCACATCCAGGTTGCACATTAATTTTTTTTCTTTTTTTTTTTTTTCACAACTGATGCCTGGACACCACCCCAGCCGCACTAATTTAAAGAATTCCCTGGGTTGGTAGCTGAACATTCTTATTTTTTACAGTTTTCCCAGATGATGCTAACCAACAAACAGTATTAAGGCTATTGGTCTAACACATGTATGAGTCCAACCAATTGAGTGACAAATTGAGAAAGGACCACACAGGGTGAGAACTTTTCTATATTCTGCCATAGCAGCTGAATGATAGTACACACATTTAAATGGAGTATTGTCTTTTTTATTTTACTTCACTGGATAAAGGTGTTAAAAAGAGATTTTTAAAAAGTGCCTTTGAAGAGAAATTTTAAGTGATATTTAAAAGTAAGTATTATTATCAGCTAATATGTTTTTTTGGCCTATCATATAAATTTAAAGACTTTATACACAAAGAAACCTGACAATTGCAATCATGTATGCCAAACTCCTTACCTGTCCAGCCCAGAATTTGATATAATAACTTAAAATTTAGAGTTGTTAAAAACCACTGAGCATAAAAATATTAATAACTGTCCTATACCCTTAATAAGAATATGAAGTATCAGAGTAGAACAAAAAGGACAACAGCTTCCATGTATCAAGAATTTTCATACATATCATCCTTATCCTGGTAACAACATTATCGGGTAGGTTATACAAAATTTATTGGACAGTAGTAATTACCATTAAAAATGAGGACTCTGAGTCATTAGGAAAGCTAAGTTTTGTTCAAAATATTTTGCTTAAGAAAATATGTGGGGAGGGGGGAGGGGGGAGATATTGCATTGGGAGTTATACCTGATGTAAATGATGAGTTGATGGGTGCTGATGAGTTGATGGGTGCAGCACACCAACATGGCACAAGTATACATATGTAACAAACCTGCAAGTTATGCACATGTACCCTAGAACATAAAGTATAATAATAATAATAATAAAAAGAAAATATGAAGTAAATGGGCAAAGACTTCTCATATAGAACTCAAAAGCACTAGCATGGAAGAGAATTGGATAAATAAGAAAATAAGAAATGGAATAGGCAAGTTTGCTTAAACAGGAAACAACAATCATTAATCATTTAAAAATTATATTTAAGTCTAATTCGTAGAGTTTCTGTTCATCAAAAGTTGACGTTAAGAGAGGGAAGTGGCAAGACACAGACTGAGAAATAACATTCACAGTCTATATCTGATGATGGACTCAAATCCAAACCATTAAAACATACACACACACACACACACACACACACACACACACACACACACACACAAAACTACTGGCCAGGCACGGTGGCTCACGCCTGTAATCTCAGCAGTTTGGGAGGCCGAGGCGGGTGGATTGCCTGAGTTCATGAGTTCGTGACTAGTCTGGCCAACATGGTGAAACCCCGTCTCTACTAAAAATACAAAAAAATTTAGCGGGGCATGGTGGCATGCACCTGTAATCCCAGCTACTCAGGAGGCTGAGGCAGGGGAATTGCTTGAACCAGGGAAGTGGAGGTTGCAGTGAGCCAAGATCATACCATTGCACTCCAGCCTGGGTGACAGAGGGAGACTCCGTCTCAAAACAAACAAACAAACAAACAAACAAAACTAACAAAAATCATTTAGAAAAAAAAAAAAACTGATCTTAAAATCAGCAAAGACTTGAAGCATTTACAAAAAAAAGATTCAAATGGCTGATAAGAACATGAAAAAGTATTCAATGTCATTCTTTTCAAGGAAATGCAAATTAAAACCACATTGGAATAACAGTACACACCCATCAATACATACCCACTATTACACACATACCACAAATTGTTTGTTTAAACAATTTGATTCCTGTATATATATCAAAGAAATGTGAATGTAATTGATCATGAGAAGACAGCTTCATGAATGTTCATAGCAGCTTTATTCATAATTGTTAAATTATGAATAGGAAAAACTCAAATACCCATTGACAAAACAGTGATAAATAAATGTCTGTGCATACAACGGCGTACTACACGGTAGTTTAAAAAATGAATTGTTTGTATATGCAACAACATAGATCAATTCAAAATGTCTTGTTGAGCGAGAGTCTAGATGCAAAAGAGAACATATAGTATGAATCTATTTACATGAAGTTCAAGAACAGGCAAAAATGATGGATGATGACAGAGCTCAGAAGAATGGCTGCTTTGTACAGGAAGAGAGGATGAAATGAGAAGGGTGATGAAGGAGCATCTGAAGACAGGTTCTTGCTCTGTTGCCCAGGTTGGAGTGCAGTGACACAATCACAGCTCCCTTGACATCCTGGCCTCAAGCAATCCTCTCACCTCAGCCTCCTGAGTAGCTGGGTCTACAGGCATGTAGCACCATGCTTTACTGACTTTTTATTCTTTGTTGAAATGGAGTCTCACTATGTTGTCCAGGCTGGTGTCAAACTCCTGGACTCAAATGATCCCCCTGCCTCAGCCTCCCAAAGTGCTGGGATTATAGGCATGTTCCATATCTTAATCGGAGGTGGTTACACAAGTCCACATGCTTAAGATTAGCATGCATTGCTATATGACATAACTAAATGAAAATTAATAATAAAAAGACAAGAAAAAACATAATCCATCATCAAAAGATAACATCTAAAATAATTCCATTGACAGCAGCTTTATTGCTTACAGAGTTTAAAACCAGTTATCCAAAAGAGAAGTGTCTTTAGGATTTTGTCTCATTATCTTTCACTTCACAAGTAATAAATACTCAAGTTCATTTTCTCAAGTTCTTAATAATGAAGAATGAAAAAAGTAAATATTTGTCATCTCCTTGAATATTCATATAAACATGCCCCACTGAAAAGCAGTCATATTTTTCAACTGCACCGTAATTTGCTCTGTGGATTTTGGTTATTTACACTTGTCTAAATAAGATAGCAGTAGACACGCCTCCAGTTACTGTATATTGTTGAAGCAAAATGAGATTTTTAAAATTCACTGTTTTATACTGGATAAAATTTGTCACCTCTATGATGAAGTTATAAAAATATATATTAACTTTCAGCCATCTCTAAGTTGGAAACAATTAGAATATGGATCTAGTAACATTATTTTAAGAAACAGCAAAAAAGTATAACTATAAAAAATGGCATTTGGAATTGCGTTGTTAAGTTATCAATATATTTCCATAAACAACTAGTTTCAGAATATTGTAATGAATATTGAATATGTAACTTCAAATATTGATGTTCCTGTTCTCAGACTGGCCAATATGGAAGTGGATAGAACATCATTCCTTTAAACTGACACCAGCTGCTTCTTAACAATCACCACGTGCATGCTTATCTTGCCGACCAATCAGAAGTAGGCTCCTTAAAAAGCCTACTTCTTGGTATCTACTGTCAAGTATCTGCTGACCATTTATAGTAATTTCCACATGAAAACAGGTTCATCAAAAACAGTTTAAGCTTTGCCAGCACTGAACATGTGCTTCAGAAAAATGATCTTTCTGCTTCAACTGTACTATTATTTCTAATTCCATATCCCTCAATACTTAACAAAACAAAACACAATTTTCACAATGCCTTTCTTTCGAAGTGTTTCACAAATATAGTTTTTCATTCTGTACATATTCCGCCTACACCTGCTTCACCACTTGAGAGTGCAGAGGGCATTCATCTTAGGAGAGAAGTGACACCAAACCAGCTGCCTGGCCTTCCCACTTTTAGTTGAGCATGATTTTTAAAATAACACTAAAGTATAGCACAGTGGCTATGGGACTGCTTTGGTTCGCAAGTTTTAAAAGCAATATGAACTCAATAAATTTAGCTATTTCCATTGTTGCTGCTATTATTACCATTAATTTTATAACAAAGCAGATAGGTATTTGGAATCCAGGGATGCTGGTGTGCATGCAGTCTCATTAATATATTTTAGTTATACAAAATCAGAAGGAAATTGAAGAGGCTGAAATCCTAATTCAGAGTGTTTGCTATCCTAGTATACTTGAAGACAGCCAACAATTCAATGAAAACAAATGCACCATACCATTTATATTTCATTGACATTTTTGAAGCTCCATTCTACTTTGAAAATTTGTTATACAGAAAACAAAATCACCTTATACAGAGAAGAAAAAAAACACAGAAAAAAATCTAAATTTCTGCTGCATTTCCATCTCTATATTGTTTAAACAATAAACTCCCTCTACCAAGGAATTACTATGAATGCAAAAAAACTCTAATTTATTGCTATAAATATTTATCAAGCCATTAATATCCTATGCATTTCCCTCTCTACTTTAAAAGTCAACATTTGTCTGTAAGTTATAAGAAGCCCAAAGAAAAGTTCTGGAGACTAGATCATGCTAAATTGATATAAGATTTGGGGATCCTTCTCCTCCCAAGAAACAAAAAGAGACTGATCATTATGAATCTACATGAAGATCTTTCCACCTTCTTCCAAGAATTTCGAAAAGCTATTTTCTAGTTCAGCAGGAAGAGGATCGTGTGTTCATATTTCCATCCTGAGCTTGTCATGGCATTTTCAGTATTGTTTTCAAGAGTAATAAGGCCCATAAAATGCCAGTCAAAACCCAGCACCGGCAGGGAATGTGTTGGAAGCTGTTACATAATCAGCATGCCTGTTTCAGCACAACACAAGTGGCATTTTTCATGTCAATACTGAGTTCACAACTTTAAATCTCAGATTTCCTGTGCCTCTGGGTTGCCATGGAGGTCGGGACTCTGGCAGTCTGAGCAGCCTTAGTCAAAACCCAAGTGTCCCATTGTCTAATAGAATAGTGAGTCATTTCACCCTCCCAGGTCTCCTTCCCCTGAGTAATAGAATTATTGGGAGGAGGTGTGAGGGAAGGGCAAAACAGGGCACTTCTGACAGCTGCAGGAAAGGCTGGAGAAATTCTCAGCCCATGCAAACACTCAGATTTTCCAAGCTGACACCCACCCTCAAATTTAAACTTGCATGCTGATATAGTACTACGGTACTCAATAATCTCTACCTGCACATCCCAGCCTCATCTACCAAAAGCCCAGACACCCACTGCACTGTGCTCTGAGCTAATTTTAGTTGGGGAAAAAAGTATGGTACAGATTTTTTATTTTATTTTTGAATAACCACTAGCTAAGACATAACAGTTATCTGAGTCCTAAACTATCTTATAAATTTAAGTAGGAAAAGACATGGGAATGGCAGGCTAATCATCTCCTAACAGGCTTTCTCCATGGCATATTCTCCAATCAACTCAAATTGTAAATTACTTGGGTAACATAGCTTCCTGAGTTCCCTTATAGTTTTTTTCTACCAAACAGCAGCAGTTTTACAGCGATGCGGAACAAATAAATACTATTTTAGTAGGTAAAATATGGAGACAGGAAAGTGGACAGAGAAGAGAAAGAGTATTGGTGAGGTGGGAGAGGAGGAAAAGGAAAAGGAGAAAGATTAGAATAAAAAGAAAAAAAAGAAGAGGATAAGTAAGATAAGAAGGAAGAAGCAATAAAAGAAGAAAAGGAAGAAGACGAAGAAGAAAAGAAGAAGAGGAGGCATCTTTCTTATAGATTTTTATTTGCTTGGTATTCCCATGCATGTTACAGCATAACTTTCCATGTATATATATATATCTATCTATATAGAGAGAGAGAGCGCGCAAAACCCTGTCTCAGAAACAAAAATATAACTATATATATACTATAAACATAACTATATATATACATAACTATATATATATATATATATATATATATATGTGTTCATCTATAGCTACTTGAGAGGCTGAGATAGGAGGATCACTTGAGTCCAGGAGGTCAAGGCTGCAGTGAGCTATGATTGAGCCAGTGCACTCCAGCCTGAGTGACAGCGTGAGATTCTGTCTCTAAAAAAAATGTCAAATTGAGGGACATTGTACAGAAATAACTGAGGAGTACTCTTCAAAAGTGCCAAGTTACAAAAGCTAAGAAAAGACTGAGAACCAGTTATAGGCTGGAAGAGATTAAGAACACATAAATGTATTGTGAGATCCTGAATAGGATCCTGGAACAACAACAACAAAAAAAAGGTCACTAGCTGGGTGTGGTGGCACACGCCTGTAATCCTAGCTACTTGGGAGGCCGAGGTGGGAGAATCGCTTGAACCTGGGAAGCAGAGGTTGCAGTGAGCCGAGATGGCACCACTGCACTCCAGTCTGAGTGACAGAGAGAGACTCCATCTCAAAAACAAACAAACAAACAAACAAACAAAAAGGTTAGCAGAAAAATTGGCAAAATTCAAATAAGGTCTGAAGTTTAGTTATTGATATTGTGTAATTGTTAATTTCTTGTTCTTGATAATTGTCATATGGTTTTCTAACATATTACCATTAGAAGGAATGGGATGAGAGAGGTATATATTTTTTTAAACCCTTTGAATTATTTTTGCAACTTTTCTGTAAGTCTAAAAATTCAAAATAAAATATTTTCAAAATGGGAAAGAATGTGTGTCTCAGAATCATTTAAACACCTAACTTAGGCCAGTGCAGTGACTCTCACCTGTAATCCTTACCCTTTGGGAGGCTGAGGTGGGATGGGGAGTTGAGGGGCGGTAGGTGCGATCGTTTGAGCCCAGGAGGTCTAGGCTGCAGTGAGCTGTGATTGTGCCATTGCACTCCAGCCTGGGTGACAGAGCAAAACCCTGTCTCAAAAACAAAACAAAAAAAAAACCCCCAAAACCCATAACTTAGAATTCTATAAAATGATATAATGTTCGTGTATTTGAATAATTTATTCATTATTTGAGGAACAGCATGGTATGGTAGAAAGTGCCCTGGAATGGGCATTAAATCCTTGAGTTCTATTTTGATTCTGACTAAATTCAAAGAATATATTCTATAATTCCTCAAAATAATCACTCTGGTTCTCAACTTCTTCAGTCTGTAAAATGAGATTTTGGGACTAAATGGTGTTTAAGGGCCATTTTAACTCTAATATTCTCAGTGTCTCTATTAATAACTCATCAGAATATGTAAGATAGTGCTACCTTTACCTAAAATCATCAAAATGGCCAGAGCTATTAATATTTTTTGCAATGTTGCATACATGCCTACACACACACATTTCCACAACACAGATTTCTCTCTCTATATGAGTGCAGAATAAGCTACATCATAGTGAAACCCATGTCTACCCTGTGTTCACTGAGTGCTTAATTTATCCTTAGCACATAAAGATGCCAGGTGTTATTAGTGTGAAATAAAACTCAGCAGTTTTAGCAAGACTAGCACTGTTCCTAACCACTCTCTCAGAAAAAGAACCATGTGGGCAGAAATGTGTGGTGAGCGGAGATATATATTTTAATCGCTGTTCACCCTTACCATAGTCCCAATTTCTAGTCTTCAGTCAGTCTGTATTAATCGATAAAAAAGAAGTCACTAAAAAAGTGTGTAGATGGTATCACAGAAGAAGCCCCCCTTCCAAAGGGAAAAAAAAAAAAAAAGTCCCACGTATAAGATGCTTTTCTATATTTGATGTGGAATTCTACCCCTAGAAATAATGACAAACCAGAAACCTGTTCTCCTCCTGAATTCGTTAGCAGAGAGGAGATAATGACAGGACTTTAAAAGTATCATAGTGGGATCTAGGCTGAGAATTGATCTTTCTAATAAAACTCTTTGTGAAAAAGGCACACAATATAGTGGATGCATTGCAGCATATTAATCCTCCATATAATAAAAGAAAAAAACACACAAAAACCATCTTTGTCATTATTGTCTACAGCACAGATATGCTGTGGAAGCTGACCAAGAAGGGGATATAGTGGAAACACTAAGTCATTATATTTCAAAACAAGATACACATCACAGACCTCCCCCTGGGAAGTCTACACACAGGCTGGCGTGGGAGCTTTCTGCTGCGGGAACATTCTCCACCTTCTCTCCCAGTGACATGACAAAGCATCCAGGGAGTGGTAGATCCGATGATGCTCATTTCAACATGTGCTGAATAATGAAGGGTGCGAACTGGTTGAGGAGGGAAGAAGAAAGTTTCCCAGCCAAGGGTGTGGAGAAGAGCCAAAGGGCTGTAGAGGGATTAGACAGATTGATGTGTAAATTGAGGGGTTGATTTAAACTGAATCAGGAATATGAGGAAAGAATGAGTTGACCCCTTGACTTTTGACCCCTTCTGGGATTCTCTTGCTGTTAGTCTCTTTGGGAAGAGAACTCTTACAGGAGGCATTCCCTTGGGTGGGACCAGGAAGACTCCCCATGAGTAAACCAATGAGACAGTGTTTTCTGAGTCCTTCTCACTGAAGGTGGGGCTGCTGACAAGTGTCTAGACTGATCTAGGCCTGAGGCTACCTCTTGTGGTAAATCGGTTATTACAGACGGGTTTTCTAAAGTTGTGGCCTTTTAGAAGCCAGCCAAAGAGCTGGAGGGTCTATCCTAGCTGTGGATTCCCACTAGTGGGTTAGTCATCCATCCTGCCAAAACCAACCAGGCGATGGAACAGTGCTTACAAAGAGGATTCTTGCTGCTACATGTTGCGAAACAATACTGCTCAAGAAGGCCACACGTTGCACAACTCTAGGGGGCATTGTTCACATTGCTTCTGTGTGGACGCCGTCCCATCCCTAGAGTAGTACATCTTTATGGCATTGCAATTCAAGGCATTTTATCCCCTTGTGTTCCAGCCTACGTGTGTTCTGGGTTTTTGTTGGTTGGTTTGCTTGTATGTGGGGAGGGAGGGAAAAAGAAGAAATAAAGGTGGTGGTACAGAAGGCTGGATGGGAAAGAGGAGCTGGCAGGAATGGTGGAAAGAATTCAGGGGTGGCTGGGCGCGGTGGCTCATGCCTGTAATCCCAGCACTTTGGGAAGCTGAGGTGTGTGGATCACCTGAGGTCAAGAGTTCAAGACAATCCTGACCAACATGGCGAAACTCGTCTCTACTAAAAATACAAAATTAGCCAGGCACGGTGGCACATGCCTGCTATCCTAGCTACTCAGGAGGCTGAGGCAGCAGAATCTCTTGAACCCGAGAGGTGGAGGCTGCAGTAAGCTGAGATTGCACTACTGCAGTGCAGCCTGGGCAACAAGAGTGAAACTCTGTGTCAAACAAACAAACAAACAAACAAAGAATTCAGGGGCACCAGAAGAATCACTGCTAAAAATTCTTATATACTTTTCACCTTTTGAATTTTTACATGTTGCAAGCAACTATTTAGATAAATAAAGACCACTTAGAGGGCAACTAGGCCAACACCTACATATTCAGTCTCAGTTTGGCGGGGCTTGAAATGAAGAAGAGAATCATTTTGCAATGTTCTTAGGTGTAGTCCCCAGACTAGTGGCATCAACAACCTGGGAGTGTGTTAGAAATGCAAATTCTCAGGTCCCACCCCAAACTTACCTGATCTGAAATCTAAGGGTGGGGTCCAGCAATCTATGTTTTAACAAGCCCTATAGGTGACTCTGATGCATGCTTAAATGTGAGAACTATTGCTGTTTAGAATAAGCATGGAAAAATTAGGAGAAATGGCCAACGGGGCAAAGCTTGAGGTTTTTGATTAGAAGTAGGTTGCATACTGATTTGGGGTACCTGAGGGATACAGTCTGGACATGGGGAACATGCAAGAGTAGAACTGGGCTAATCAGCAGATCTTTCAGAAGCTCTAAGGGTGAATGCAGTGCCAAAGAAAACAACCTTGGCCCTTGGACAGGAATAAGCCTGGATGGGAGTGCCAGGATTTGTTTTAAAAATGCAAATCTTGGTGCCTCCATTTAAACTAGAGTAGAATCTGCCAGTTCAACCCTTTGTCTTTTCATCTATCTTTGGACAAGAAGAAGAAATCTGAAGGGAAAGGAAACATTCTTATTTGTATGTTTGAAAAACTGAGGTCAGGAGATCGAGACCATCCTGGCTAACACGGTGAAACCCCGTCTCTACTAAAAAATACAAAAAACTAGCCGGGCGAGGTGGCGGGCGTCTGTAGTCCCAGCCACTTGGGAGGCTGAGGCAGGAGAATGGCGTGAACCCGGGAGGCGGAGCTTGCAGTGAGCTGAGATCTGGCCACTGCACTCCAGCCTGGGCAACAGAGCGAGACTCCGTCTCCAAAAAAAAAAAAAAAAACTGGACCTTTCTGGAAATTGTCCTGAGTCAATGTCAAGAAGCTCTCACTCTTAAAAGATAGTCCTAGTTATTTATAAACCATCCCCTTACATTTCTGATGTCATTTGTAGAAAAATGCTCATTAATACTACATACATTTGTTGTATCCTTTGCATTCTGACTGATGGGAGTGTGGAAATACAAAAGGTGATACATACACATTAGAAATAGACAAACGTAAGTGAGTGAATTCAACTTCAACGAGAGAATCCAAAGAGGTCTAGTTAGTCCAAAGCCACTTTGTGGAATTCAGTTTAAGACCAGATAAGCCTTGCAAATAGCACTAGACAAGATTGAAAATTATTAGGTTGGTGCAAAAGTAATTGCGGTTTTTGCCATTGCCTTTAATGGCAAAAACCGCAATTACTTTTGCACCAACCTAATAGAATATGGTCAGAGAAAAGCAAAGGAAGAGCCAACATAACTTTTACTATTAAAAAAATTGAAAATAAAACTTTAATGATGATTGATATTAGATGCGTAGTGCATAAAATTACACACCAAAGTAAAAAATAATAAGGATGGAGATATTAAGTAGATGACAAATCCAATGCTCCAACAACAAAACAATTAAAAAAAAATTATTTCTATGTAAAACCATAGCCAGAGAAGTGCTATACACTGGTTCTGTCCCACAGTATAGAGATGGCAAATCCCTGGCATACTTGTTATTCCTGCCTATTTCCAGCCTGGGGCAGACATCACTATCAGCACTGCACTCCTCCCTGCTGAGCCCAGACTAAGCCTCAGAGTTCTCAACAGAAACAGCCATCAGCCATTAGCAATCGATCAGAGCTGCTATTTTGCCATCTATGACTCTCTGGAATGGGCTGTGGCTGGTGAACTGGTCCTACTCCCAGCTCTGCCTCTCATCACTTTGCCACTAGAAGCCTCTTCCATACAATGCTCCAAAGTGTGCCTGTTCTTATTAGTACTCGCTATTATAATTCTAGAACAGACCAAGAAGTAATTCTGTGAAACGTGTTTTCTTTTCATCTCCTTTTCAGTATTACACATACATAAACACATTTCCAACTTCCACAAATGTGGGGAAAATCAATGTTTCTAAAACTATAAAAAAAAAAAACAGAACTAAGAAATTACGAAAATGAATGGCATATATATAGATCATATAAATGTATCCTAAAATGTGAGGTATTTAAAAGTGGCCCAAGTTCTTTTTTACATTAAAGAAGTTAAACTAAAAAAAATTTGTGTGCTCACTTCAGCAGCACATATACTAAAAAAAAATCATTGATAATGTGTTTTTAATGTATAATTTTAAAAAAAATCAGCCTCTGAATTTATGAGTATTATTGCTTATTGTCAAAAATAAGTACAAATAAAGTAACATGTAATTAGCTTAGAGGAAAATATCAACTAAATAATAGCGCAGGCAGGAAATATCTTGAAGGCGGCATGTGACTGAAGTCTGAGAAAAACTGTTACATAAACGTGTATTCATGTAGTGAGTCTCACCTAATTTCACTGCTGATTTACTACGTCATCAGAAGCGTGTGCCAACTGCCTAGCAAAACACCACTAACATCTCCAACTGCCCCCTAATGAAATGTGAAGTTACGCTTGTCCTCTAGCAATTGTCTAACATTAAAATTTTATGATTTAAAAACAACTTACTCATGACCTTAGCCAAGATTCAAGAGGGAGAAAAGCCTAGCCCTTTGTCTGGCTTACAATCTATAATTAACATGGTTATGTCCTCAGTCACAACTAACTAGTATCACCCCCAATTAACTTCCAAGGTAGTTTTTTAATTAGCACCAACAATTCAAATTACTAAAAAAACAACAGCACAGGGTGACATGGTAATAGGACTGCTTCTAGGAGTATTAATTTACTCTGACAACGGACAAGAAAAAAATTCTAAGGAAAACAAAAATTCCATTCTATTTTATCTTTGCCACTTATAATATGTTCTCACCTTAAAGAGCTAATTTAGTTCACGTGTTTAGAGAAGCCATTTTTACTATCCCATATCCAAATGATGTTGATTTTTTTCTATTTTAGAATAATACCAAGTTTATATTTGTCAGAAGCATTTGTCATTGAGTGGTGAATTACATTGCAAGAGATGTCATAAGCAGCAGTTTGTCACCACCTGCCATGTTAAATAAACCTCAGAGGTAAGCACTAGGTTATAGGGCGAGGAAACAAGGCTTTTTCCCCTTCTTCCTTAAACCATGCACTAAGTTGTACAAGTAAATGCTAGCCTAGGTTTTTCATTTTAGTACTAGGTTGAAAACAATGAGAGGTAATGTAAATCAATAAAAATTTCACATAAGTTACTGAATTACTAAAAAAAACCCAAAAACCAGCTAAAAGCTGCATTTCAGCTAAACAGTAAGAATTCTTTCTTTTCAGAAAAAAACGATTGAAAAATAAAATGTCTAGGACTCTAAACATGGTTAATCTCGTAAAATGTCCAGGTAAATGTGTGAAATAGTGGCTGTGGGTCCTTCTTCTTCCCTGAGATTCCTTTCTTGTATTTATCCCAGATGAACTCCTTTTCTTCCCCCTCTCTCCTTCAGCTAAGAGTGTAGTCTATAGTTTTGGGGCCCCAAGCTCAGGCATTGATACAAATATAAAAGAAATCATAATGCATTGCAGTTGCAGGGCTCGGGGTTGGAGAGCGCTGGTTGCAGAGTTAGAAACTACAAGACAAAAAGCAATAAACTCAAAATGGTGAAATTTCAGGGCAGTAGTGGGGGAAGGGTGAACACTGGTAGATGGCAGTGCAGAATGAATTCACGAGATTCAGAAATGCTTCTTGGCCACATAGGCCTGGGAGAAGAAAAGCATGCCTTCTATCTTGGATATATCATGAATACACACTTGATGGCAAACACATCACAATATACAATAACACTAACTTGTGTGGAGGGCAATGAGGTGTGTAGACCCTGGAACGTTAAGCATGGAGAGGAACAGAGGGGCAAAACTGATGGAAATTATAACTATAGCTATATACAGCATATATATATGTGTAATGGAATTGATATACATATATAAATTATATATATAATACATATAATTTATATATGTATATTAAAATATATATATTTAAATATATATATAATTTCACTTCCATTTTACAGATTAGAAAGGAAGTTTTATCATATTCAAGTTCACCCAGATGACTACAAGTCCCAGCCTTTTTCCATTTTACTACAATTAGTTTTTCCAAAGATTCATAAGTAGATCCAACAAATGTGGTGTTTAAATACATCTTGTATCAACAAATTCCATTTGATAACCAAAGATGGCCAGGTTTAGCATTTAAACCAAAAAGAAACGACCACTCTGTGAATTCCAACCAAAGGGATTATGAAGAATAGTTTATAAGCTGTCCCAGGTATTGATTTTCATTTAGAAAGTTTGTTTTCACACATCAATAGCATTATTATAAACTTGTTTTAACACCAATCTATACTTAAGGTGTCTCACATAACAACACAGAAAAAAAAAAAATCTATTTACTGCATTAGAACACCAAGGACTTCAGTATTTGCATATCTCCTAAGAGTTAGAAACCAAATGGGTTAACAATCAAACTGAAGAAGTGCTGGTGAAATACATTCTAAACGAACGCTCACTCATCCTAACATGGAGACTAAGGGCTGTTTCTACCGGTTCTCCATTCTATTGTCAGATACATGGTAGGCAGTAATTCTGCTTATGAATTGGCTAACAAGAGAGTTCAGTGAACTAACATCAAATACTTTTTAAGACCCCAATTTGCAATTTTTAAAACCAGAAGTAACAATAAGTCCTTTAGAAATCAAAAGGGAATGTTGGCCTCAGAATGCCTTATGTTCAAGACTTGCTAGCTATTTTCTTGACAGAATTCTGTGTGACAGACACAACTACACATCTGATGGGTCAGAACACTATTTCTTTTTAACTTTTTTAAACAATGAATACAACTTGCTCTTTAAGGTCACGACTTTATGGGAGACAGGAACCTTTCACACTTTATGGAAAGGTCAAAGCTATCCTAAAAATGGCCAATGAACCCAATACATTTTTACTCAGAGGTTCAATTTATCTGCATTTCATCATCTCATTTTAAAATAAGATGACCAGGCTCTTATTTTTCAGGTCTATTATTTGTTAGATATCAGTAAAGAATCTTGCTTTTTACTGAAAGTCTGACACATACCACTGTATACTGTGTCTTCTCCTTGTAAAAAGCATATTCAATTTCTCCCTCTTTTCTTAAAAATAGAAGTAGTTTTTGGCTCTGTTCTTTCTTGCTCCTTGTCTCTCTCCACATCTTTAAAGAACAGAACTGCTTCCTTTTCCCTGCCTTAAATAAATATGCAATGAGTATACTTTCTATTGTTTTTGGAGAATGTCATGTTCCTTTAAAAAGGATAATTTTAGATATTGAATATTTTACTTCCCTCTTTGTGAAGACTTAAGATTTTTAAAAACTACTTTCAGGTGAGCAACTTACAGTATAAAAACTAATGCATATATATATATATATATATATTCTGAAAAAATATATTTCCACCGATGAAATATGATGATAGAAATATCACAAATACTGTAGAACTCAGCTAAATAAAGATTATAAAAGTAAGCAAGAAAACTTTTTAATCAATACTAATGTGAGTTGCTAATGAGTTATGTGGCTTGCTTTTGAAGGAAGACAGTACTGGGATTAGTTACTTAAATATTAATAAGTTGTTCCCTGCATAAGGTCAACTAAGGAAGAAAGCAAGTTCAGGAAACATAACCACAATCCAAAATCTCATCTTCAAATAAACTGAAAATATAATATTCAAGACCTCGTTCTGAGCATAGATGTTAACATTTCAAATACATCAGAACACAGTTTTAATAACAGATCTAAGCTGTATTTCCTTTGAACTATTAGATGGCAACATTATACCCACATTCTTTACACTTGACCATGAACTCCAACTCCTGTAATTAAACAGCATCAGGCCTATGTGAGACATGCTCAGCAATGGGTGGGAACCAGGAAGCTGAATTTCCATTTTCCTTTATCTGTATTTTACAAAATCATGCAAATTCCATGCACAATTAGTTAGAATTAGAGCTGTAATCTGATAGCTTGATGACAGAGCAAAATTAACTTGAAACAAAGAAAAATAGTAATTTGTGAAAATCATGCCCACTGGTAAGTTACAGTCACAGGGAAGGGCAAGATGGTATGGGAGAGGCCTCTGGGATCAGGAATGCATTTCCAAGCAAATCTTATTTCCCCACAACAGCTATTTTAAGTGATGAGTAATAGGCTCTGGAAAAAAAAAAAAAAAAAAAAAAATGGAGAAGCCGCCCTGAAGGGGAGGAAGGACACTTTATCCTCTGTCATGGAAAAATCACAGGAGGAAAGATGGGGGAAGATAAGAGACACTGAGTGATGGAGGCAGGGACACAGGGTAACTCATGTCACATGGCTTCCTTCCTTTCAGGAAGGCCAAAGAGGTTATCTTTTAAGCATGGAGGATTGTCAGAGTTTCATGAACTTGAAAAATATAGGAATAGTTTGAAACAACTGCAATGGAGGAGTGGGTTGCTGGGTTACTTTATTCACATTATCTGGGTTTGTCTTGTCCAGTCTCTGGGGCCAGTGATGCCCTCGGAGTCCTACAGCAGTGCATCCAAAGCTTAATAGGGGTAACAAATATGTGGTACAGGTGCCACCACTCTTCTCTAACTTCATGACTATGACAGACATTATTATCAAGCACAACATCCTTTCTCACTTAGCTGATATGGAGCCTCAGAATCCTCCTCAACAGAATGCTCCGAGAAGCCATTATTCATTGATCAGAGGAGGTGCTTGAGATGGAATCTAGTCACCATGCTTGAGTAAAAAAAAAAAAAAAAACTTGAGTAAAACACAAGTCTTGCTGTGTACTTGGCTTACTCATAACCAGCTTCCTGCATTTACATCCATGGCCAGTTACCTACTTGCTACCCCAGTTCTATAAGAACTGGATTTTTTGTTCCTCAAATTCAATAGCATTATGTATGGGGATCTGACACCTGCTCCCAAACTTCTAAACAGAAACCATACATGCAGGGCTGGCTCATTCATGAACACTACAGACCACTGCAGTAAGCCACAGCTCTAACCCTCAACCCCCCAATCCATTTCCTCAATACTCATTCCCAACTGACTGACTGCGAGGCAAGAGAGAAATCTGATGATTGTTGGTAGTGAGTGGGCTGCCTTGGTTCTCGACATATTAAGCTCCGTACTGAAAGAAGATACACTTGAAGTATCTCACCCCTCTAATTCTAAATTTGCAATTCCCTAGTGATTTTGCATAAAAAGCCAGATCTCATAGGCCAGTAAGTCCTCAACCAATCAAGCAACAAAGAAGCTTTTTAACGACTTCTAAGTTTGAAGACTGTAACAGCAGGTCATCCTGACCTCAAGTCTTTTCACTAAAATATTCTCCCCAAAACAGGCCCTGCAACATCTCAGAGGCCCAGAAAATAACTAGGAATGTCAGAGGCCTACTCTCCCAAAATTTCATGTTTTCTCTTAAATGGAGACACTGAAGTCCAAGAGGCAGTCCAGGAATAAGCTTGAAACTAGGATATTATTTCCCTGAAGTTTCTGTGCACCAAGCATGTATCTTCCTCTGAAGCAATGAACCTAACAAAACAAAATAATACCTAATGTGGGCTTGCCTGTGTCTCTAAGTCTTGCCGGTTCATTGCTGAGACCAGGTCCTTGTTCTTTCAGAGGTTATTCTTACTTTGATAAAATATTCTAGAATCCCTATGTTTATGTCCTGCCAAGTCCCATGACATCATAGATTTAATTGTTTCCTCTCAATCCTGTGATTCTAATTCGGTCATTCCCTTAGACCCAGGCAAGACTTCCATGTCCCACAATAGAAGAGATCTGTGGAAGAATCATCTCTCTTGAACCTAAGATGTATAATGTGGTGCCCTAATGAACAACCAGTGTCTGCAAGACAGCATGAGTCTGAAAACCCCAGGGTGAACCATTCTAGTAACCTAGAATGACAGAACTCAGCCAGTATGGCACACATCCTAGGAGCCATCTGTCCTAATCAGACCCTGTCTCTTCAACCTGGCCCCACGTTTTCAAGAATTAGATGCTTCAGAAGTTAAAACACTAGGAGCCTGTATGTCTCTCACTGCCAAATGATCAGCTGAGGTGACAGCATAGACAACCCTAGAGATAGTCAAGAAGTGACAATAAGTGCATACATATTCTAAAAAAAATATTGTATTTGCCCTGACATGCACTTGAGCTGAAATCACAACTTGACCACAGACTAACTCTGTGACGTTCATCAAGTTTTTTGGTTTCTTTGAGCTTCAGTTAAACAAAGATGAAGTGGAAATAATAATAAAAATATAATAGGGTTTATGTACAGGTTAGAGATAAGATACATTAAGTGCTGGTCAAGAGTGTCAAATGACAGACACTCTTAACAATGATGCCCATTATATCAGTCTTGTGCCAAAGTGCAAAATTAAAATATAAACATATTTGAAGCACAATGCTTGTCACATAGTAGGCGCTCAAACATACGGAAAGAAAACCATGAATGCATAAATAAGTCAGTTCATGTTTGCTTCCATGAGTATGAGAATATTTTCCAAAAGGAGCCTAATTCACCAGGCAATCAGATTGGACAAGTGTCTGCATTACTTTTTATTAACTGATAGCTTGATGTTTCAATTGAAACAAGTAGTGACCTGAAATCACATTATAAATTATGTCTGAGAATCCATCAAATCCACTTAAACTGTGATTTTTGACCTGCAAGTCACATTTGAACATTTATAGGCAATTCAATACTAAAACTCTGCCTCTGAAGGGGAGAATTTGTTCTTCAGAAAGATGATGCTTTCCAATTGCTAAAATAACACACTTATTTTAAAGACGAATTTCTTACACTAAATGTTAATGTATCATTCCTATGCTGAACTTAATTAGAATTAAATATTTCAAACTTAGATATATGAAGATTATTTTTTAAAGTCCCCTTTTTAGGTCACTTACATTTTTGTTCTACAAAGAAAAAAAAATCTTTCTGGAACTAAAGTGAACATTTTGGTCTTGGTTAAATGTATGGCTGGGGGCAGAGAAAAGCCAAATCACTAAAGCATAATTCTGATGGTTGTACTTATTGCTGCGTGGATATCTAAGTGAAAAGTGTACATATTTTCTAAAAATAACTGACTCTTAACCTTTCATTTCAGAATATCTCAGAATGGAGGAGAGAACACTTCCCCACCTGGATAGTTCTATCTACTCATATATGTGAAAGGACAATACTGATTATACACACAATTTGCTTTGTGATAATGTCAACCTGTTTTGCAGGCTCCTAAAAGGCAGGCATGCTCCATTGGCATGATTATAATTTGATTCAGATGATCCAGGCTTCAAACCCTAGTTTGGTTACTTAGTGAAAGTCCTGTATTAGGCTAGGCACTTGACATAGCCTTTGTCTCCTAAAATTTTCCCTAGGTACAAGTTACTCATTGTCCCATCTGCCACCTACCCTGCCTCTGCCCCACCACTGATTCTCTGTAATTCTCTGCCCTGCTCTTGGCCCAGGGAGGCCTATTTTAGAGCTTGCAGCACCACAGGTTTGGTAGACAGAGGGCACCAGCAAAAGACCAGAAGACAGATGGGTCTGTGTCACCATTAGAATGGCTGGAAAGAGTCAGAGTTGCTGCATGTGCACCTTTGCCACCTCACTTCTCAGGCCGTAGACTCCTAGGGAAGATGAAAGGAAATGTTGCAGGTGAAGAACTTAGCAGTGGTCTGTCACAATCAATAAGTGATAGATGCCACCCACTGTTAAAGCCAAAATAAGCAAATGGTATTTGAGGAGGGTCCACAGCTAGTTAAGGATTTGATTAGAATATGTGTCACCAAGGTGAAGGCAGCTGTCTCAGTTAAGTGTGAAGAAATGAAAATATTTAGTTCACAGCCATTCCCCACTCCCATCAAGTATTTGTGCATGGCCTGCTTAGCCTTCCCAAAACCTTCCTCTGACAAAATCTAGGGAAAAGGATTCTAGAGTGAAACAGAAATCTCCACTCCTCAAAGGAGCTGCAATCAGCTGGTGGTGGCACAGAGGATGTGATATTTGCTCTGTGCCAAAGGAAGGCAGAATTGAGGCAGCTGATGACAGTCCTCTGATTCTTTGGAGGGGAAAGAGTTGCTCTGGAGCAGGCCAGTGAGCTGCTCCTTGAAAGTTAAGGATGTGAAAAACAAGATAGAAAGTTTTTGTGAGTTGTTGAATGGTAGATGTAAACAAATACAGGACTTCCTATTTTTGTTGCACTTGATAAACACTGGACCAGCACTGAGCTACCAGGATTGTGGCTGTAGAAGCATTGCCCAAGGTTGAAGGATGCAATCCCACAACTGATCCTTCACTCTGGTCCATGACCGAACTGCAATCCTCACCTGCCCAAAGAAATAGTCTGGAGTCTGAATGTCTTATGTCAGTGGTTGTTCTGCGGTTTTAGGGCCAGCAGCATTAGCATTCCCTGGGAGCTTGCTAGAAATGAAAAATCCAGATTTTCTGAGTCAGAACTCTGCAGGGTGGGGGGTAGGCCATCTGTGTTTTAATAAGCCTGACAGGTGATTCTGATGCACATTCAAATTTAAGCCCCATTGTCTTAGCACAAATGCCTTAGCACCAATATTATTACTATTAGTTACCATGTGTTTACCACTTATTATGAATCAATCATCTTGCTAAATCCTTTACTTGAATTATCACATTTATTTTTTACAACACCCTTGTGAGGTAGGTACTGCTGTTGCCTCCATGTATGGAAGGTAAGCTGAGGTTCAGCTATTTTGCAGAGCAGACACAAGGGCCTGTGGCCAACGCCGGAGTCAGAAATGGATTCATGCTGGTCTTCCCAATGTTCTGAATCACTTCACTTTGCTGTTCTGCTTCTATAACAAAGCCAGAAACATCGTTATAGAGCAAAACGCACTTTTCAAAGAGGTACCTTTGTTAAAAGATGTGAGCCTTTTCTGTAAGACAACTTTGACTGTCCCCAGCTTGCTCGGCGAATCTGTGAGCTGTCCTAACAGGAAACTCCTCCAGTTCTAAGACATGCCCTACTCTCAGAGAAGCACAAAGGGATATTTAGGAGATAAGAAATGGGCTGAGTCAAGGATCCGACAGCCAGGTATCCCACCATCTGGAAGGGATCAAACTCACACAGGTTTGGAGTTGCCCAAATAAATTTCCTTTGTGTCTCCACCAAAATATATATGTGTATGTGTACACGCACACATACACCTCACATGCATAGCAAAATATACACTGTCCATACTTTCATCAGCCACTGGGGGAGAATACAAAATTGAATCTACTTCTTCCCTCCACCAAAAGTAAATCACACTGAAAGTGAATTCAAAGACATAAACTTTACAAAGGCATATCCACGAATTCCTACATGGAGTGTGCTATTGCCTGCCACTAGGAAGCACCTGTGTTCTTTTCTCTCAACTGATAAACTAATGTTTATTTTTACCTGGAAGAAAAGAAAATCAACAGATGTTGACCTTATAATAATTAGTTGCATATTCTTATATTTTTATTTCAGTACACAAAACATCTCAACATAAATAAAATCCTGCTTCAAAAATTATATGCTCTCATATTTGTGCAACACCAAGCAGAGCAAAAGTAAAAGAAAGAAAAAGATTAATATTTATCTATATTTACTTTTATCTGCAATTAATTCACCTGATAATGCCACTTGCATTTTATTTAAATACAACACGTTGAAAAAATTTTAAGTGCAATTTTTTTCTGAAATATATCATTTAAAAAATACATATATGTATTGGTATTTAGATGTAGATATGTGATAGAAATAGATAGTGATCAACAAAAAATATTCTAAATAAACATACTTTGAGAATTTGCTTACTTGGAAAAAGATTAATTTACATTTATTCCACAACATTCGCTAAGTTTCCATTTTATACAATTTTTTTTTTTTTTTTTTTTTTTTTTTTTTTTAAGACAAGAGTTTCGCTCTTGTCGCCCAGGCTGGAGTGCAATGGTGCAATCTTGGCTTGCTGCAACCTCCCCCTCCTAGGCTCAAGCAGTTCTCCTGCCTCAGCCTCCCCAGAAGCTGGCATTACAGGCACTCACCACTATGCCCAGCTAATTTTAGCAGAGATGGGGTTTCACCATGTTGGCCAGGCTGGTCTCGAAATCCTGACCTCGGGTGATCCACCCACCTCAGCCTGGCAAAGTGCTGGGATTACAGGCATGAGCCACTGCGCCTGGCCTACGTTATATGAAATTCTTAATAAAATGCAGATAAATTTCATCAACAATAATTAGAGTATCAATAACAAGTGAGGCCACCATAAAACTCTATCTGAGTATATAAAAATATCCAAATAGTGAGCTAGTGAGTTTATATTCTCATTTTATTTTCTCGCCCTCCTTTAAGGGATCATTCCATGCAAGTCCTTTGCTATCACAGGACAGTCACGTGCTTGCTTTTGTCTCCCTCAGTTTATTTCTCCAAGCTCTTTGAAAGCATTGAGTTCTTCTTACACATCTCCATATACCCAGGAGTTCCCAGAAAACAGCTTTGCAATTAGTAAGCCTTTAATAAATAAGACTAAGATGATGTTATTTAGCGAGGAAGGCACCCAAATGTAAAGGCTGCAAGGTCCAAGATGATGACACAATGAAGTGGGTTGGGTGGTGAAGTGGACAATCACACCCTTTCTAAGGGGGCAGCCACTCATAACCTCCACACACCTGTCTTCAGTCCAGAATGCTGGTCCAGTGTTTCCTGACTTGATTTCTCGAAGGAAAAGTTGGCTGGGGATGGTGGCTCACACCTATAATCCCAGCAGCACTTTGGGAGGCCAAGACGGGCAGATTACTTGAGGTCAGGAGTTCGGGACCAGCCTAGCAAATATGGTGAAACCCTGGCTCTACTAAATCCCAGCTACTCGGGAGGCTGAGGCAGGAGAATCGCTAGAACCTGGGAGGCAGAGGTTGCAGTGAGCCAAAATCAGGTC
The DNA here is from genome assembly GCF_024542745.1 of Macaca thibetana thibetana. Lineage (NCBI taxonomy): Eukaryota > Metazoa > Chordata > Mammalia > Primates > Cercopithecidae > Macaca > Macaca thibetana. The sequence continues at coordinate 83,638,840 of NC_065587.1, read as the reverse complement.
CACTGCACTCCAGCCTGGGCAACAGAGTGGGACTCACTCTCCAAAAGAATTTAAAAAAAAAAGAAAGAAAGAAAAGAAAAGTAGCCATTAGGACTTCGAAGAGAAATCTTCCCATTTTTAAATGCTGGCCACAAATATTAAACTTCTCTTTAAAACATGGTTTAGCAGGCTGGATTTGTGCAGGAAAACCAAGTCACTTGAAGAGACACCAGAAATAGCAAGTTTAGTGCAGGAATTGGGGTATCCACAATGATACGTGAGTCAGAGTGGATAAAGGAAAGAAAAGTCATGGAGGAAGTTATAGGAAGGGCAGGCAGAAGGGTGAGAAGGCAGACCCAGAAACCTCAACCTGGAGCAACACCAGAGTGGTGGCTCTCAGTGGCTTATGGAGAAGGTGCCCTGGAAATTCCCTGGAAAGATCCCACCAGTGATTATTGTCTGCAGCAGTGAAGTGAGTGATTCTCAAGCCACCAGGAATCCCACATCGGCCCACACATTTGGTTGCAACAGACTCCACTTCTCTTCTGCCTCCCAGCTCCTATATGTGTTCCCTTCACTGGGAATCTGGAATCAGAACCATTAAGAAAAGAGGACTCTGGGGTATGTGCTTCTTGGTTTCTCCTCTTCATTGCATCCCAGAGATGGGAATAATGTCAAATTGACAGCAGACAAGCCTAGCACTAACAGTACAGGATAAGAAAAGGTATCACTGGGGCTAATTCCACAATATACAATTTCCAATTTAGAGAATGACTGCAGAAACCATTTGAACAATTTCATCTTCTTACATGAAGAAAGGAGAACGCAATGTGTTGAAATTCTCTCCCAGGTAACACATACAAGCCTTGATAAGAATTCAATGAACATTTCACTGGGTTGCATCCCCAATTTTCCTTTCTTCCCTCTCCTTGCCCTTCCCAGCCCTCCTCTCCCTTCCTTTCTTCTTCCTGCTCCTTCTTCTTCTTCCTCCTCCACCTTCTCATTCTTCTTTGTATTTTAACAACACAAAGATACCTTCTCGGGAGTTAGGGGTGAGGAGAGCAGGTATAAATAAAAGGATAGTACAAAGGTGTTTTGGGGAATGATAAAACTGTTCTACATTCTGATTGTGATAGTGACTAATTACACAAATGTATATGACTGTTAAAATTCATAGGGAGGAGCACCGAAAGATGAGATTTTACCATATGATAGTAAAATTACTGAATGATAATAACCTTAGGACAACAATAAAAAGAAACGTATCCTCTTGTAACAAAAGTAGGCATCATCAAAGCAACTTAAATTAATGAGATACATGAACTCAGAGACCTACAACTTCTGACTGAACCATACTATCTGGGGTCTTATAGAAAATCTGGAACATGCAGGAGAAAACATTCAGTGGTAGATACCTTTAAACAAATCAAGAAACATAATCTGCTATTGGTATTTACATGTTAATCCTCCACGAAGGTTAAATAATCCTTTGCAAAACTGCCTGTGCGTGTTTACTATATAAAAATATGGTCCTCATATAGAATTTACTTCGTTCAGGGGGAATCAGTCAATGCTCTTAACTGCAATCATTATTGTAAAAAGCAGAAATTGAAATTATAATAGAAATAAAACACATTTTGACAAAGGATAGCTCTGATTGGGAAGCAATATATCAACCATTATTATGAGACAATTAATTAGACTGAATAAACTCTAAAGCAAAAAGAGCATGTAAACAAAATTTTAAAAAATTAAAAAGCCTTGCTTTTTCTATCTGTCCATTGACTTAGAAGAAAATTCACTAGGTAAAAAATGAAAAAAAAAAAATCTGCAGTATAAAATTTAAATAAAAAATGTATATTGCTCAACTTGCTTAAATGTAAACATTTAATATACTTAAAGTCTCTTCTAATTTTTCTCTCACTTATGATAACACTGTCTCATCAGTTGCCTGTAATCCATAATCCTTTCTCTCTACACTTCACAAATACCTGGTCAAAATTCAACAACTAGTTGGTGTAGACAAAGTCTTTTAATTCAAGTCTGCCTTCGATTCACACTTGAACACTTTTCAACTGTCACTTCAGAATGTCAGTGATTAGCATGCAAAAGGTTTATTTAATTTCTTTATTTCTTTTCAGGGAAAAGAGGTTAGAAACAGCTGTCATTCAGGTGATGAATACAAGCTGCCAGCCTTTGAAACAGCAGGTAAAATAGTTGAGGTTGGAATTAATTAGCATTAGAAATCTCCCACACTGGATTGTACCCTGGCAAGGAAATGGCTGTCCGTCTTTGCAAATTATTTTATCTGTTAAAGTAGTCAGGATAGAAGGCACAGTGGAAAGATAAAGCAAGGCGCTTGGACATTCAGAAACAAACACATAAAATAGTTTTCTGCTCTTTTTAAAAATTTAGGCTCATATGCATAAATCTAAGATGTGACATTCAGTCTGAAGTCATGCCTGAGCATACCATAAGCCTTTTAAAAATCACATTCAGGGGCTTATGATTTTCAGCTGACATGTGATATTCAACGTTAACATTCATGAAGCTGACACCAAGGCTGACCCACACTAATGGCTCTGCAGCCACTTGATTTGTTACATATCCTGAAAGAAAGAATATTTTCTAAAAGAAATCTCTCCCTGACCACAAATTCTGTTTGGTTTAGGTTTTATCAAGGTGATACACCTTGGAGCACACCCAAATATCTGAAGAAGAAAAAGGAGGAGGAGAAAAAGGAGGAAGAGGAGAAGGAGGAGAAGGAGCAAAAAAAAAAAAAAAAAAAAAAAAGAAGGAAGAAAAGGAGGAGGAGGAGGGCAGCAACTTTTCTATTGCAGAATTACGTATATGTCCTAACAAGTTGACATTTAAGAAAAGTAATTTTAATTCATATATGACATTTAATATACATGAGAAACATATTTTAAAAGCACAAAATGATTGATATCAGATATTTAATGACAGATAATATGTGACCACCTGGCAGGCTTTAAAAGCAAGAAAAAGCAACACATTGTTAGAGTGTCTAGAGAAGATCAGAATGTTGGCTGGGTGCAGGGGCATGCACCTGTAATCCCAGCACTTGGGAGGCTGAGGCAGGTCAATGGCTTGAGCTCAGGTGTTTGAGATCAGCCTGAACAACAGGGCAAAACCCCGCCTCTAGCAAAAATGCTAAAAAAAAAAAAAAAAATAAAAAAAAAATTAGCCGGGCATGGTGGCATATGTCTGTGCTCCCAGCTACTAAGGAGGCTGAGATGGGAGGATTCCTGGAGCCCAGGTGGTTGAGGCTGCAGTAAGCCATGGTCGCACCACCACATTCCAGCTAATTCCAGAATTAGCCCCAGTGATAGAATGAGATCCTATCAAAAAAAAAAGAGAGAGAGAGAAAGAGAAAGAAATTCAGAATGTCGATGCTAACTAAAAAGCTCTTTGACTTCTGGTTCTAAAATGTGGCATAGAAACAAGGTGGCTTCATTTCCCCCAATAGAAAAACAAAACCAAATATACAGCACCTAGATTTTTTCCAGTAATACCCTAGAACTAAAATATGAGGAGATAGTTTCCAGGGCTACAGAGAAGTGAAAAAACTCCAAGATGACAGTAAGAGAACTGGACTTACATATCTGTGACACCTCTCCCCACCACCTGCCTGGCATCAAGTGTGCAGAAATTTTCCACTAATTCACAGTTTCTACATTGGAAAAAGTGAGATCAAGGTGGACAATCAACTTCCTTACCATCTTGGGTTCCCTGGCAGGAGAACCTGTCCCTGTTTCAATCCACAGGAAGTATCAGGAGTGCCTGGAGGAAGAAATATCCCTGAGAACAGCCAAAGAAAAAGAGGCGAGGCAGGACTACCATCCCCTCCCTGGGAAACTCTGCTCTGTACTAAGAAGAAAAGAGAGAAGATCCAAATACATAAAATCACAAAGGAAAAAGGACACATAGCAACTGAGACCACATAATTATTACAGATTACTACAAACTATACACCAACAAATTGGAAAACCTAGAAGAAATGGATAAATCCCTAGACACATACAATCTACTAAAATTGAACTATGAAGAAATAAAAAACCTCAACAAACTAATAATGAGTAATGAGTCTGAAGCTGTAATAATAGTCTTCCATCAAAGAAAAGCCCAGGACCTGACGGCTTCACTGCTAGATTCTAACAAACGTGTAAAGAACTAATACTAATTCTACTCAAATTCTTCAAAAAAAAAAATTAAGCAAGAGGGAATATTTCCAAACTCATTCTACAAGGATAGCATTACCTTGATACCAAAACCAGACAAAGGCACACAAACAAAGAAAACTGCAGGTCAATATCACTGATTAACATAGATACAAAAATTCTCAACAGAATACAAGCAAACTAAATTTTACAACACATTAAAAAGATCATTCACCAAGATCAGGTGGAATTCATCCCAGGGATGGAAGTACAGTTCAACACACAAAAATCAATAAACATGATACATCACGTGAACAGAACCAACGGAGAAAAACATGATCATTTTGATAAATGCTGAAAAAGCATTTTAAAAATTCAACATCCCTTTATGATAAAATGTTCCGCAAACTTGGTATAGAAGGAACATATCTCAAAATAATAAAGGCTATATGATAAAACCCACAGCTACCATTGCACTGAACATGGAAAAATTGAATGTCTTTCCTCTAAGATCTAGAATAAGACAAGGATGCTCACCTTTACTACTTTTATTCAAAATAATACTAGAAGTCATGGCCAGAGCACTTAGGCAAGATAAAGAAATAAAAGGCATCCAGATTGGTTTGTGTTTGTGTGTATGATTCTTTGTTTTGTTTTGTTTTTGACACAGGGTGTCACTCTGCTGCCCAGGCAATAGTGCAGTGGTGCAATCACTTCTCACTGCAGCCTTCACCACCTGGGCTCAGGTAATCCTCCCAACTCAGCCTCCAGAGTAGCTGGGACTACAGACATGTGCCACCACACCCAGCTATTTCTTTTTTTCTTTTTTTCTTTTT